>NC_137971.1:105199616-105659616 GCF_963924665.1 Micromys minutus
AAATAAAAACAATGAAGCATGCCACTAACCAGCTAACTCTTTTCTTCATACAGTCGCCATATTTGGTTAAAATTTTAAGGTGTCATTCTCTTTGCCTGATGTGTAATGAAATACATATGTAAAGTCATGCTTCACAATGCAAGCTTCCCATCAAGATAGCAGTATGTGAGCTATGGGAACAAAAGTTATACACTGAAAATTTTTGGACTTGGATACTTGAATTAAGCTGTTTTACAGTGTTCATAGTCTTATTGCTTGTTGAATTATTTACACAGTAATATGCAAGACTGAGTCAAAGTCATCCAGTAAAATGCTTTAGCCAAATGTATAGACATAGGCTATAAAAGTAATGCATCTTGATGTAATTAATGTACATCAAGAGAGGGAAGAGAAAAAGAGAGAAAGAGAGGGAGAGAGACAGAGAGATAAAAAGAAATGAGAATTCATAATAAGGAAAGCAAACATAAGAATTAATCAGGTCAAGTTTAGTACCATATCAAAGCCAAAATTTTGTGGTTAGAGGCATATTAAATGACTCAGAATCTTTTCATCACTTAGAAAAAGACCTTTGTCAAAAATCAGGTGACCATATACATGAGGGCTCATTTCTGGATCTTCTATTCTATTCCACTGATCCACATGCCTATTTCTGTACCAGTACCATGCAGTTTTCAGCACAATTGCCTTGTAATATAGCTTGAGAACAGGGAGAGTGATTCCTGCAGATGTTTTCTTGTTGTTGAGGATGGATTTGGCTATTCTAGGTCTTTTGTTATTCCATATGAAATTGCACATTGATCTTTCCAATTCCATGAAGAACTGGGTTGGAATTTTGATGGGGATTGCATTGAATCTGTAGATTGCTTTTGGTAGGATGGCCATTTTTAAAATGTTGATCTTTCCAATCCATGAGCATGGGAGATCTTTCCATTTTCTAAGATACTCCTCAATTTTCTTCTTAAGAGGTTTGAAGTTCTTGTCGTACAGGTCCTTCACTTGCTTAGTTAGAGTCACACCAAGGTATTTCATAATTTTTGTGACTATTGTGAAGGGTACCTTTTCCCTAATTTCTTTCTCCACATGTTTGTCCTTTGAGTATAGGAAGGCTACTGATTTGTTTGAGTTAATTTTGTATCCAGCCACTTTGCTGAACTTGTTTATCAGCTGTAGGAGGTCTCTGTTGGAATTTTTGGGGTCACTTAAGTACACTATCATGTCATCAGCAAAGAGTGATATTCTTATCTCTTCCCTTCCGATTTGTATCCCCTTGATCTCCTTTTGCTGTCTAATTGCTCCAGCCAGGACTTCCAGTACTATGTTGAATAGGTAGGGGGAAAGTGGGCAGCCTTGTCTAGTCCCTGATTTTAGTGGGATTGCTTGAAGTTTCCCACCATTAAGTTTGATGTTGGCTGTTGGTTTGCTGTATATTGCTTTTATTATGTTTAAGTATGAACCTTGGATTCCAGTTCTTTCCAGGACTTTTAAGATGAAGGGGTGTTGAATTTTGTCAAATGCTTTGTCAGCATCTAGTGAGATGACCATGTGATTTTGTTCTTTGAGTTTGTTTATATGGTGGATTACATTGATGGATTTCCTTATATTAAACCATCCCTGCATCCCAGGGATGAAGCCTACTTGATCATGGTGAATGATCGTTTTGATGTGTTCTTGAATTCGGTTTGCAAGGATTTTGTTGAGTATTTTTGCGCCCTCATGTATATGGTCACCTGATTTTTGACAAAGGAGCCATAAACATTCAATGGAAAAAGGACAGCCTATTCAACAAATGGTGCTGGTCCAACTGGCACTCAGCATGCAAAAGAATGAAAATAGACCCTTTATTATCTCCTTGTACAAAGCTCAAGTGTAAGTGGATCAAAGATCTCCATATTAAACCAGATACACTGAAACTATTAAATGAGAAACTAGTGAAAACCTTAGAACACATAGGCACAGGAGAAAATTTTCTGAACAAAATACCAGTGGCTCAAGCTCTAAGGTCAAAGATTAACAAATGGGAATTAATGAGATTGCAATGTTTCTGTAAGGCTAAGGACATTGTCAAGAAAACAAAATGGCAGCCAACAGAATGGGAAAAGATCTTTACCAACTTCACATCAGATAGAGGCCTGATATCCAAGGTATACAAAGAACTCAAAAAGCTAGACACCAGAGAATCAAATAACCCAATTAAAAAATGGGGTACAAAGCTAAAAAAAAAAACATTCTCAGTTGAGGAATATGGAATGGCTGAGAAATATCTGAGGAAGTGCTTGACATCCTTAGCCATCAGGGAAATGCAAATCAGAACAACCCTGAGATTCCTCCTCAAGCTAGTCAGATTGGCCAAGATCCAAAACTCAGATGACAACAGATGCTGGCGAGGTTGTGGAGAAAGAGGAACACTTCTCCACTGTTGGTGGGGATGTAAACTAATACAACCACTCTGGAAATCAGTCTGGTGATACCTCAGAAAATTGGACGTAGCACTACCCGAAGACCCAGCTATTCCACTTCTGGGCATATACCCCAGAGACACCTTAGTACACAACAAAGATATATGCACCACAGTGTTCATAGCAGGTCTATTTATAATAGCCAGAAGCTGGAAAGAACCCAGATGTCCTTCAGAAGATGAATGGATACAAAAATTGTGGTACATTTACACAATGGAATACTACTCAGCCACCAGAAACAATGACTTAACCAAATTCTTAAGAAAATGGCTGCATCTAGAGAATATCATCCTGAGTGAGATAACTCAGTCACAAAAGAACAGACATAATATGCAGTCAGTGATAGTGGGATGCTAACCCCAGAGGCTTGCACTGCCCCAGAAACAACTCACAGACTCTATGAAGTCCAAGAAATAAAGAAAACAAAACAAAACAAAAAAAAATAGTCATGCTTAATCCTTACCCACCAAGAACACATTGACAAATTCTGGGTTGTACCCTGTATTACATGTACTGTCTGCTCATTGTTAAAAAAAAAAAAAAAAAAAAAAATCTTTACACACCGAGAAAACTTTGACTATTTCCAGGTTCAGCTTGTTTTACATGTACTTTGTGCTCATTGTTACTGGTGAGATCTTTATCACACTATCAAACCTTTAAAAAAAAAAGTACTGATAAAAATGTATTGTAAAAAAAAAAAGAAAAAGAAAAAGAAAAAGACTTTATTTGAATTTAAAATTACCCTTAGGTTACCAGTTTTGGAGAAGCTGGTTTTGAATTGTTGATAGCCCCATGGAAGGCTATATCCTTATACCCATTTGAAAATGTTCTCTGAGGAAAACAAGCTAGCTATGAGATTTCTCTTTCACTGGCCATTCAGAAAAAGCTGGGGCAAGGAATAAGCCATCTCCTGTCAGAAAGTAGATTTCACTAAGATCTTCCCTTCACCTAGGTAATGGAATCTTTCAAACACATGTTCAGGGGGACTTTACATTTTTCTTTATATATGAAACCCCCATATCCCACTGTGTTGTAAGACCCCAAGGAGTCTCTGCTCAGAAGGGTGACCCATAGAACACAATTAGATGATAGACCGCTGTAATAAGAAGAGGTCTCTATTCTATGTACATGGTGTTGCTCATCCTCCCAGGGAGAGTCAACCTTTAACTCAAAAAGTACACATTTTTATATACTTTCTGTGAGGGGGATGAGCTACTATCTTACCATTGGTCAGCAGTATAAGTTTCAGAAGGGGGAGAGGAAGGGTGTGAGAAAAGGGGGCAGTACGAATGTTGAAAATTTGCAATTTCTTTGGAATTCAGTACAAGAAGGCATATGGCAGCTATTCCTAAAGCAGTCATTTTTGTTTTTTCTTAACTCAGCTTGGTCAGTATATCTTGACCTGTCCACTAAAACTTTGGTTTAACATTTTTAGAAACTTGTTTACATATTTCAAAACTTTGAGAAGTTTTGTCCTTGTTTTGTTTCTCAGAATTGGGTGATTACAGCATGAGTTAACTATGACATGCCTCAGGACACTATCTAGGGCTTTCTAGAAGGCCAAGTGGCTATCAATCAGTATATTCTGTGTTTTTTTTTTTTCTGAGAATTACTCTGGGTCATTGTCTTTATTTGTCAGGCACAGGCAGGATCTCATAGCCTTGGAATAACTGAAAAGTCTTTGAGTCTGACTTTAGCCATTTCTGTCTTTAGGGTCTCACATTCTAAGAATGGGATGTTTTGGAAAAGTCTCAGAGCTCCTAAAAACTTTGTTTTTTACATCAACTGAAAACAGATATATGCCATCAGACTAAAGGCTGTACTAGGACAAATCACTGTAACGTGTGATATCCGTGGCTCGGAGATAAAACATCACTAATGGAAATTTTAAGCATTGGCAGGGATGCTTGTGGGATGAATGACCAAATGGAACTCTGTGAAAGAATGGATAACATAAAGTGGGTTCTCAAAAAAATGGACTAAGTCAGTGAGTGGGCAAACATTCACTATCTGCTTCCACTGGAAAACAGGAAATTGCTTTCCACAATCTAGTCATGTTTCACTGCGACTATGAGACTGCTACCCTCCAGTACCATGTGAACATACTAGATGCTACTTCCAAGGCAAACCTGTACAGTCATATAACATTCTATGTGTTTTCTGTCTCTCAATCACATTTTGCATGGGAAATAAAAAACTGAGAGCAAGGTGGATTAACATAGTTTAGCACATGAAGATATACAAACTTTTGGTTCATATCAGAGTGCAATTTACATCAGAAAAAACTGACTCCAAAAAACTCTGATTTTCAGGTGCTGTTTGCTAAAACAATAAAATTCACATTTGGAGGTAAAACTATACATGCGTATATTTAAGCTCATAGAACTTAAATAAGCAGAATGTAATATAATTTGACTTAGCATGTATTTGAAATTTCTTTTGGTGTTTGGGGGTTCTTTAATCATGATAATTGGTTTTTGTTTTATTTTTAATTTTTTGTTGAAGACCAAGATCTAGTTCTCACTAAGAATTGTACTGTATGATAGGAATTGTTGCGAAAGTAAATGCTCACTTTATATCTGAAGATTATATTCTAGTAGGAAGTAATTACTTTCAGAGCTCTCCCGAAATCTTTAGGGAAGGACATAGGCTCAGGCCATGATTTTTTTTTCTCATATCTATGTTTCTTGACTGTTTTAAATTCATTTTTGCATAAAAGTAAAGAATATGAATACAAATACTTGATTTTTTTTAAAGATTTGATACTATGCCTTAAAAATCTTAATAGTTACAATGAGCATAAAGTTACATGTAAAACAAGATATAACCTGGAAATAGTCAAAGTTTTCTTGGTGTGTAAAGATTAAGCATAATGATTTTTTTTATTGGACTTTGATTTTCTTGAACATTATATAGTTTGTAAGTTGTGTCTGGGGTATGCAGAGCTTTCTGGGGTTAGTATCCAATTATCAGTGACTGCATATTATGTCTGTTTTTTTGTGACTGGGTTATCTCACTCAGGATGATATTCTCTAGGTGCATCCATTTTCTTAAGAATTTCATAAGGTCATTGTTTCAGATAACTGACTATTACTCCATTGTATAAATATACCACAATTTTTGTATCCATCATCTACTGAAGGACATCTGGGTTGTTTCCAGCCTCTGGCTATTATAAATAGGGCTGCTACGAACATTGTGGTACATGTGTCTTTGTTGTATGATGGAGTGTCTCTGAGGTATAAGCCTAGAAGTGGAATAACTGGGTCTTCAGGTAGTAGTAAGTACAATTTTCTGAGAAACTGCCAGACTAATTTCCAGAGTGGTTGTACCAGTTTACAACCCCACCAACAGTGGAGAAGTGTTCCTCTTTCTCCCCATCATTGCCAGCATCTGCTGTCATCTGAATTTTTGATCTTAGCCATTCTGACTGGTGTGAGGTGGAATATCAGGATTATTTTGATTTGCATTTTCCTGATGGCTAGTGATGCCAAGAACTTTCTTAGATGCTTCTCAGCCATTCTATATTCCTCAATTGAGAGCGTTTTGTTTAGCTCTGTAACCCATATTTTAATAGGGTTGCTTGATTCTCTGGTGTCTAGCTTTTTGAGTTCTTTGTATGCCTTGGATATCAGACCTCTATCAGATGTCGGGTTGGTAAAGATATTTTCCCATCTGTTGGCTGACATTTTGTTTTCTTGACAGTGTCCTTAGCATTACAGAAACTTTGCACACTCATTAAGTCTTTTTTATTGATATTTGACCTTAGAGCGGGAGCCATTGATGTTCTGTTCAGGAAATTTTCTCTTGTGCCTACGTGTTCTAAGGTTTTCCCTACTTTCCCTTCTAAAAGTTTCAGTGTACCTGGTTTAATGTGGAGATCTTCGATCCACTTGCACTTGAGCTTTGTACAAGGAGATAAGAAAGGGGCTATTTTCATTCTTCTGCATGCTGAGTTCCAGTTGGAACAACACCATTTGTTAAAGAGACTATCTTTTAACCATTGAATGTTTACAGCTCCTTTGTCAAAAATCAAGTGACCATACATGTGAGGGCTCATTTCTGGATCTTCTATTCTATTCCATCGATCCACGTGCCTATCTCTGTACCAGTGCAATGCAGTTTTTAACACAATTTCCTTGTAATATAGCTTTAGGTTAGAGATCCTGATTCCTGCAGATGTTTTCTTGATGTTGAGGATGGATTTTGCTATTCTAGGTCTTTTGTTATTTCAGATGAAATTGCACACTGCTCTTTAAAACTCTATGAAATATTGTGTTGGAATTTTGATGGGGATCGCATTGAATCTATAGATTGCTTTTGGTAAGATGGCCATTCTGACAGTGTTGATCCTTCCAATCCATAAGCATGGGAGATCTTTCTGTTTTCTGATATCTTCCTAGATTTCATTCTTTAGAGGTTTGAAGTTCTTGTCATATAGGTCCTTCACTTGCTTAGCTAGAGTCACACCAAGGTAGTTCATATTGTTTGTGACTATTGTGAAGGGTATCTTTTCCCTAATTTCTTTCTCTGCATGTTTGTCCTTTGAGTAGAGGAACGCTACTAATTTGTTTGAGTTAATTTTATATCCAGCCACTTTGCTGATCTTATTTATCAGCTGTAGTAGTTCTCTGGTGGAATATTTGGGGTCACTTACATATACTATCATGTCATCTGCAAACAGTCATATTTTTATTTATACTTTTCCAATTTGTATCCCTTTGATTTCCTTTTGCTGTCTAATTGCTCTGGCCAGGACTTCCAGTACTATATTGAATAGGTAGGGGGAGAGTGGGCAGCTTTGTCTAGTCCCTGATTTTAGTGAGATTGCTTCAAGTTTCTCACCATTAATTTTGATGTTGGCTATTGGTGTGCTGCATGTTGCTTTTATCATGTTTAGGTATGGGCCTTGGATTCCTGTTCTTTCCAAGACTTTTAACATGAAGTGGGACTGAATTTTGTAAAATGCTTGCTCAGGATCTAGTGAGATGACCATGTGGTTTTTTTTCTTTAGTTAGTTTATATGGTGGATGACATTGATGGATTTCTGTATATTAAACTGTCCCTGCATACCAGGGATGAAGCCTATTTGATCATGGTGAATGATCGTTTTGATGTTTTCTTGGTTTGGTTTGCAAGGATTTTGTTGAGTATTTTTGCATTAGATATGAGAATTTAGGGTTTATCTTTCAGGTCCATATACTATGTTCTGGTCAGCCTCACTTTGACAATATTGACTCTTGTGACATACTCATGTCTTGTAAATTAATAGAAGGTAAGATTTCACTTAAATTTTTTGAATCGGTCTAGTGCAAGATAAACTACAATTCTTGGTATCTAATATTCTAAATATTCTTTTTGCCCTCAGAACTTGGTTTTAATGTTTTTTCTTTAGCATTCAATGCCCTGGGATTCTGGGCTCACAAAGATGTCTGGGGTGGCAAATTACAGAATGGGTTGAGAAAGAAATAGAGTAATTCTCAAACAACTTTCTAGGGTTTGTGTACCTCTAAAAGCAGGTATAGTCTACAGAACATCTCAATGTTTTTTGCTGTTCTCTTGGTAAGGGATAATATATCTAGTATAGAGAAAAAAGTAGATATACCTTAATTTTGACTTTTCCACTCTAACATTATCATATGGGTCTCCTTGATTAAGTCAGTTGAACCAATTAATATATCTTATTAATCTCCAAGTGGCCATATTCTTAGCCCTTAGAGGGTTGTTGCACAAACTGGATTAATACATGATGCACTTAACCTGGACATTGGATGTAATGTGAGCTTGTTTGGAGCACAGGAAGATACTTTTCAGCTTCTGCTCATCATGACACAGATGGAAATGGCCTTGTGATTTGATCAATTGTCCTGTTTAAAATTTATATTTCAGATTCACTTTTCTGTCTCTTTATAGGTTTTTGATGGAAAGCTGGGAAGTGACATCTGGAGCAAGGTTACTTTAAATTTAGAAGCTGCTGCCCCGTTGAAGAAGGAAATGATCCTGAAGTGACCCAAGCTCTGCAAAGACATGGCTTTGTGTTATAATCATCAAAATAGCAAGCGCCCTTCACTGCTGAGTTTGATTATAAATTTAAATGTATGCTTTGTCAGAGGGCTAGACATGTAACAGGTTACCTGGCTGCTGACATTCTAAGAGGAGACATCCCTACGCTGCTGTCTCACTGTCTCCTTGCACACCAGAGGCACTGACAGCAGTCTGCTACTTTAGTTCTTACTGGGAGAGTTGCCATTTTAGAATACTGCCAGAAGTTACCTTCGTCTCAAATTCTAATAAATACAAACTGATTTCAGATGATGTATGCTGGGTATCACAACTTTATTAAACCTTTTGATATAATGTATTTCTTTTTATAGAGTTTTGTGAAAAAATTTGGAATTCCCATCTCTCTAATCATGTAAGTCAGAATAGTTAGGAACCCATTTTCTGTCTCAATCTGTATCTAAAATATCACAGTAAAAATCAGATTGCAGAGGGCAACATGCTATGTTTTGTTGAGAAGCATCGTGTTAAATAGTTAAGCATAAGGGCCTTGCCCCAAAATATGTTTGAATTTTTGTCCTGTGAACATATCACTAAATGTGAAATTGACTAAATAATTCAATCATTTATGTCCTTGTTTTCTTATCTGAAAGTAATATATACCAACCAAGCAACAAAACAATTCTAGGCAAATCCTCCTGGCAAAAGCCTGTAACACCACACTTAAGTGACTAAGACAGGAAATCATGAATATACACATATTCTGGGCTTCTAAATTTCTATTCTAGACCAACATGGACTTCATAGTTAATGTATATCTCAAAATGAGCAAGCAAGCAAAATAAATAAACTAAGCACTCGAAAAAAGAATCACTTAACCCCATGTGATATTTCTCTTGCTTGTCACTTCTTGGGGTATAAATAACTAATAGAGAAATATCCATACCAAGGGCAAAAAATCACGTGTCAAGGAGGAATACACTTTTACAAGTTTATATGTTTCCTTGCAAGTTATTTTTCATTCAACCTCTGCTATTCTCCTTAAGAGAGAGCTACTGTTCTGGTTCATTTCAGTTTTAACTACATTTTACTTCTGCCAGTCCAACTGCAGCTGAAAGAATGGATTTGAGTGGTTAGATTATTTCTTGCTGTCTGATATTCACGTGGCTATTTGTTAATAGTAGTAATAATAATAATAATAATAATAATAATAATAATAAATCCACACAAATAAAAAGTTATAGCAGTTCATGAATCATTAGCACTAGAGAAAATCCAGACTAACAGGGAGGGTTATATAAAGGAAAAGGAAGCACTAGGGAAAGAGCTGGAAGTAGGAGGTTGTACTGTACCCATTCAATGACTGCTAGTTGCCAACATTAGAATAATAGTTACTTTTATTTAACACTAATAAGGTCAGTGTTGATTCTCTCTCCACTGGCAGACATGTATGTGCACTTACATAGCCATGAACTAGCCTCTTAATGTAATATTATATTACTAAGTAACAGGGTTGAATTGAAGCCTCCCCGAAGCTCTACAAGGCTTTCAATCCAAGCACAAAATGAGACTCCTATATCAAAAAGCAACACTGGAAAGGACAACAACAATAATTGAGTCTGAAAATTGAAATCATTCAGCTTGGTGTTTTCTTTTCAAACATTATTTCATCTAACCATCAAAGATTTTTTTTTCATTTTAGTTTTGTACAATTAGCAGTGCAAAAGAGGTGAGCATCGGTATAATTATGTTGAACTTCAATTATCACTTTCTGCTTTTCCAGAACAGAAACTAACTAAACATATATGCATATATACAGACATTGAATATATATACAAATATAAAATCAAAAAATATATATTAGGTTATTTAGGGCTCGGATCTCCTCAAATTGCCAATATAAACCTTAGAATTTAAACTTCATGTTAAAACACATGTTCAAACACAAATATTTGACAATGTGATATGATATCATATCAGGCTAAGTGGACCTTTACTCAATAAAGGAAAATGTTAAGTTTTGTGTGTGGCTTCTGACATTGCTAAAAGACACAACTGCACAACAAACTCCTGTTTGTCAAGCTTTTACATTCTCTGTGCTCCCTTCTACAGCATTCCCTAAACCTTAGGCATGGGGGATTTTATAAATGTACTAGTTACATAATACCAAGTTATCATCTCTAAAACCAAACATACAAGCAACATTTAGAGGCTGAGCAAGCTGTAGTTATATATTTATAAATGTATGTGTGTACAGATGCATATATGTATGAAATAACAATAAAAAAGGCTGTGAGTTTGATAAAGAACAATGAGGAGTATATGGGAGGTTTTTAAGGGAAAAAAGGTATAGGAAATGATGTAATTATAATATCAAAAAAATTAAACTAAAAGAAAATTATGTGTGGATTTTATTAAATATCACATTAATTTAGTTGCAATTATTTTGAATAATGCAGCAACGACACTTGTCTTTTAAACTTTATTTAAAACTTTACTATATTTTTTATGTAGAAGCATTGACTGAAATAGAAATAGAACAATAAATAGCTCTAAAACTTATGCAACCTTGAAGAAATCCAATAAAATACAGGGCATATGTATGGAAAATCAGTTAAAGAAAATGTAGGCCATTAATTTAAAAAAGGATCATAAGCATTTAAAGGGTGAATTGGCTGGAGAAAATAATATTTATTATAAAATTAAAATATTAAATTATATTGTAATCTTAAAAACTTTTAAAACATAGCATATGTCTAGACTAGGATGAAAGGTAGAAATTGAAAATAAAATTTAACTTCCCGGGACCTGAGAAAACTTAGACCATAAGACTTTTCTTTATTTCATTAATATGAGTTCAAATCCAATTCAGTGATCCTTTTTATGTTGAAAGTATTTTATAAAGCCTTACCAAATAAAAATACTCCAAATGTGTGTATAACAAATAAATAACTTATAAAAGTCAGAAGTAGTTAAGGCTTTATTAATCTGTTTGTTTAAAGGTATTCATGAGGCAGAGCACAGAGCACAGGCCAGCAGTCTATGAGCAGCAGAACTCAAAAAGAAACAGTCCAAAGGAAAATACTGTTTGCAGGAACAGAAACCTTCTCCCAAGAGAGTTACCGAGTTCTTGGTAACCCAGATGGGAGAGGGCCAACCTTATTCTCTTTTCTTGCTACTGTCCTTCCCTTTTCTTCTACTGGACAAACCAAAGTCAGAGGGAAAGAAACCAACATTGGAGTCACTTATTACTTACATATTTATGGTGACAGTAGTATGTTTATCTGTCGATATAGTTCATATGTTGCATGTTCACCAAACTGCAAACTTTATTAAAGACAGAGACCACAACCATGCAAAGCCTAGATATTTTCTATCACAATGTTTACAGGAAAGTTTACCAATCCCTGATTTTGTTGTTTTTTCTTTTGTTCTACTCTCCTTCATTACACATCCCAATCATAGTTTCCCCTCCTTCCACTCTTCCATCTTCACCCCAAAGCCTGTTGAGCTGACTCCCCAAGTGAAGACTCCACAAGCCTGTTGAGCTGACTCATCCTTGATCTTCCCTTCACTGTTATTTCCAAAGAAAGAAAATCAAGATAAAGGGCAGCTTAGTATCCATTGGTCGCCCAGTGTGTCCAGTGTGAATTTTAACCCAACCTCCTTCTAACTGCCTGACTGAGAATAACTTAATCTTTCTATCATTTAATTTCTTCATTTTAAATGTAATTTAATAAGACCTTGTATTGTTATTATGAGTCTCAAAATATTTAGTGAGTATATTTTGGGAAATCATAACTATTAGTAACATGCCTTTTGTTTCGGGAGATTAAGCATAAAGCAAGGAGATGAGTTCCTCTGATGTGTGTTCTTGATGAGGCTTCCTCCATTTATAGATCCTCATCCTTTCTGAGGAAATTAGCAGTTTTCCATCAATCTGACAGTCTATCCACAACATCTACGACAAAGCCACTGACAAAAAGGTAAAATGATTTATCATGGTCCAAGGAGATACTTGTCTAGGAGATTCAATGCTAGTCAGTGCTTTTCCCTTTGAGGATGCACAGATTAACAAATCATCTACAAGAAGAGTCTAGTTATTAATATGTAAAATGCCTACAGATAATTCTGGTGTGAGGTGATGAGCTCAGACACATATTGGTACAGTTGTGAAGTCTTGGGATTTATCAAGAACCAGATGGTAGGGCAAGGATAAGAGTCCAAATCAATTTCATATCAGTCAAATGATGAACTTCAAATCCAGCCTTTTACTGCATACAGGAAACTCATCTCAGAGACAATGACAGACACTATCTCAGAGTAAAAGGGTGGGAAAAAAAACTTCCAAGCAAACAGCCCCAAGAAACAAGCTGGAGTCGCTATTCTAATATCGAATAAAGTAAATTTCCAACCAAAAGTTATCAAAAAAGATAAGGAAGGACACTTTTTACACTTTACCGGGGAAATCTGTCAGGAGGAACTCTCAATTCTTTACATATATGCTCCAAATAAAAAAGCACCCACATTCATAAAAGAAACCCTACTAACGCTCAAAAAATACATTTCACCCAACACAATAATAGTGGGAGACTTTAATACCCCACTCTCCCCAATGGACAGATCATGGAAACAGAAACTGAACAAGGACACTGCAAAACTAGCAGAGACTTTGAACCAACTAGAATTAATAGATATATACAGAACATATCATCCTAAAGTAAAACAATACACCTTCTTCTCAGCAACCCATGGCACCTTTTCAAAAATTGACCACATAATTGGACACAGAACAAGCCTCAATCGATATAAGAAGATTGAAATACTCCCATGCATCCTCTCAGATCACCATGGTCTATGGCTGGTCTTTAACAACAACAAAGACAACAAAAAGCCTAAGTACACATTGAAACTAAACAACGCTCTGTTAAACATTAGCAGGGTCAAAGAAGAAATAAAGAAAGAAATTAAGGACTTTCTAGAATTCAACGAAAACAAAAACACAACATACAACCTATGGGATGCAATGAAAGCAGTACTGAGAGGAAAACTCATAGCCCTAAGTGCTTCCAAAAAAAAACTGGAGAGAGCTTACTTCAGCAACCTGACAGCATAGCTAAAAGCCCTAGAACAAAAGGAAGCAGATATACCCAAGAAGAGTAGAGGGCAAGACATAATCAAAATTAGGGCAGAAATAGACCAAATAGAAACAAAAAGAACCATTGAAAAAATCAACAAAACCAAGAGTCGGTTCTTTGAGAAAATCAACAAGATTGATAAACCCATAGCCAGACTAACTAGAGGGCAAAGAGAGAGGATGCAAATTAACAAAATCAAAAAGGAAAGTGGAGACATCACAACTGAAACTGAGGAAATTCAAGAAATCATCAGATCCTACTACAAAAACTTATACTCCACAAAATTGGAAATTCTGGAGGAAATGGACGAATTCCAAGACAGATATAAGATCCCAAAGTTAAACCAGGACCAAGTAAACTGTCTAAATAACCCTATAACACCAAAAGAAATAGAAGAAGTCATCAAAAGCCTCCTAACCAAAAAAAGCTCAGGTCCAGACGGGTTCAGTGCAGAATTTTATCACACATTTATTGGGGATATAACACCAATACTCTCCAAACTATTCCAAAAGATAGAATCAGATGGAATACTACCCAACTCATTTTTTGAGGCTACAATAACCCTCGTACCTAAACCACACAAAGACCCTACAAGGAAAGAGAACTTCAGACCAATCTCACTTATGAACATTGATGCAAAAATACTCAACAAAATCCTTGCAAACCGAATCTAAGAACACATCAAAACGATCATTCATCATGACCAAGTAGGCTTCATCCCTGGGATGCAGGGATGGTTTAATATAAGGAAATCCATCAACACAATCCACCATATAAACAAACTCAAAGAACAAAATCACATGGTCATCTCACTAGATGCTGACAAAGCATTTGACAAAATTCAACACCCCTTCATGTTAAAAGTCCTGGAAAGAACAGGAATCCAAGGTCCATACTTAAACATAATAAAAGCAATATACAGCAAATCAACAGCCAACATCAAACTTAATGGTGGGAAACTTGAAGCAATCCCACTAAAATCAGGGACTCGACAAGGCTGCCCACTCTCCCCCTACCTATCTTTGTAAGGTCTCTATAGGTCCTACCTCTTTGTTGGGTATTTCTGCTAGTGTCCTCTCTAATCGGTCCTCTTTGATCCCTGGCATATGGACATTTCTAGTGGCTGCTCCAGTTCCCCCCACTGCTACACACATACTTTCAGATCGCTGACCCTTGTACTTCTCCCCATCTCCTCCCACATTTAAACCAGCCCCACATTTTTACCACCTACTGTCTCAGATCCCTCTCTCCCTCTGCCTCCTCCTGAGATTATTTTATTTACCTTTCTGAGTAATGCTGTAGCAGTACATTTGGTGTGGGCTTCTTCTTGGGTTTCATAATTTCTGTAAGTTTTATCCTGGGTATACTGAGCTTTTAATTTTTTTGGCCAATATTCTCTTATCAGTAAGTATACACCATGTGTGTTCTTTGTGACTAGGTTTCCTAACTCAGGATAGTGTTTTATAACTTCATCTATTTACCTGAGAAATTTTTAGTCATTGTTTTTAATAGCTGAATAGTACTCCCTTGTATAAATGTGTCACATTTTCTGTATCCATTCCTCTGTTGAAGGACATCTGGGTTCTTTCCAGCCTCTGGCTATTATAAATAAGGATGCTAAGAACATGGTGTAGCATGTGTCCTTATTATATGTTAGAGCATATTTTTGGTATATGCCCAGGAGTATAATAGCTTGGTCTTCAGATAGTACTATGTCCAATTATCTGAGGAACTGCCAGACTGATTTCTAGAATGATGGTACCACCTTACAACCCCACCAACAGTGGAGGAGTGTTCCTCTTTCTCTGCATCCTCACCAGCATCTGCTGAAACCTGATATTTTTATCTTATCAATTCTAATTGGGGTGAGGTGTAATCTCAGGGTTGTTTTAATTTGCATTTTACTGATGACTAGCAATGTTGAGCATTTCTTTAGGTGCTTCTCACCCATTCGGTATTCCTCAGGTAGCTCTCTTTCCCATTTTTAATAGGATTGTTTGATTCTCTGGAGTCTAACTTTTTGAGTTCTCTGTATATATTGGATATTAGACCTATATCAGATGTGAGATTGGTAAAGTTTCTTTTCCAATCTGGTAGCTGCCATTTCCTTTTTTGACAGTGTCCTTAGCCTTACAGAAACTTTGCAATCTCAGGAGGTCCCATTTATCAATCCTGGATCTTAGAGCATAGGCCATTGGTGCTCTGTTCAGGAAAATTATCCCGGTGTCTATGTGTTCTAATATTTCCCCCACTTTATCTTCTGATAATTTCAGTGTACCTGGTTTTATGTGGAGACCTTTGATCCACTTGCACCTTGGCTTTGTACAAAGAGATAAGAAAGGAGGAACTCTCAACCCTTAACATATATGCTCCAAATACAACAGCACCCAAATTCATAAAAGAAATCTTACAAAAGCTCAAAAAATACATTGCACCCCACACAATAATAGTGGCAGACCTCAATACCCCAATCTCACCAATGGACAGATCATGGAAACAGAAACTGAACAAGGACACTGTAAAACTAGCAGAGGGGAATTAACAGATATCTACAGAACACATCATCCTAAAACAAAATAATACACCTTCTCAGCACCTCATGGCA
Source organism: Micromys minutus (assembly GCF_963924665.1). Classification (NCBI taxonomy): domain Eukaryota; kingdom Metazoa; phylum Chordata; class Mammalia; order Rodentia; family Muridae; genus Micromys; species Micromys minutus. Next base: position 105,215,816 of record NC_137971.1, read on the forward strand.
CCTTCTCTAAAGTTGACCACACAATTGGACACAGAACGAGCCTCAATAGATATAAGAAGATTGAAATACTCCCATGCATCCTTTCAGATCACCCTGGTCTAACACTGGTCTTTAATAACAACAAAGACAACAAAAAGCCCATATACACATGGAAACTAAACAATGCTCTATTAAACAATAGCAGGATCAAAGAAGAAATGAAGAAATTAAGGATTTGCTAGAATTCAATGAAAACGAAAATACAACATAACCAAAACTATGGGATGCAATGAAAGCAGCACTGAGAGGAAAACTCATAGCTCTGAGTGCTTCCAAAAAGAAACTTGAGAGAGCATACACTGGCAACTCTACAGCACAGTTGAAAGCTCTAGAACAAAAGGAAGCAGATACACCCAAGAGAAGTAGATGGCAAGAAATAATCAAACTTAGGGCAGAAATAGACCAAATAGTAACAAAAAGAACCATTCAAAGAATCAACAAAACCAGGAGCTGGTTCATTGAGAAAATTAACAAGATTGATAAACCCTTAGCCATACTAACTAGAGAGCAAAGAGAGAGTATCCAAATTAACAAAATCAGAAATGAAAGTGGAAACATAATAATGAAATTGAGGAAATTCAAGAAATCATCAGAAACTACTATAAAAGCCTGTACTCAACAAAACTGGAAAATCTGAAGGAAATGGATGAATTCCTAGACAGATAGTTAAAGTTAAACTAAACTAGTTTAACTGAAGTTAAACCAGGACCAGGTAAACCATCTAAATAATCCCATAACACCTAAAGAAATAGAAGCAATCATCAAAATTCTTCCAACAAAAAATGCCCAGGTCCAGATGGTTTCAGTGCAGAATTTTGTCAGACATTTAGTGATGACCTAATACCAGTACTCTCCAAACTATTCTACAAAATACAATCAGATGGAACACTTTCTAACTCATTTTTGAGGCTACAATAACCCTCATTTCTAAAGCACACAAAGACCTTACAAATAAAGAGAACTTCAGACCAATCTCACTTATGAATATTGATGCAAAGATACTCAACAAAATCCTTGCAAACTGAATCTAAGAACACATCAAAATGATCATTAACCACGATCAAGTAGGCTTCATCCCTGGGATTCAAGGATGGTTTCATATACAGAAATCCATGAATATAATCTCCCATATAAACAAACTCAAAGAAAAAACGACATGGTCATCTCTCTAGATGCTGAGAAAGCATTTGACAAAATTCAACACCCCTTCATGTTAAAAGTATTGGAAAAAACAGAAATCCAAGACACATATCTCAACATGATAATAGCAATATAGAGCAAACCAACAGCCAACATGAACTTAACAGTGGGAAACTTGAAGCAATCCCACTAAAATATGGGACTAGACAAGGCTGCCCACTCTCTCCCTACCTATTCAACATAGTACTGGAAGTCCTGGCCAGAGCAATTAGACAGCAAAAGGAAATCAAAGGGATACAAATTGGAAAGGAAGAAGTAAAAACATCACTATTTACAGAAGTCATGATAGTGTACTTAAGTGACCCAACAAATTCCAACAGAGACCTCCTACAGCTGGTAGACAAGTTCAACAAAGTGGCTGAATATAAAATTAACTCAAACAAATCAGTAGCCTTCCTCTACTCAAAGGACAAACATGTGGAGAAATAAATTAGGGAAAAGATACCCTTCACAATAGTCACAAAAAATATGAAATACCTTGGTGTGACTCTAACTAAGCAAGTGAAGGACCTGTATGACAAGAACTTGAAACCTCTAAAGAAGGAAATCAAGGAAGATATCAGAAAATGGAAATATCTCCCATGCTCATGGATTAAAAGGATCAACATTTTAAGAATGGCCATCTTACCAAAAGTAATCTACAGATTCAATGCAATCCCCATCAAACTACAAACCCAATTCTTCACTGAGTTGGAAAGATCTCTGTGTAATTTCATCTGGAATAACAAAAAACCTAGAATAACAAAATCTATACACAACAGCAGAAAAACATCTGCGGGAATCACTATGACTGACAACAAGCTATATTACAAGGCAATTGTGCTAAAAACTGCTTTGTACTGGTACAGAAAGAATCACGTGGATCAATGGAAGAGAATAGAAGATCCAAAAATGAGCCCTCACATATATGGTCACTTGATTTTTGACAAAGGAGCTGTAAACATTCAATGGAAAAAGAACAGCCTATTCAACAAATGGTGCTGGTCCAACTGGCACTCAGCATGCAGAAGAATGAAAATAGACCCTTTCTTATCTCATTGTACAAAGCTCAAGTGCAAGTGGATCAAAGATCTCCACATTAAACCAGGTACACTGAAACTTTTAGAAGAGAAAGTAGGGAAAACCTTAGAACACATAGGCACAGAGGAAATTTTCCTGAACAGAACACCAATGGCTTGTGCTCTAAGGTCAAAGATTGACAAATGGGACTTAAAGAGATTGCAAAGTTTCTGTAAGGCTAAAGACACTGTCAAGAAAACAAAACGGTAGCCAACAAATTAGGTATAGATCTTTACTAACTCCACATCTGATAGAGGGTTAATATCCAAGGTTTACAAAGAAATCAAGAACCTAAACGCCAGGGAATCAAACAACCCTATTAAAAAATGGGTTACAGAGCTAAACAAAAAGTCCTCAATTGAGGAATATTGAATGGCTTAGAAGCATCTAAGGAAGTGCTGGACATCATTAGCCATCAGGGAAATGCAAATCAAAACAACGCTGAGATTCCACCTCACACCAGTCATATTGGCCAAATCCAAAAATCAGATGATAGCAGATGCTAGCAAGGATGAGAAGAAAGAGGAACACTTTTCCACGGTTGTTGGGGTTGTAAACTAGTATAACCACTCTGGAAATCAGTGTGGCGGTTCCTAAGAAAATTGGACATAATACTACCTGAAGACCCAGTTATTCCACTTCTGGGCATATATCCCAGAGACACTCCACCATACAGCAAAGACACATGCACCACAATGTTTATAGCAGCTCTATTTATAATAGCCAGAAGCTGGAAAGAACCCAGATGTCCTTCAGCAGATGAATGGATACAAAAATTGTGGTACACTTACACAATGGAGTACTACTCAGCTATCAGAAACAATGATTTTATCAAATTCTGATGCATCTAGAGAATATCATCCTGAGTGAGATAACCCAGTCACAAAAGAACAGACATAATATGCAGTCACTGATAATTGGATACTAACCCCAGAAAGCTCTGAACACACCAGAAACCACTTACAGACTGTGTGAAGTTCAAGAAAAGAAAAAAAGAAAAGAAAAGAAAAGAAAAAACCATTATGCTTACTCCTTACACACCAAAAATACTTGGACTAATTTCGGGTTACATTCTGCTTTACATGTACTTTATTCTCATTGTAACTAGCAAGACCTTATTGCAAACTATCAAACCTTTATAGAAAAACAGCCAAGCTCTGACAAAAATGTATTTGTATACTTTTATGCAAAAGTGTTTAAAATCTGTACATTTATCTTTGTTTTTTAAAATAAAGTTGTTCAATAAAAAAAAATAAGAAAAGATATCTGGTCTTTTGCTAGTTTCCAGTATACCTAGCTTTCATTGGGTCAGATGGTCATGTCAACCCCTGGAGACAATTAAATATTCCCTGGCACATCTGTAGAAAATCAAGCAGCTGAAGCCATGGTTATTGCTGTTTCTACATAGACTAAGTAGTGCTCACACAGCAGCCATTGAAGCAATGTCTCTTGAAACGGTACCCTTAGAAGTAAGAGCAACAGCATCAGCAGTAGAGAAGTCATGGCAGCAGCCACTGTCCACTGACCACACCAATGCTGCTCAGATATGTTGACCCCCATTTGCATGTCAGTGTACTCTACTCTAATCCCTGAGTCTTTGATGAAGGAACTTAGCATCTCGGGGAGCATGACCTATGCCTTGCCTCATCTCACCTCACAGGACTGAGTAGTGTTAGCATTCTGCAAAAATAATGTCTTCACAGAACAACTGGCTGCATCAGAAGGAGTTAAGCCTTATTACTCTACCTCATAATAATCGCTTATTTTAGTCAAAATTGAGACAATGAAGTTGTAAACCATTTCATACTCCTCTCACAGGTTTTCCTTTTAATATTTCACTGCTAATCTCTTTTATAATCTTTATGTTTCTGGTTTTCTTAAGGTTCCTTGGATTTTCCAATTATGTCCCCACCTGGAAATTTTTATGTTCATACTGCTGTTTCTCTAGATATTTTCTTTTATAATATTTTCAGATTTTGCTTTCCCATTTCTCATTTACTTCTTCATATCTTCACCATATCATAGGAGACATCATTGGCTAACTTATAAAGCAACTATACCCTACATCTTCTACTTAAATATTTCTACCGTGAATATGAGGTCTTAATACCTAATACACCACATATTTATTGGTGTATATTGTATCTGCATATGGTGTTAGCTATACAGGAGTAAAAATCTTGTTTTATTTATAACTTTGAATCCTTAATGTCAACAAAACTAAATTGGTAAAGAAATGAATTTCAATTGCAGAAATAATTTTATTGCACCAAAAGATGGAAATTATAATATAAAATATTATAAGGTAAATTTAAAAAATAAGATATTATAAGGTACAAGTGTGCTCCTATTTTTCCCATCTATTTCCTAAGCAGAAAGCTAAACTACTTTACTAAATTGGTACAGACACAGTCTTAACCATTAGAAAGAGACTTCCCTTTCCCCTCTCATTTCCTCTGAGTTCTCAGACTATCATTCAAAATACATGAAATGCCTGAACTAACTGTATGAAAGTAGAATGTTACAGGTCCAATTTCAGATGCACCTCTGGGTAAAAATAATAAAACTCCAAGCAGCTAACTGACTTAGGTGAAGACAGAGAGACGTGCACCACAAAGAGTGTAAACTACCAGGAAGCAAGCACAGTGTTTGAGTTTGGGAAATAAAGCAATGTCTGTGTGTCACTCATGTGCTGTAGTCTTTAGGAACTCAGTGGAAAAAAGTAAACGAGACTATAATGGAACCTACCCAAGGCAAACCTGGGAAGCTGCCGCATACCTGGACATGCTCACAGTCTAACGTGCCTTGTGGTATTCTCTGTGATTCAGCTATTCCAAGGAGTTTATGGCTACATAAGGACCATGCCATCTTCTACCAGCCAGAGAATGCAAACTCTTTTAATTCTCTCTGTAGCTATGGTTTGTACTCCCAACTATGCCATTTAAAGACTTAAAGAAATTCCAACATATATAGAACATTTTTATGATAAGAAAAGGACAGATTGGGGCTTCAGATTGTCTCTCTGTACAACTTCTATCTCTACCCAAGTTCTTAGAGGTTCAGTTGTCAGAGTAGCACAAGGCAGGGTTACCAACACTTGGTAGTCTCACATATGAAACCAACTCAACAGAGCATCAGTTCATTGGTCATCCAGTGATCATGACTTTCTTTTGTCAGGTCAATCCTTTCAGAAAGTCATTAACTTTCTTCTTATTTGACTTGTTAATAGAATCTTTTAATCACCTTAATGATATGCACATAGCCAATTTATAAATGATAATATATTCTAAAATGTAGTCACACAAATAGACAGAAAGATAAAAAAAATTTTGCTAGTGATTACCTAGCACCTTACCAGGAATTTGTTGCATAACAGTTAAAATAACACAGTCAAAGTCATTTCAACATCAAAGTTGGAACAGAATGCTATGAGTTCCACAAGCTAAAAACTTATCCTAAGGGTTTGATTTGGCCCTACTCATACATATGACCCTGCACATATTATTTAACTTCTCTTACTCTGTTCCTTTTTTAATTTGCAGGTGGGGGGGATGGCTCTATTTCTCTGTTTCTCTGCAGAAACACATATATTGCAAGTCTGTTATGCCACTTCCAAAACTAATGTAAACACAATACCTAACGTCCAACCTGATGCCATGGATAGGACGTATGATTATTGGAATGCTGGGAATGCAACTCTTCTGCTTCATAGCCACATGTGGGCTCCCAACCTTCTGAGTTTAGAGGTACAGCTCCACTCTGTGGTTAAAACCACCTGGAATTTAAGAAGCTTTGTTTAAAAATAGGTCATCTACTTGTACTAATGCCCTGCAGATACATCTCTGAAGCTCAACAAGAGACTTAAACCCAAAGCCAGGCTGTCAGTACACCTTGAAGCTAACCTGCTTGCTGCTTTAGAATTCTGATTTGACATGTTGCTAATAGGAGCCCATGTACTCTGTCTACCTCTGACATGGATCCAACCCCTGAAAATACGAAAGGGCCTCTTCATTTTCCATCTTCTGAATAGTCATGCTAATGAAATTATTTTTTTTATTGTTTTATCTTTTACAGACTTGAGGAATGAATAAAAATTTAATTCCTTTTATTCAAAAAGTTAATAGTTGCAACATTTATTATTTATTTCTACTTGAGAACATAGCAGATGAAAGGAAGTAAAAGTGTTTCTTTAGTATTCACTCTGATTTAAAAGAAAGATCTTAGATCTCCTCTCATTGTTTTAATAATTACTTTAAAAATGAAGAGAGCTACAACATGTTTTTCTCAAAAAATTATCTAAATATAAGGAGGAACTTGTCAGTGCAATTTTCTCAAATGTTAACATGTTTATGTTAAGTGTACAAAATCCAATAATACAATGAAAATTAAATTCTGAGATTAAAATCAAGCCTGGGTTGTTATTAAATATTCAATGACATTCATGCCCTGGAGTACAAGGAAATCCCTTTCCTTGTAATATTACTTTATATCTCAATTTTTATAGAATTCAGTACCACTTCTTGAGTCACAGATTTTCTTTGATTGACATTCAAAAAAAAAAAAAGGCAGTGAAAGCAAACTTCATACAGACCAAAGTGGGAATACTTCACACTGAATTTCGCTGTTACAAGTTATAGTCTCCAGCAGGGAGTGAACATATTCAAAGTGTAAGCATAGATGTCTTAGCAGGGTGTTGGATATGAAGATAGGGAATGGTTGAGGGAGGGAAATAACATGATTAAAATATAATATCTGAAAAAGTAACATAAAAGGAGTGTGAATTGTTCTTAGAGAAGAATAGAGTTCAGTTTTCTGGAGACTCACAAGTGCCTACAACTCCAGATCTAGGACATCTGATACCTTTGGTACCTGTACATAAATTCTTAGACTTACAATAATGCATACAAGTACATCATTAAATATAATAATCTATGAATCTTAAATCATTGCAAGCATATATATGCATGGACAGGTACATACAAACCCCTCAAACCCACAGAGCTCTGTCCAAGTGAGTTTAATGAATGAGATAGTATACTTTTTCTATTACCATTAGTCTTGGAAGAAATATTGGGTCAGATGTTTCCAAACTTCAATATGTGGTTGTAGAACATGCTTTTGGCACAGAAGGTCACAGAAATTCCCTTTGTATTGTGTGACATTTAAATTTTAATTCATATCAGAATATCACTAGCTAATATCTTTGGAAAGCAAGAAGCCAGGGACTCCTTTAAATATTTTACATTGATTATTTTATTTGATTCACTTAGGAATTCAATTATTAAGATCTTATATTTTTACCAGCAAGTGTTCTGAAGTAGTCCCCTAGGAGATATTAAGCTCAAAACAGGCAGCAAATCAAAAGGAAAGAGAGGGAGGGAAAGGAGAGAAGTAAATTACCTAAATTTTTGTTTATTTTTATCTTTTATTTTGGGCATTACATTTCTCCCTTTTCTGTCCTCCTTTATAGCACTAGACAAGTGATTGCTGTGCTATTTCCTGGGGAAGACCACATAATTTATTGCAAGCTTTCTTCAACTGCCTAGTTCTTTGTTCAGGGAACATAAAGGGATTTTAAGAAGACATTCTGTCTCCTATTCTATATCCAAAGAAGAAAGAAGCTAGCATGATATTGACAAACATTATTAACTCTGATTCGAAGGCAACCAAGATAAACTGAAAATGAAGAGTATGAAGCACCAGAGGAGGTGGTATAATCATGTGTAGCCTGAAAGCAAAAAAATCATAGTAACTAAGTAGCCTTCACAATGGTAGATTTAAACTGTATTACACAATCCAGAGGCCCTAAATATCTCATACTTTCTACTTTTCTAATCTAATATACCATAGTATGATCGTTTGGATAGGTATGATCCCCATAGACAAATGTGTTTGAATGTTTGGTCTGTAGGGAATAGCATTATTCAAAGGTGTGGCCTTGTTGAAGAAAGTGTGTCACAGTGGGTGCATGCTATGCTCAATCTATGTTCAGTAGCAAAGTCCCCTTCTGTAGCCTTGGGATCAAGCTGTAGAACTCTTGGCTCCTCTAGCACTATGTCTTCTTGCAAATCGCCATGTTTATAAAATCCAAACTAAGACAGGAGTTGGTGTAAGGAATGTTGTTTTGCTGTGATAGGGCTGACCATGCTTTTGTTTGGAGGAATGTGGGTTGGGGGACTTTAGATTAGGAAAGCAATGGAATTGTCCATTCTATCAGGAACATTGAATATAGTGGTGCTGAGAATGATTTAAACTGTGGGGATATGGCTAACAAGGTTTCATAAAAGAAGAATTTTAGTACATTACCTGGAGATCATTCTTGATACTTTGGCGAAAAATATGCCTGGTTTTTGCCCTTGTCAAAAATGTGCCTGAGGCTAAATTGAAGAGTTTTGAATTAATGGCATTTACAAAGGGGATTTCAAATTAGCCTAGTATGGCCTGTGTCCTGTGGTTATTAGTAGCCATGCTTATAAAGATCGATGAAGAGGAGAAGGTGAAGAAGGAAAATTACAAAATGTAAAATTTGAGAGAAAAAGGGCACTAGGAAGAGTGGAGTTAAAGCTTATATTCAATGATATAAACAGATTATCTGGATGTTAAGTGAAATAAATGGAGTGGTGACCTCAAGGGAAGACCTCATCCAGCTAAGTTTCCAACTTGTGAAAATGAAATTAAGAAAAGCTTAGGTTCATATTTGGTGGTACACATGTTTAATCCCAGCACCCAGGAGACAAAGGCATGCAGATCTCTGAGTTTAAGGTCAGCCTGGTCTACAGAGCAGGTTCCAAATTATCCAAGCTTAGGCAGTGAAAGAAACTTTCCAAACCAGAAAGCTGATGAAGATATAACTGAACAAGGGGCCATGTCCCAGCACCAGCAAGCACTAGAAACTGGTGACTTTGGCCATGTGTTTCTGGCTTTATGATGAGGAATAGAAGAAAGCATATTTGGAACCTTCCTTCATGCCTAACATGTCATGAAGTCACAGAGGCCAGATGTGTGGGAGGGATATCCCTGCATCATAGGTTAAAATGTCATTGCGTAAAATAATAATATATTTAAAAGCCATGTGTAAAGCTGTGAAGGTGAAGCTTGGGTTGCCTTGGAGACCCCAAGGTGTTAGAGATGCCAGAGCCAAGAGATACCTGCTGAGGAACACTACTAATACTAAGTAGAATCATCCCAAGAGACAGAGTGTGTTTCAGTCAACAAAGCAGAAAGGAGTTGGAAATCTGAAGGCAGTTGTGACATCAAATGTGGAGATGCTAAGTTTGGAGTTTCCCTAACTGTTTTTAAGTTTCACTTTGATCCAATTTTTCCTTGCTATGTTCTCTTTCTTCCATTTTGGAGGTATAATGTATATTCTATGACATTATATGTTGGAACTATGTGATCTTTCTTTTTATTTTGGTTTTATAGGGCATTATAGTTAAGAGATTGCATGAGTTTTAGAAGAGACGATAAATGTTGGACTTTTAAACACTGTTGAGACTGTGATATACTATGGGTTCTTTTGAAATTAGAGTAAATGCCTGTACAGACTTATTATGGTCACAAGCCTATGGCAACCAGGAACTGGATTGTGATGGTTCAAATAGATAGGCCTCACAGAGTCACGTATTTGAATGTTTGGCCTGTAGGAAGTGGCATGATTAAGAAGTCCTTGTTGGAGTGGATGTTGTCTTGTTGGCAGAAGTGTGTCACTGTGGAGGTGGCCTTTGGGGTCTCCTATGCTGATGCCATGTCCAGTCGTCTACTCCTGCTTTGGGATCAAGATGTAGAAGTCTTGGCTTCTCCACACCATGCCTGCCTGCGCACTGCCATGCTTCTTACTGTGATGATAATGGACTGAACCTCTGACCCTGTGATCTATCCCAATCATGCTTTACTTTATAAAACTTGTCATGCTCATGTTGTCCCTCCACAGCAAAAATCCCAAACTAGGACACAAAGAACCCACTTTCTGTTTATATTTTTGATACTGACTCTCTGTATGGAGCAGAGTAATGTCCAACTTAGTGTCCTCCTGCCTCGGCCCTTCTGAGTGCTGGAATGACGTTACAGGCATATGCTATCAGGGCTGAAAAATCTCTATAAATTAAGGAGAGCGAAATAAACTAAATATGGCTGGGGCAATTTTATGCTTAGTTTTATTCTGTCACTACAATTCAATTGTCTACAAGACTGAAGTGAAAGCCGTCATAGTCGTACTTTGTAAAATGCACTTTATTGTCGTAGATTGAAGGAAAACTAAGAAGATTCTATTATAATCTTGGAAGTACTATAATTTATAGTGCCTTGGTAGAATAATGACCTCCTATCAAAATGATGTTGTGTCTTTGGGGTCTGCAGAGATTTCTCTTCTTTCCATATATTTGCCCATCATCCTCAGCACACACACAATTCTGCAAAGACCATGCAGCAGTTCTGAGTCCAGGCACAAAACAGAGCTTGCTTTGTTCTCTGGTTCTTTTCAAAAACCTTAGAGAGAAGAGGAGATCAGTGCTTATTTCCTGCAAAATAATTTTCAGGTGGCTTTAAAGTTTTGCATAAGTTTTGACACAGCCATTTCATTTCTAGAAATTTATTCTGAGGAATTAATCATAACTATATAATCTAATTACTTCTGGATAAAGAACAAAATGCTGGTTAATTTGAAAAATGAAGTTGCTCATATTTTCTTTCATTTTACTTTTCATAAAATACACAGAGGCTTATTATGAAAACCTAGCCACTATTTCATAATACTGAAAGATGTTTTTATTTCTGTGACCACATGCTTTCTAGTAATATCTTCAGCAGCTGATTATCAGGTTACTAACAAAGAAACAATGATATACATAATTATCTTATTAAAACTAAATGCTACATCTTCATGGTTGTGGTCTTATATATCATTTGTGTATTTAATCTGAATTGGAATAATTATTATTATGATTATGTAGAAAGTAGGAAACTAATACAAATAAATAGCAAAGCTTCGTACATGCCTGAAGTACTTCTCTACATGCAAACACTCATAACCACGTCTGCAGTAAAGCATGTGCTACAGGACTCCACATTTCTACTGCTGATGTTGCTGAGGACTCTTTACAATAGGTGAGGACTGTGGAAGGATCATCATCACTTCGGTATTGAAAACTGAAGGGCCAGAGTGTTAGACTACGAGTACAAAATTCATGCTGGGCTTTACCAGTATCAAAGCTTCAAGATGTAGTATTTCTTCAATTATATTACTTGGGATAAAGCAACAATTATGTGGCATCCAGATCATTTTTTAAAAATCTATAAATCCCATCACTAAAATAACAGGCTTTTCGGAGCCCCCTGTGAATTTCAAATTGAATATCTTTTTTTAATCATGATGACCTCTTTAGGATATTTATACACACATAAACTTTCCGTCCAGCCTTACTGATTACTAATTAAGAGAATTTGCCCTACCCTTCCTCCTTCCTGAGGTTGTATTCTCATTTCAGTGAACATTCTCACTTACGAGAAAGTATTGGAATCAATTGCCACTTAGATGCTCACAGTTAACAGTAAGAGGCTACGGTCCAGTGTCTCTACTTTGATTCCAGAGGTGAGCGTTCTACTTCGCTGTCTTTTGCTAGTACTCTTACTACACAGCCTTGTCAGTAGAGTGTGCCAACCCCATCCCAGAAGGAGGGGAAGACTTTTTTCCTGGATCTAGTGTTGTTCTTTCTTCCACAGACTGATGCTAATGAACGCCTTTCTGGCAGACAGCTGACCGGTGCAGATCTTGTCGGCTGGACCCAGGATCTGAGGACCTGAGAAAATGGGGTGGAGTACAGTCCAATGCTGTAGACAAGTTTATTTCAGTGTCCGTGTGCTTTCACACATGAGCAAGCAAAGCCATGATCTAAGGACAGTTACGTTCAGAAAAACATGATTAAAAAACATGTGAATAAACACCGATAAGCACACTGAATATCAGCAGGGCAGCTCTTTCCCAGAACTGTCTCAAGACAAAGCAGTTTAAACACAGTTTGCCGGCATGCAGTATAGATTATATCTACAGGAGCCTGAAAGCAAGGCAGAAGGCCATATCCAGATTCAGGGTACACTCACCAGATTGAGTTCTATACCTATGTTTCGAAAATCAACAAAAATAAAAATGTCTTATAAAGTTGATGTAAATGTCTGTCACAGGAGGTATGAAATGACACCCAGAAACAATCCAGGAAACAAGATGCACATAAGATGATTTTTTTTTTTTTTTTTTTTATTTTGGAAACTTTCTGACAGTTCCCTAAGTCTTTGTTTGCCAATAGGTCATTCTTTTGATAATGTTCTGATGGGCCATTTATCCATTTTATTATTTAATTTTGTAAAACCAACTTTGATTTTTATTATCATAAAGCAGTTATCCTTTCATCAATTATATTTTTGGATGTTGCTAAACTACTAGAATATTCGATGATAAAGTCCAAAAGGAAAAGTGAAAAGTCTCCGTGTAACTGGAAGTTGTATTTGTTAATGAACATTATGGTCAGGAATGTGTGTCGTTTGGACCATGTACACAATTAACAGGATTCAAGTTCAGTGCCCTCTCAGTCAGGAGCATTTGGTTGACAGACAGTAGAAAATCAACTCAGTTTTTACTGAACAAAACCCAAAGGAATAAAGTGAGAATTTGCTGCATTTTGCAACAAGATATTAAAGATGGAGCCACAGTTCCTCTCTAGTTGAACTGGGGGACCTAGATCGGCTCTTCCATCCTCCTCACTGCCCATCTCTCAGCTTGACTCGGACCCACTGTGCATAGGTCAAGGGTTCCCTGAACTGCAGCTGGAGTGAGGAACTGACAGTAACACCGTGGAGCCCTTTTTATTAAAGTTCTAGGGTAGGGAAGTTCGGAGGACTGCACAGTATAGTCTGTCACACAGGCATCTTTGTCTCATATTACAAAGAGTATTAAAAATTACCAGAAGGGCAGATAAATATACTGGCTGCAAATCTCTCCAGAATCACGTTAATAAGGATCTCTGTTTTCTCTATAACCTAATTTATTTTTAAATTTTGAAGTCCTCTAGTACAATAGTAAAAATAATTAAGTGACACTCTATTTAGAAATGATGGAGCTTCTAGAAATAAACAACACTATTACCAGTTACTGTGATGAAAGAGATACTGGAAAATTGAAGAGTTCCATGTAGTAGAATCAGAAACAGTCATCTCCATCCCCAACTCCATCTTTTGCCTCTCTTATTAATCACTCTCTTTTCTTCTAAAAAAAATCCCAAATTTAAAGTGCAGGAAACGGTGACATTTTATTCTTTTTCTGTTTCCATGACAACACCTATCAAAGGGGAAAAAAAACTAACACATTAAGCACTATCTATTTTGTTACAAATTTTGACCTGTGGCCTATTTAATACAAATACAGAGACATTCTCAGGGCAGTGACTTGATAGCTATTTGATTACAAATTTCTATGAATACAAATTGATTGATGTTACACATCCAATACAAGGTAACTTCTTACAACTTCACTTCAAGGTAACTAAAACAGAAGAATGTATTACAAGTATCAGCACATACTTTGGTATTTGATACATATAAAAAAATACTTCCACAACATTAATTTATTTTCTAATAAAAAGCATAACCCTGGCCTTTTGGCACACTAAATTTCTTCATTCTTATATCTAAAGTCAGCCAGGATAGTGCATTAGGCATATACTGCCCGTGTTTGTAGATTAAGACTCTGACAGTTAATTCAATCGCAGGTTGTTGAAATGGAGCGTTTTAGTCTTCACCGTGCTCTGAAAGTGAGTGCAGTACGCTTTCCCGAGATGCTTTCCTCTTTGTCTTAATTCACCAGCACGTTCTAGCCTTTAAGTTGGAGTTTCTTGTGTTCCTTTTCTTCCAGCATTGGAGTAAGTACTATTGCTTGGGGGAATTCAGAAAGGTAAAGGTGTCAGGGGCAGGGGCGGCTCAGAAACCACATAATGTAAAGCTAGGCACAGTGGAAGTTCCCAGCATAGGAGAGCAAGTTGTGTGTTCAGCAGTGCAGGCAGAGGAGACAGATATGGTATAACCACTCTGCAGGAGACCTTCTTTCTATAAAATCACATCAGGACAGATTCCCTGAGGAAATACATGGATGCATCAGACAGAACAATTCCATATTTATTTTTCTCTGGCTCCAATTTGTTTCTTAAGGATTTTGTGATTTATGTGCACCCCATTTATTTCATGTTTCACTGGATTTTAATATATTCATAGAGTTGTGTGACTATCATTATAATTATTTTTCTATTTTTTTTTGGGGGGGGGGTTCTCCCAAAGAAAATCCATCCTTTTAGCTATCATTGGAACTGATCATTAACAGCATCAGTGAGTTATTCTAAGGGCATCTCTAAAACATCAGATGGTTATGTTTGGATTCCTTCAGTTTAGTAATAAATGAATCAACATGATAATAACACACTGATAATTTTTGTTGACTACATGCCATGTGTTTCCCCTGTGCTAAGGGTTTTCCCTGATAGTTTACAGCAGCATCTCTCTCGGTTCAGAAGAGAAGTGAGAGCAGCAGCTTGCAATTGATACCCCACATGCTGCAGAAATCTAAGAAAGTTTACTGTACTATTTAACAACATGGCTCTTGGCATCAGGACTCCTAGGTGTGAGTCTAGTTTTACCTGCTGGTAGCTGTATGAGCTCTGGAAAGTTGATCACTGTCTCCAGAGATGGGTGATCCCATATTACCACACCATGGTTTGCATCGTTGAGGGTAGGCATGATTCTAAGACAAATCTATATCCCCAAAAGAGAACAATCTAAAGAGCAGAAAAGGTAACTTTTGTCTACATTTTAGTGTTCAAGGAAGAGACAGTAGGAACACACATCATTCCCCCCACTTTGATCATATTTATAGCTAATGTCACAACTAAAAGCAAATTATGTTTTCATATGAAATATCTTAACCTTATTCGATATTCACCTTCCTTTTTAGCACAAAGTGAATTGCTCATTTGTTTGCCTTTGTGAGCATAACATTTTCGGGTCTGGGACAACTTAGTCATTTATCTCTCCACAAACAGTTCCCAGGGGCAGTGGTGGCGACACAGTGATTGATTAATATAGATTTGTGGAGAAGGCCAATGAATCACCATGTTTGACAGGTAAGAGTGCGTCCTGCCAAGCGTGATGACCTGCATTTGGTCCCTAGGACCCACAACATGATGGAAGGAGAGAACTGATTTCTGAAGGGTTTCAGTTGTTGTTTTTGCCTCCACACATGCTTTTAAGACTGAGCACATGTGATGCATACACACATACAAAATAAAAAAGTAATTGTAACTTCTTTCTTTGAAAGCATAGACTGACCTGCATATCAGTGTATATATATGGGCTGGGATAATGGCTGAGTAGTTAAGAACTCTAGCTGCCCTTGCACAGAAATCATACGTAAGGCTCTGCACCTACATTTCTGCTCACAACCGTCTGTGACTCCAGTTCCCATGGATCCACTCATTCAGCTTCCAGTAAAAACACATGAAAACGACACACAGATATACAACCCGGAAAAGCTGTCACACATAAATTAATAAAATGTAAAAAATTATAAAACGATGTAGAAAATGTGTAGTAAGAGCTGGATGGGCTGGTCCACACTTGTAACTCCAGCTATTGCAGAGGCAAAGGCAGGCAGAACATGAGTTTGAGGCCACCCTGGGCAGCAGAGAGAGAGAGAGAGCCCGAATCCACAAAACAAACAGAATAATCAAGAAGAGCAAGGGATTATAAATTTCATAGTTACTAACTAGTGCTATGATAGTTTAAGAGCCACAAGCAGGCAGAGCTCAAACAAATGAAAATGACTCAATCCTAGGACTCACCAGTGCTGAGACAAAGGAGGCAGGAAGGAAATGAAACCAAAAAGGTTTCCTCAGTTTGCCATTGTGTGTAGCTTTACCTTTGCAGGGAAAAGCCTGAGGTTTATTCAAGCCAAAGTGAGGAAGGTTGATTCTTAAACTACTTTACAGTAGTCTTGCATGAGGTTTGTCCAGCAGGTATAACTCTGTGCCGCTCAGACACCAGGCAGCTAGAAAATGCTCGTAGGCATTGGTGCAGGAAACACTAGTTGGGGGCCTCATGCAGAAAGCATCTGGGATTCCTTGCTCTTGTCTCCATATCTGAATTTACAAAGTCTGCACTCTGCACTGAATACACATATTCACTACACTCTGTTTATTTATGAATTTTCCAAGGAAGTCCCTGGTCTGAATAGTTTTTCTGCTCTTGACTTCTCGCAGGGAAATTTTGTCAAATCTTGAGCAGATAGAACAACAGAATATATATTGACTCCAAACATTTGCAGATAATGACAAATCAATGTATTTTTTAAATTCTTTGTTGTATATATAATTTTATAATTTGTTAGAGTCTATTTGAACTCTGAGAAGGAAGAGATTATTTTTTCATAAAGAACTAAACTTTGTAGATTATAGATGATCTTTAATAATTTTTAATTGATGCCTTGATTTTGTAAACATTAATGTTGAGAACTACAATTCCTATAGATATATAGTACAAAATAAGATATACATTTCAAATTATTCCAACAATTACTTAAAATTTTATCTAACCCTTAAGTCAAAATTAATGGTTTTTTTTAAACCTCAATTCAGTAGCTTAAATAGAAACTTTCAAAATCAAGCATTCTGACATGATTCAATTCAAATAGTTCAAATATTTATTTTACATGAACAGGCCCAGGCATGGCAGAAAAATATTAAAAGTGTTTATTTTACAAGATTATGCCACTATGATTCTGTAGGAGGAAAAACTCTTTATGTTCAATGAAAGCTCTGCAGTTGATAACACACCATAATCTCCAGTCTAAGCCAATGTGCTGCAGGTAGCATGTGGTGACATAATATACCCAGTGAAAAGTACACATGCTTTATGTATAGAAATAGGCCACAATAAGACTTGGGTAAGACACAGCACAGAGACACACTGGATTTATGAGGTATTTGTTTTTTAACTAATATTTGGTTGTTTTGTGTTCATAAACATTTTAGTGTCAAATTTTCAAAGTCCTTACATTTGATTATTTGGCCCCCTTAAAGGAGTCACAAGCCACAATTCCTGGTAGAGTCTTAATAATAAGGGGGAGGAGAAACTACTTACAATAGGGCTGGTGGAACAATCTGTTCACTTTGTTATGGTTGATCTTTGAGATCACAACTGATGCTCATGATAGTACTCTACTCTGCTCATTCCCTTGACTCAGCTGCTTCTAGATCAACAGTCTAAGTCAGAATCCTTCCTTGCCCTTACACAAATACTACAATTACTCCAGGAAGCTGTCACTATGCATGGAAATAGCAAAAGAATCCCAGTGTGATCCATTCATTTTCAGCAATCCTAGCTCCCCTTGACCATCACGATGAATTACCCTGTGTTATGTACCTATCCCATAGGCTGGTCTATGAGCATAACTATTCAGAATCAATTAATCCGCAGATGACACAACATGGAATCCTTCCAGTGCTCACTGAGTATCAAGATCCTCTCTTACCTAGACATGTGTAGAAGTGAGGAGAAGCACATATTTAGAATTTCTTATTGAGAAAAGAAGATCCACTCCATATTTTATCTTTCAGCCTGAGGTTTCTACAACATAGCATCGAATATACTAGAATCACCTTCGTGTTTCTTGAGCCTTAACCACATACTTTGGGTTCCTGCTCAAATAAAGCCACATATTTATTTACTTAAATATGATATACTGAAAAAGTGAGTACCCAGCTTTTCTTTGTTGCTGTCTCTCTTCTAGAAGACATCTTACTACTTTAGTAAAAGGTGTTTGTTCTACACTCAGGAAATGAAACAACTGATCAATTATTCAGCTATTCAAAATTAGTACGTTATTTACTTTCCTTATTTTTCTTTGCTGGAGCAGTTTGGGCATTTTCATATTATTTTGTTTGGGGATGATATATTTGCCAATTTCAAGTAGATATTTAGGAGACTATTAATGCCTACTATAGGTGGATTTTCGCGAATGTCAAAAACTGAGTCATGAAGAAGTGTCTTTATGAGCAGATGCTTAACTCTCTGGTCTTAAACACACACTCTCAATTCTATTTAATCTACCATTATTCACAACAAGGATGAAACGATTCCTGAGATCCTTCTGGCATTTATTAGATACAACTTGTACTCTGCATTCTCTACAAGTGCAGACTGATCTAAGGCTATATATTTTCTTCTTCAGAGTTTCTTTTTCTGTTTTAAAAACTTCTTTTAAAGTAATGAAAGGTAATTATATAAGTGTTGTGCATTAAAATATTTCAATATATACATGCACATAATATGATTTAATTAGTTCCATAGTGTGTGTGTGTGTGCGTGTGTGCGTGTGTGTGTGTTTGTCACCCATTCATTTGCACAATGGGCACTTTAGTTGACACTGTATGTTGGCTATTGTGAATAGTGAGACAATTAATACAGAAGTGTAGATACTTGGTTGATAAGCTCTTTCATTTCATTTTGAGTATAGACTGAGAAATGTGTGGCTGAACCATGTGGTAGATCCATTTTAGATTTTAATAGCATCTTTATTTTGTTTATCATTGCTGTTACATTGATTTTCATTCCTATCAATGTACAAGTTTTATTTTCTTTGTTTTTACAAGCATTAGTTATTTTCCTTTAGTGTAGTTAGCTATTCTGATTAGAGCAGAATTATACCACATTGTTGTTTAGCTTGGCCTTTGCCAGTAATGTTCTACTTTTATTTTTCATAGACTTGGGGCCATTGATTATTTTCTCATTGTAAGAGTATCTCTTCAGATAATTTTTATTAGATTATTAGTGTTGACATTGAGTTTTTAGATTCCCTATGTAATTTTTTTGTAGTTGTTACCTTTTATTTTATTTTTATTGGATATTCTCTGTATTTACATTTTGAATGTTATACCTTTACCCCTCCGCACTTCCCTCCCTCTCCTTCCACTTAGTTCTATGAAGGTGCTCCCTCTACTAACCACCCTCTCTTCCTCAGTGGCTTGGAATTTCCCTACACTGAGAAAGTGTACCTTCGCTGAACGAAAGGTCTCTTTTTTCATTGATTCCAGACCATGCTATCCTCTGCTACATATGCAACTGTCCATAGGTCTCTCCATGTGTGTCCACTGGTTGGTGTTTTAGTCCCTGGAAACTCTGGAGGCTTTGGATGGTTGATAATGTTATTCTTCTCATGGGATTGCAAACCCTTTCAGTTCCTTCAGTCCTTTCTCTAGCTCCTTTGTTGGAGATCCCTGTTCAGTCCAATGGTTAGCTGCAAGCATCCTCAACCCTATGTATTTTTATAACTTTTATCAGTGAATAGTTTGAATGTAGGTTTTTCATTTTGTAGTCTATCTCCTTATGCTGCTGATTGTGTCCTTTGGTGTTCGAAAGCTTGAGTTTGATAGAATCATGTTTACTGATGGTCTTTCCTCTGTTCAGTTCATGAGAATCTTAGCAACTTGGTACTAGTGCTCAAGAACACCAAATCCATCCTGACTGTGCCATATTGTAAATGATTCAAGTTAGGCATCTTATACTAAGCATCTATCCTCAAGGTTTAACTCTGTCTTAACAAACTTAGGTTACCTTCCTCATAAGACCTGCATTTGCATAAATGTATTTTATTTGGACAATTTACTAGAAAACATCACCAGAGGAATAAGGGAATAATTTGGGATGAATCAAGTAAAAATCACCTCCATAAAAACAGATACTTAGTGCCACTAGGAATATTACACCGACATGTGTTGGTATCATCCCTTGAGAGTGAAAAGAAATTAGGGGAACATTTATAGTTCATTCTTGCTCTCATGGGTAAAAATTGGTTCAAGATGGATGAATTCCTCAATGCTTCAAGACTACCTGCCTCATGGGTCAAGTGCCTCAGGGGTAAAGGTACGTGCTTAGGGGAAAAGAAACATGGCACTAATGTGTGAGTGTGGAGCTTACAGAAACAATGAATGTCAAGGCCGTATGATAAAATATATATTGTGAAAGTTGAAGTCATTGTGAGAATTCTCTGAAAATCAAAGGAAAATAGTTCAATTAAAAATGTTACCCACCTGCAACATTTTTTAATAATATGGTCGGTTTCTTGTTTTTACATTCAATGTTCTGCCACCTTCTTGGTCAGAATGTGTGAAGGTATATTTCTGTGATTAACCAAAAATGCATAAGCACTGATTATTTCCTTGACCTAAATACTGAGTGAAAAAAGCTGGTGCAGATGCAGTGGACTCATCCCAACGTCTTACTTCCTCTCTCAAATAAAATGTAGAAATGGACTGTGAGAAACATGCTTGTATTGTCAAAAAATCCACAGTACTAAGAAGGCAACATCAGAAATAAGGAAACAGCATTTTTAATGTTTTATTTTTCACTTGTGAAAAATATATATAATATATCTTACATGTACAGAGCAGTCCCACAGCTTGAGCCAGAGGAAGCTGAAAGAAAGGCACATACAGGGAGCAGATCTTTCCATAGAGTTTTCAGTTAAACCAGAATTCAGGGCACAGCAAGGAACGACAAAAGCCCAGGCTGCCTGTGCACATGACTGTGAAGAGAAACATCACAGACAACCCTTAGGTCCACCATGAAAGGAAAAAAATAGCGTTCCTATTTAATAGACCTATTGGAGCACCCAAGAACAAATTGATACCTGAACAAAGATGCACCAGGGCAAGACAAATCCCCACACTCAGCTTGACCTCTGCCTTGCTCTCTTATTCCCCTTCTCAAGAGGACTAGAAGCCTTTGTTGATTTAAAGGAATGAACATCAAGGCTGTCTGTGTCCCTGAGTGACTTTGTTCAGTGATAAAACAGCATTCTGCAACAGACTAATATTTTAAGAGCTTGTAAACACTGTGCTGATGGTGGGGGAAAACACATAAAGAACATTTACTGTTCCTCTTTGACAAGAAATGTAGAGTCATACATCTTTGGCTTGTCACATGTGCTTCCCTATCCTGATGCTTACCCAAAATGGTAATAAGGAAAAACTGAAGCACGATTCATGAGGGCCACGGGTTCTTTCTGTCATATGCCTGCAGAGGTGCCTTCTAGGATTTGACACAGCCAGAGCAGTTGACAACCTTGGGTGATGTGAGGTGGGGCTTCACAATGTCCGGTTCTATAGACTGTATGAGGTCACACTCATTGGCAAGAATGTGCTTGACCAGGCATCTTGAGGCTTCATCAATATTTATGTTTTCCTAGGGAGAAAAAAGAAAGTTTTCTTTTAATGCAACATTCTAAAATAACAGTCTCATATAAGACAAAATCCAGTACTTAAAGAAAAAAATGTGGTCTCTACAGGTTCTATTTTCCCTTTGTTGGGTATTTTGGCTAAAGTACTCCCAGTTGGGTCCTGGGAACCTCTTGGGTACCTGGAATCTAGAGACCATATCCAGTGGATGGTCATGGCCCCCAGTTGAGGGATGGAGCCACCCATCCACCTCAAAAATATTAATCCAGAATTCCTCCTGTCGAAAGGAAATGCAAAGGAAAAGAGTGGAGCAGAGACTGAAGAAAAGAACATCTGGGGATTCATCCGATGCACAGTCACCTGTGGAGAGCATTTCTGGCACCTCTGGACAGTTGGTGGTGGGAATTCTTGTTTCACCAGGAAAATCAGAAGCTGGTCCTATACTCTGGGAACTGACCCAGATTAAGAACATTTGCATTTGAAGCTCAGGGCAGGCTCAGGGGATGTATGTGTGGCTGTCTCTTTGTCTTTTTGTCCCTTTTGTCCCGATCTTCACACCTGGCCTCCAGAGAGATGTTTGCAGGATTTTTGATTATTAACTTGCTTGTTCCCTCACTCAGAACTGATGTTATCTTTCTGCATGTAATTAGAGTGGTTTAAAAGAGGACTGGATAAAGAAGGCTTCACTTCAGCCTCAAGACTGACCAAAGTCATGTTACAATTTTGACTGTCTCTTTTTTTTTCTTTCTTGAACTTCACACAGTCTGTGACTTGTTTCTGGGGTGTTCAGAGCTTTCTGGGGTTAGTATCCCATTATCAGTGACTGCATGTTATATCTGTTCTTTTGTGACTGGGTTATTTCACTCAGGATGATATTCTCTAGATGCATCCATTTTCTTAAGAATTTGGCTAAGTCATTGTTTCTGATAGCTGAGTAGTATTCCATTGTGTATATGTACCACAATTTTTGTATCCATTCATCTAGTGAAAACATCTGGGTTCTTTCCAGCTTCTGGCTATTATAAATAGAGCTGCTATGAACATTGTGGTGCATGCATCTGTCTCTTTTTTTCTTTCAATCCTTGCTCCAGCCCTGGGGAACCTGTTGTTTGACCTAGCTGTTCTCAGACAGTCACCAAACACAGATACCATTGCTGATGCCAAAAAGTGCTTACTGACAGGAGCCAAGTATAGCTGTCTCCTGAGCATCTCTGCCAGAGCCAGACCAATACAGATGTGGATGTACCCATTTAAACATTGTACTGAGCATGGCTACCCCAATAGGGAAGTTTGGCCAAGAACTATAGGAGCTGAAGGGGTTTGCAGCTTCACAGATAGAACAATATCAACCAACCATAGCTCCACCAATTTCTAGGGACTAAACCATCAACCACAAGGGGTGGGGGTGTGGCTCCAGCTTGACTACGAGGCAGAGAGTGGCCTTATCTGGCCTGAGAGGGAGGAAAAGCTAGGTCCTATGGAAGCTCAATGGCCCAGCATAGGGGAATACTAGGGCATTGAGGCAGGAGAGGATGGGCAGGTGGGGGCGCACCCTCACAAAGGCTGGGAGTAGGGAGAGAGAATAGGGGTTTGTGGAGGAGAAACTGGTAATGGGGCTAACATTTGAAATGTAAATAAATAAAATAACCAATTAAAAAAGGAAAATGTGTGTGTGTGTGTGTGTGTGTGTGTGTGTGTGTGTGTGTGTGTGTGTGTGTGAAAGAGAGAGAGAGTGCACACTTACACACACACACACACACACACACACACACACACATACACACGTGTTCCTTTTTTCTCCACGTACATGTTATGCACAGGCATGTGGACATTAGAGGACAATCCAAAATTATATGTCATCAGTGCATTCACCTTTCCTTGAGACAGAGTATTTCCTGGCCTGAGACTTACTAAATAGGCTTGGCTTGTTGACCAGTGCGGCTCAATGAGCCACCGATAGGACTCTGGAATTAAAGGTGCCTTGGAAGCAGCTTGTCTAGAACTTGTTGCCTGTGTTCTGGGGATCAAACACCAATCAATGTGCTTGCAAAACAAGTACCTTTCTACTGAGCTATCTCTCTAGCCAAGACAGTGTTTATGCCGATTCATGTAAAACTCTTTCTATACATCACTTATTTTTCCCTTCACCCTCATATCTCTCTATCTCTTTATCTATTGTCTATATCTTTCAACTGTCTGTCTATGTCTTGGTTCTTCATTAATGCTAAAATATAGATTTAATTTTTAAAAATCTGGACATTATTATTTGCTAGATATATTTACTGTAAGATTTTCATTTTTTATTTGTTCATAATTCTATGAGAAAAAATAAGTTTTCAGTCTAGCTGAGATTTATAATTGTGTGGATTTATATTGCTTTTGTAATCTCAATAGGAAATAAAAGCAACAGGACACCTTTTGCAGTAGTCACTAGCAGTTTGATAAATATGTATCTCTGCCATCCAACCAAATGACACAACTATCATGCTTCTGGACTCCTTGAACTCAGATATAAACATGTGACAGTTGCTGGCCAATTAAATGTGAGAAACATGAGAAGATACATTAGCAGAGAGAAAAGTCTGAACTTAGTTGTCCCACATTCTTTTCATGTGAATTCATAAAATCCTTTATGTGGGAATTCCTACACTCTATTCCCATCAGTTAGCACAGATAGGAGTTATGCATGTATGCCTTTGCAATTTGAAATCACTAAGATAAGAAGTCATTTTATTATGGCACCTCAGCATTCAGATGAAGGTAGCTCTTTAAAGAAAAATATGAAAACAGAAGTAAGTGCAGGACTGGGAAGACAGCCTTGTGAGCAGTGTTTGCTACATAAGCCTAAAGATCTGAGTTCAGATGCTTGGAAATTATGTGAAAGCATTGATGCAGTAGCCAGATGGCATTTAACACTAGCACATTCCTGTATGAGGATGTGAGGCTTTGGCAGGAGACTTGTGGCATACTCATGGTGGCATACTAATGGGGACATATTCATGCTGGCATACTCATGGGGGCATACTCATGGTGGTATACTCAGGGGCCACTCACTTTGACACTTGAACTGGAAATACAACAAAAAGGCCTTGTTTCAAACAACACTCAAGGTGGTTTTCAGACTTACACATATTCACTCTGTCATGACATGGCACCAGCCACACACCATCCAGGGATTCAGGAATGTTTCAATATACTAAAATCCATCAATGTAATCACTATATAAACAAACTCAAAAAAAAAAAAAAACCATACCAAACCAAAATAAAACAAAACATGATCATCTCATTAGCTGCTGAGAAAACATTTGACAAAATTCAACACCCCTTCATGAAAGAAGTTATGGAAAGATCAGGAATTCAAGGCCCATAGCTAAGCATAGTAAAAGCAATATACAGAAAACCAGAAGCCAACATCAAACTAAATGCAGAGAACCTTGAAGTAATCCCACTAAATCAGAGACTAGACAGGTCTGCCCTATCTCTCCTTATCTATTCAACATGGTATGTGAAGTCCTAGTCAGAGGGATACAAACTGAAAAGAAAAGAGATACAATGTCACTATTTGCAGATGATATAAAGTATATTTAAGTGACCCCAAAAATTCTGCCAGAGAACTTCTAAACCTGATAAACAACTTTAGCAATGTTGCTGGATATAAAATTGACTTGAACAAATCAGTAGTCTTCCTCTACTAAACATATAATAAACCGGCTGAGAAAGAAATTAGAGAAACAACAGGCAAGTAGATCAACAGAATAAAATTGAAGACCCAGAAAAGTATCCACTTATCTACAGTTACTTGATCTTTGAAAAAAGAGCTAAAACCATCCAGTGGAAAAAACACAGCATTTTCAACAAATTGTGCTCATTCAACTGGTTGTCAGCATGCAGAAAAATGCAATTCCATCCATTCTTGTCGCTTGTACAAAGCTCAAGTCCAAGTGGATCAAGGACCTCCCCATAATACCAGATACACTGAAACTAATAGAAGAGAAAGTGGGGAAGGGAAGAGCTTAAAACACATGGGCACAGGGGAAACGTTCCCGAATAGCTTATGCTCTAAGACCAAGAATTGACAAACGGGACCTCATAAAATTGCAAAGCTTCTGTAAGGCAAAGGATACTTTAAATAGGACAAAATAGCAACCAACAGATTAGGAAAAAAATCTTTACTAATCCTATATCCTATAGAGGAATAATATCCAATATATACAAAGAACTCAAGAAGTTAGACTCCAGAGAATCAAATAACTCTATTAAGATGAGGCACAGAGCTAAACAAAGAATTTTTAAATGAGGAATATGAAATGTTGAAAAGTACCAAAATATCCTTAGTCAAATCAAAACAACCACACCAGTCAGAATGGCTAAGATCAAAAACTCAGGTAACATGCTGGTGAGGATGTAGAGAAAGAGGAACACTCCTCCATTGTTTTGGGGATTGCAAGCTGGTAAAACCTCTCTGGAAACTACTGAGTTCTTCAAAAAATTGAACATAGTATTACCTAAAGACCCACCTACACCACTCTTGGGCACATACCCAAAAGATGTTCAAGGACACATGCTCCACCATGTTCATAGCAACCTTACTTATAATAGCCAGAAATGGAAAGAACCCAGATGTCCTGCAACAGAGGAATGGTTACAGAAATTGTGGTACATTTATACAATGTAGTACTACTCAGCTATTAAAAACAATAACTTACTGAAATTCTTAAGCAAATGGATGGAAGTAGAAAACATTATCCTGAGTGAGGTAATCCAGTCCCAAAAGAACACTCATGGTATGCATTCACTGGTAAGTGGATATTAGTTCAAAAGCTTGGAATACTTCAGATACGATTCACAGACTATATGAAGCTTAAAAAGAAAAAAAAACAAACAAACAACAAAAAAAAAAACAAAATCTGGATGCTTCAGTCCCGCTTAGAAGGGGGACCAAAATACTTAAGGAAGGTACAGGGTAGGAGAGACTTGGGAGGAAGAGAGAAGAGGGAAGGGGGGAAAGGGACAGGATCAGGTATGGGAGGAGATGATCAGAAATTTTAACAGAGATGTGTATCAATTGGGCATAAGGAATTAGGGGTAGCCTTCAGCAAGTCCCAGATGCCAGAAAAGCAAGAGACTCCCCAGGACTCAACAGAACAAAATGGACTGAAATGCCCAACAAAGCTGAGGGAGAAATTGTAGAGACCATATTCAGAGATTAGACAAGGCTCTGAGTTGGAGGAATGGGACCACCTACTCATCTCCAAATTCTTAAT
The DNA here is from genome assembly GCF_963924665.1 of Micromys minutus. Classification (NCBI taxonomy): domain Eukaryota; kingdom Metazoa; phylum Chordata; class Mammalia; order Rodentia; family Muridae; genus Micromys; species Micromys minutus. The sequence continues at coordinate 105,242,645 of NC_137971.1, forward strand.
CCAGAAGGGACCAAGTGTGGAGCAGAAACTGAAGGAAAAGCCACTTGGGGATCCATCCCATACACAAAAACCAAACCCAGACACTTACAGATGCCAAGAAGTACTTGCTGACAAGAGCCTGATATAGCTGTCTCCTGACATGCCCTGCCGAGCTTGAAAAATACAGAGGTGGAGGCTCACAGCCCACCATGGGACTGAGCCTGGGGTCTCCAATGGAGGAGTTAGAGAAAGGACTGAAGGAGCTGAAAGTGTTTGGAACCCCATAGAAAGAACAACAATACCAACTATCCAACCCTCCAGAGCTCCTAGGGTCTAAACCACCAACCAAAGAGTACACATGTAGGGACCATGGCTCCTGCCGCATATGTACCAGCGTACAGCATTGTCTGGCATCAATAGGAGGAGAAGCCCTTGGTCCTGTGAAGGCTGGATTTCTCCAGTGTAGGGGACGCCAGGGTAAGAGGTGGCAGTGTGTGGATGGGAGGCAGAGCAACCTCATAGAAGCAATGTGAGAAAAATAGGAGAGGGGGAGTTCTGGAAGGGAAATTGGGAAAGGGGATAAAATTTGAAATGCAAATAAATAAAGGATCCAATAACAAATAAGTAAATAAAAAGAACTTTATTCATGATCAACCCTACTAACTTCTCTCGCCACCATCCCCCACCCCCCCACCTTCTCTCACTACCACCCCTCACCCCCCCACCTTCTCTCACGACCACAACCCCACACCCCCCCACCTTCTCTCACCATCACCACCCCACACCCCCCCACCTTCTCTCACCACCACCACCCCACACCCCCCACCTTCTCTCACCATCACCACCCCACACTCCCCCCACCTTCTCTCACCACCACCACCCAACACCCCCCCACCTTCTCTCACCACCACCACCCCACACCCTCCACCTTCTCTTAATACTACCACCCCACAACCCCCTTCCCTCACCACCCCAACCACCCCACACCCCCCCACCTTCTCTCACTACTACCACCCCACACCCCCCTTCTCTCACCACCCCAACCACCCCACACACCCCACCTTCTCTCACCACTACCCCGTGCCCCCCCCACACTTTTGTATCTTTTACTTTCTGTGACCCACTGAGGCTAATTAAGGTTGTTTGTATGAGCATGTGGGAAAGGTTAGTTAAGGGAGCACGGATAATTATTTTTTTTCTTTTCTTTTTTTTTGATTCACTAAAGAAAATGCCAGCTTTTCCCCAGTAACCAGCCACTACCTATAACCATTCAGGTAGAGGTGGGGACTCATATGTTCATCCATGACAAAACGCTGTCAAAAAGAAAAAGTTTTAAAGATCAAATGCAGTAACAAAAGTTCTTTACAAAGCATTAGACCCTATAGGTACTAAATGCATTTATTTAGTGGTGTGTGTTCGTTTATGTGTGTTTGTATGTGCTTGTGCGTGTGCGTGTGTGTGTGTGTGTGTGTGTGTGTGTGTGTGTGTATGCAGTTGTGGCCTCCGTGTGTGTGTGTGTGTGTGTGTGTGTGTGTGTGTGTATAGTTGCACATGATGTGTACACAGCTATGCCAACCAGAGGAAGTAGATTCTCTTCCACTACAAGGCCTTGGACTCAAGATCATCAGGTTTGGCAGTAGGGACTCTTACCTTCTGAGCCTCCTCTATAGCCTAACAGAGAACAAACTTCTCTTGCTTGGCCATTTGTCCAGGGCCAGAGGAAAACCCTGAGCCTCTCCTCATCAGTGTAGGCAGTCAGGCTCACACTGCAGGAGACTGCAGAAGCTGGCTTCCCCAGAAAGTGCTCCCTGGGGAATTCTGTTTGCATATGTGACTCAGAGCAGTAACAGCATCCCAGGAGTATTGGACCCACTCTGTAATTCCCAAACCACACATAGGCTGGCAGGATCTGACTGATTCATTCAGACATCTGCAGTGTGAGCTGATGGTGTATTGTGCTGGCAGCTTCAGGTCAGAATGCCTGGGCTGGGGGCTGAGGCCACTGCCAAGGATTCTCTTCATTGTATCAATAGATAAGCCTGAGAAACAGGGCTAAAACTGCCAACAGAGCATTCTGCTAAAACAAATGGTGAGCATCCAATGGTTAGACAAGTGGGTTTTCATGCATTCATCTCTCTCTGTGTGTCTCTCTTTCTGTGCCTGTCTCTGTGTGAATCTTTCTCTGTGTCTGTCTCTCTGCTTCTGTCTCTTTTTATTTCTATCTCCCCTCTTACAAACAAAACAAAACAAACAAACAAAAACTTGCCAGCCATATTAGGTTAGGAAGCCATAGGCCCAGGAAAACTCACCTAGAGCAGAGCCCGTTTCTCGTCTATCTGTCATTCAAAACAACAACTTCCTGTTTTAGTCTGAACAATACACAACAAATTTCAGGATTAAAATACAGAGAAAATGACTTCACTTCTAAATCTAGAATTCTCAGTCATGTCTATGTATGCCTACGACGTGTGTTTACAAAATGTACAGTACTAGGGCTCTCCTCTCAGGCACTGAGTCAGTCGACCTGGCATAGTAGCCCACATGACCATGCTTCCGAAGGTTCTGGACTGAGAAGACGATTCAGCTGGATAAAGCAATTGCTATGGAAGCCTGAACATCTGAATCCAAATCTTTAACATCCATGTAACAGCTGGTTAGGGCTACACTGACAGGGACAAATATGAATATCTCGAGAGCTCATTAGGTAGTCAGCCAAGTTGGAAAAGACTGAACTTCCAGTTCTAAGACCTGTGTTAAGGGAATAAGACAGATAGCAATAAAATAATCTCTATATACCTCTACCAACTGGCTCTACATTCTTGGGTATAGATACCCATAAACACACAAACATATATAAATACATTCATACATCATGTGCGTGTGCATGTGTGTGCACATACACAGACACATACACAAACACACACACACTGGGGAAGTGGCTGAATTGGTCAAGCAACTGTGTTCAGCACCTCAGTATCCATGACAAAGCTGGGTGAGGTCCGTGTGTGTGCAATCGCAGCACTGAAGGAGCAGAGACCGAGGGTCACTGGGATTGCTGTCCTGTCAGCCCAGCTAAACTGGTGAGCTCCAGGTTCTGCAAGCAAAGCTGTCCTAGCAAAGAAGGTAGAGCGAGTTAAGGCAGGTACTTAATGTTAACCACTGTGTTACATGCACACATGCACACCTGCACACCGGCAGTGCACTCTCACTCCCTTCCAAGTGCACAACACACCAAAATAAAGAAAGAAGTGTGCATGCAGTTGCAAGACACAGATATATCTTTAATATATCTTTAAACACAACTCTTCCAATTACTTGTATTTTGGAACTTCTGAAAATATAATTTAATACAGTGCCCTACACTGTAGTGATTCTGATTTTCCCATGGAGCAAAACATCTAACTATCTAGGGTCTGGAGATCTTTTCAGTTTTTAATCAACTCTTTAGAACATCTGTCTGTCTAAGGTCAAATTAATTAAGCTTTGACCCTCAATGCCAGGGAAGAAAAACCAAACAAACAAAACGAAACTAAACTCTAATAAAAAAAGAAAAGAAGAAAAAAACCTTTTACATCTGCTTCCTTAGAAGCTGGTAAGAAAAAAAAAAATTCACTTTCTCCAATCTTTTCAAATACATCAACCTGAAACAAAACACAAGATGTACCAGAGACTTGAGGTCAGAACACTCAATTCCTCAGGACTGCACTGATTTAATGAGAGCAGGAGCATGCTGGGTAATTGCACCATCATAAGAAGTCATAGACAGACTCTGTTAACTGTAATCAGTATGAACCTGGGGCCTGTGTGGTGATGCTCACACTTGTGTCTGTGTTGCACGTTTCCCTCCATTTTCTTGTGGGCTTTACTGCCTCTTCTAGGGCTCAAGCTTTGTTTGACCAGGGCTCCCTTCTTCTGAGACTTAATGCCTCACGAGCTGTTCTCATGGAGGAGCAGAGTTTTCCACTTACTCTCCATAGGAATATTGAGTACACATTTCTGCCGAGAAAACAGCTCACAGAATGTCCACAAGATCTTGTGACAGTGAAGTTCAGGAACTGGCTCAGGCCTTCACAGCCCTGCATTTTCCATTTGCTTGGGAAACGCTTGGCTTCTTTTTATTTATGTCCATATTAACAGTAACCAGCCTGAAGCTTTGTACTGTGCCACGATTTCTGAATGAGATATATAAAGAGAAACTAGAAGTCACCCAGCTTCAGTCTAACAGGAAGGGTAGACTGAGCTGTATCACCACTGGACTAGACGCAGAACAACTATGCTGTCAGCACAGAGAAATGGCGTGCAGAGAAATTTGCAGACACACTCAACTAAAACGATCATGTTCCTCTAGAAATACTTCCCCATCAACACCATACTCTTCCAGTCTTACTGCCCTTTACTTTCAATTTTTATTTTTTCCACGAGCTATGGATTGAACCTAAGGAATCTATCACTCGAGACAGTTGCTTTCCCAGTGTAGTCCAGCCTCAGTCTTTCTGTGTCCTTCCTACTGCTTCAGGCTTCCTTACTTTACAGGTCCCCTCTCATGTCAGAGAACCCTTCCTCCATAACCCAGGCAGTGTGTGCCCCACAAGCACGCAGAGGAAGGGAAATAAGTTATTACATCTTCAACTTCCTCTGAAACCCCAGAAATTTTGGGCAAACAAAAGAAAAATAAGACTGATGGGCATTACATGGGTTACTGAACTGCAGAGCTTTGGTGGGCTACTCTTCTCCTTCTCTTCCAAAGAGTTCTGTTTGTTTTGGGAAATGCATTCTCTATTCTCTGACTGGTTATTACCATCTCACCTGACCCTGAGGACTATGCCTTTTCTTCCTGTTGCTGGTGCCTCAACATCAGTGCCATGTTTAACCATGACACATGCTGGGTGCTACTGACTTACAACATGGCAAGAATGCTCTAAATCACGTTACCCAACATCCCTAATTCCTATGGACAAGTTATAAATCATGTACCATTCACACACTTTTCTTTTTTTTTTTTTTCACTGTGAGCAGATCTTTATTTCTGATACTTTTGAGGGGAGGGCTGACTTAAAGGGGCAGGGGAGCAGTAGATGGGTGTGAAAATAAGTGTTTGAAAACTCACTTTACACTTTTAAATGGCCCTTTCGATGAGCACCTTAAAAATAATGATCCTGGGGGAGGGGACTTGAGGAAGACAAATATGACCCAACTTTGCCCCATATTTCTTACATGCACACACTTTTCTTGTGTAAGCTAGTCAGTGCTCCTGAAGAACCTCAAGAAAACTGAGATTTCATAGTTTCCTCAGAGTTATGCAGCCTACAAATCAAACTATTCAAATGACCTAAGAACATTTATATCAGAACAGCACCCAGGCAAGGAAGTTTTTGTTCTTAGATTATTCTTCTCTATAAATGCTATGAAGCCACCAGGCATCAGCTCCCTACCCCACTGCTCTACTGCTTTCTTTTTTCTAAATCTGAAAAGTGAGAAATGAACAATCTACAGTGTATTCCACTTAGTCCACGGTTATGAGTTAATTTGGTGGCTTTGAGGCTTAATATCTTTAGGTGACAAATGTGTAGACGCAGGCTTCGTACTCTTTCTAGCTTGGCACCTAACTCATTCGCTTCCATTAAAGTCTGGAACCTGAAGAAACATGGCATCATATCTATTTTCTTTCTCCTTCATAAAGTACCTAAAACCCTAATATTAGTCAGACAGTTCCCAAAAGGTTTTTTTTTTTTTTTTTTTTGAGTTGCTATTCCTGAGATTCATTTTCCAAACTGAGTATGTGTAACTCACTGTGAAGGATCAGAACACTCATGGATTCTGTTACTATTAACACTTCTTTTAATTTAGCTGTGTTTTAATTATCATTGCTGTGAGTCTTTTGCTAACGCAGTGTTAACACACCCAATAATCAGTTTAAAAAACAGAATACCCAAGTTATAAGGCTATCCTTTGGTCATACTTAGTGACTCCAGTCATGAAAAAAAAAATGCTTCAGATTATGTTCTTTCTAATTTGTCAGCTCTGGACAGTACATGACCCAACAGAAGCAAAGGTTAACACTAATAACTGCTAACTCTACCTGTCTGGACACTTAGTATTCTGCTTGCATGCTGCTACATGATATAAACTCATCTGAGAAGAAGCACATCATCAACCACAATTTGGCGAAGAGAAGACTGAGACACACACAGATTAAACACTTAGCCACAGTGTATGCTGGATGTATTTGATCCCATTTCAAGTGTTATCGATTGCCCACTATAAGCAGAAATGATGTCTTAAAATCTATTTCCTTCTTGATTAAATGCTTTTGTTCTGGCCACTCTGTGTTAAGACTGCAAACTGAACCTGGGGCATCATTATCTCAGGAAGCAGCGGGGTGTAATGGAATGAAAGAAAGCTTCAGCGTGAAGACCTATAATGTGATTTCTCTCTGGGACCACGCCTAAGTAGAAAGGCTCTGCCTTCTCTTCTTAGTCTGCAAAATGAGTCCAGTAATAACTCTATTTAACCAGGCTCTGGGTGGAGTTAAACAGTAAACAGAGATGAAGCAACCAGGCATTACTCCAGTACAGTCACTGGTACTTCAACAAATGCAACTCCCTACTCCTGTCTCATTCTCTTCTTGTTCAGGTCATATTTTGACAATCGTGTTCTGTGAGGAGTCACTGGATTTGCTCTGGCTGGAACAGACTCCCTTCAGATACTGTCACCTCTTTCGGATTAACAGGAAAAAGCTTGGTTGTATGCACGCTCCACTGGGATGTCAGGGTCATCGCTGAGTTCTACTTCCTACCACAGTGACTGCAGACGGATGAGTAAATGAACAGCCAATCAACTGACTGGATGAGTGATCAGGTCTGCAGCAGAGTGACAAGTTTACATTACAACATGAAAATACACTTAGATATCGGTGACCTGAGTAGAGATTGAGAGAAAGAAGTATGTTCGCAACAAAATTATTCCCCAGGCCAAACTGTCTATTCTAATTTGCTCCTAGCTGCTTTTCAACATCACTCTATCCAGGAGAACGGAACAGACTGACTGAATTCAGTTATTGTCCTTGAACTGAAATCAGTTGGATAATTAGTCTTTCACCCAAGCAGAATTAACTTGAATCATCTATTTCCTTTAGAAATAATTCTTTATATTTTGTTGTTCTTAACTGTTTAGAATAACCACTACTGTATAATAACTATGTTTATTTAGGAAAAAGACAGTTTTCTTGAGCCTTATTTATGAAATAAAAGTAATTAATAAAACATACTGGTCAGAATGTTCAAGCTTCATTTCCATTGATGAGTTAAAATATCCTCACAAACATCAATTTAGGGAAGCAAGGGTATATGTGGCTTATGTTCCAGGCTACAAATCAATATTGAGGACTAATCAAGGCAGGAACTTAGAGATCACATACACAGTCAAGAGTAGAGGGTTACTTTCTCTGACAGATTTCTTTCCTCTTACACAGCTCAGGGTGCTGTGCCTAAGAAATGAATCCATGTGCAATGGACTAGGTCTTCTAAAACCAATTAACAAGCAAGACAATCATTCCACACAGCCACAGCCATAGGAGCACTTGATCTGCATCATTTCTCATTAAGCTTTTCTTCTGAGGTGGAAAGATGGCTCAGCAGTTAAATGCTCCTGCTGCTCTCATAAAGGACTTGGGTTAGGTACCCAGTACCACATAGCGACTCACAACTGTCTTCAATTGCAGTCAAATAGAATTTGATATCCATTTCTGGCCCCCATGGGTGCCAGGCACAGATGGAGTGCACATACAAGCAGGTAAAGCACTCATGCATACGAAATAAAAATAAATATTTACTTAAGAAAAACTGTCAATGTGACAGTTAAAACTAATGAACACAACTATAAGGATTATATATATTACACTTGGTAATAAGTATAAATATTACATGATATATAAGTCCTATTTTAGGAATAGATACTAGCCTTGTATGAATGCCTATATGCATCTCTATATATGCCTATATTATTTAGTATTTATCATTCTCAAAAGTATTTTTTTATAAAATTAAATGTGTGGCCAATTAAAGCTTCATAATATCTTTCCAATCCTTCTGTTTTTTTCTTTTATATATTATCCTTTTGTTCATTCCTTAATGAAATCATTAGTAGAGTGTGGTGGTTAGAGTGTGGTGGTAGAAATGGGAGTCACGTTTTGAATTTGAGTCATTAGCAAGTGGAATTACTTGACAGTGATTCGCAAGTGTGGCCTTGTTACAGGCTTCAAATATCAGCCCCAATTGAATGCTTCCTTTATAAGAGTTGCTGTTGTCATAGTGTCTCTTAGAACATTGACTAAGACAGAAGTTGGTACCAGGAACTGGGGTATTGCTGTGATGGCCCTGATCCTGTTTCTTATTTGAACTTGGAACTGGGAACACAGTTGAATGGTCTAAGGGGGGAGCTTAATGAACCATACTAGCTGCAGCATGGAAGGCAGTGCTGATGAGAGCAATACAGACTATGACAGCCTCCATCAAGTGCTTTCAAAGGTGAGGAATTTAGTTTGTGGTCTAGAGAATGTTCTTGTGATATTCTGGTGAAGAACATGGCTGACATTTGCCCTTGTTTGAAAAATATGCCGGAGGCTAAATTGAAGAGTTTTTGAATTAATGGTATTGGTAAAGAACATTTCAGGACATTCCGGTATAGACTTTGTTTTGTGGTTATTGTGGTGACTCTTACGCAGACCTATAATGAAAAGAAGCATACTGAGCAAGGAAAAATGCAAGACTTAACATTTGAGTAGAAAAGAACCACTGGGAACTGCTAATAGAGCTGAGTCCTATGTTTGTAGAGATAGAAAATTTAATGAAAAGCCTAATTCTAACTGTAATAAAGGATTGACCTCAGGGTAAAACACCACCCAGCTAAGCTCTCAATTTTTGAAAAGGAATTAAAGAAAATCTTAGGAGTGGGTATGGTGAATCCTAGCACTCACTCAGGAGGCAGAAACAGGCAGATCTCTGAATTCAATGACATCCAAGTTTAGGTAGTGAAAGAAAACATCAAAAGCAGAAATCTGGTGAAAATGAAAATGTATATGAATGAGGGGGGCTATATTCCAGCCTCAGCAAGCAGAACTTGACAGATTCCATTTGGTTCTGGTTTTAAGTCAAGGCTACAAGAAAGCTGTTGTGGAATCTTTCTTCATAGCTAAAAAAGGCTGCAGAGGCAAATCTTAAGTCAGGGATCTCCATGCATGGAGGCCCAGAAAGACCTTAGCATGAAGCTGTGAAAGTGAAGGCTGGATTGTCTTTGATAACAAGATGTTGGTGACACCATAATTGTGGCATACCTGCCAAAGAGAACCGCTAATGGTGTGTGGAGCCAACCCAGGAAATGGAGGTGTGTTTCAGTCAACAACGTTGAAAGGAGTTGGAGATCTTAACAATTCTTTGACACCAGATGTAGAGATGCAGAGCTTGGCATTTCCCAGCTGGTTTGGGGTCTTACTTTTCTCCCTTTTGGAAGGAAAATGTTCATCCTATGCCACTGTATGTTGGAAGCATGTGATCTACCTTTTGATTTTGATATTACAGGGGGTTACAGTTAGGAGACTGACAAGAGGTTACACTTTAAGAGACTGCCATGCATCTCAGAAGAGATGTTAAACTTTGGACTTTTAAACTGTGTCCAGAATTTTATATAATATGTGGGCTTTTGAAGCTAGACAGAATGCATGTTTGCCTTCTGATGTGGCCACAAGCTTATGGGAGGCAGGGTGTGAAATGTGATGGTGTGAATAGGAGTAGCCCCCATAGCACTTATTTGAATGATTGGTCTTTAAGGAGTTGTGCCACTTGACAGAGTTTAGGAGGTGTGGCCTTGTTGGGGGAAGTGTGTCACTAGTGGTAGAGTTTGAGATTTCAAGTATTCAATACAGAAAGTGTCCCTCCCCCCTCCTTCCCTCCCTCCCTCTCTCTCTCCCTCCCTTCCTTCCTCTTTCTCTCTTTTCCCATTACTTGCTGATCAGGGTGTAGAACCATCAGCTACTTCTCCAGAACCATTGTCTGTTTGAAAGCTGTGGTTTCTTGCCATGTCAAAAATGGACTAGCTGTAAGCAAGCTCTTATTAAATATTTTGTTTTTTAAGAGTTGCTGTGGTCATGGTGTTTCTTTACAACCACAGAACACAGACTAATACATGGAGAGTTTAAATTTCCTGCTCTTTCTGATAGTGTAAATTAAAGTATCTTTACCTCTATTAAGAAAGTAATGTGGAATGTCTGGAATGTTTGTTAACAATCAGAACCCAAGCCTGTGCCCTGAGAACTAAGAATGCCCACCTGTCTTTCCACACTCAGATAATAGGCCAGGTCATAGTTAGCATAGGAATATCTTGAAGTAACACATAGAGACTCACATGTGATTATTTTTTTCTGATTTGAAGTCATATGTTCCTTTCCTCATTCCCTAACTCCGTAAATGGAAAAGTAGACACTCTGATACTTAAAATACCAGATCACTGACAGAATGAACAGAATCGCCATGTAATAATCATTGAGCTTTTCATCTGTCTCAGTCCATGTTTTAATACACTGTGTCAGCTTCTGTGATTGTTGACTTGGGTCAAGGATAGTTCTTTGTGCTTAGGAATGATGGAAAACAGAGTGTGCTCTCATCTTACAGGCATTCTCCCTTATATAAGCTCTCGGGTTTCATACCTCTAGTTCCTTGCCACTAAAAGTGATTCTTCCTTTCCCTGCCAGGTTTTCTCATTATTTTAATTAAAGTATAATTTTGGTCATGCCTCATCCTCATTATCAGCTTATAAAAGTGTTGTGGCTCAGACTGACTATTTGAGTGAGTATACCCTACTAAAGTATGCCAAGCTTCTTTCTCTGGTCTCATCTCACTGACTTCCTTGCTTAGCTAAGGTCCAGGTGAGTTAGATCATAGGATGATCTAAAGGCTTGAGTACTCACGGTATCATCTGCCTAATTTAGTCTTATATCCCTCCCTGGCTTTATATCAACTACACATTTCTGGTTTGATTATCCTTATTCCAACTCTATACATAGATGCATTGCCCATTCATAGCAACACAGAGAACACACATGAATGCTTGTATTCATGGTGTATGCATTGGGACATAGTAGATTCCAGTTAGAAGGGATTAAAGAAAAGCTAAAGGAAGCACCATCTCACTTTATTCCTTCTGTGCCAACACCGAGGAGTAGCAAGCGGTGATACTGCATCTGACCATAAAGCTATTACATAATGCTGTATCAGGTTTAGTGGTTGTGTTTATACAACTGGCAGTACTAACTTGAAGCAGCAGTATATGGGAGAAGAGAGGATGGAGAAGTTGGGCAGCAGGAAACATTTATCAACTGCTTTCATGTAGCCTTGTTCTTTTTAACCTTTACCTAAGGCACACTACTTCTCTAATATTTCTCCGTTTCTCTGAGTCTAGTGGAAGATGGTTTGTGTGTGTGTGTGTGTGAGAGAGAGAGAGAGAGAGAGAGAGAGAGAGAGAGAGAAAGAGAGAGAGAGAGAGAGAGAGAGAGAGAGAGAGAGAGAGAGAGAGAGATTAACAAACTAGAGCCACATAATTTAACACTGAAGAGAGTGGGTCTGGCTGCTGATGAAAAGATGTTTGTTCTTTGTTAGATTGGTATCAATCTATAAAAAGGTCCAGGGACCTCTTGGTGCTTCCCAGTATTTGTCTACAGTACTGTTCCCTGGTACAGAGAGAAACAGTTTTAAAAATATTATTTATTGGTAAGTTACATTGCGAAAGAGGAAAAAAGATATGTATGAGCTGCCTACTTTAATATTTATTATATTCAGGTTCCTTTTAACTCAAGATTCATTAGGATAGCAAAATCACCTTGGCCTTGATGTCACTGTCTTAGTCGTTAAAGGCTTGTCAAAATCACTCTCTCTCTCATGATGTAGTTAGTCCTGCTGAAACTTGATGTCCCAGGGCAGACATATTCCCAAAGAGGCTCCCCTTCTCTAAGGAGAAGGGAAAAGGATAGTGGGACTGGAAGAAAAGGAGGGAATCGGCTCTGCAACTGGTATGTAAAGTAGATAAATAAATAAGTTAATGAAAAATCTATATATGAATATGTGTATATGTCTCTGTCTGTTTGTCTCTCTCTCTCTACACACACACACACACACACACACACACACACACACACACACACACACCTTTCTGTCTCTTTAGTGTCAGTTTCATCAAGTATGAAGGCAGGGAATTTATACTCTGCCATTTTCTTGACACAGTTGAAGATGACCCCCGAGACTATCTCTGTCTGTTGACTAATGCAGTGAACCTTGTAGAAAACCTAAGAATAATGTCCCTTTAATGGAGAAGATTCCTCACATTGAGGCTTTAAGAAGGAGATATTTGTTTAATGGATCACTTACTAGAGCAAGTACACTCTATCAACTTAATTAGCCAGAAGTTTTTTGACTATAAAATTCAGAAACCCATTGAATTGCCTAGGGCATCTGGAGTTTCCTTCCCAGAAGTAACAGAACTGCTGAAAGACTCAGACTATTCCATGAACACTAGGCAATAAAATTATACTCTCAAATGTTATCAGACCTGCTTCATTTTCTTCATCTGTAGTGACTTTTTTTATGAAGCAACTTGAAATGTCTAGGCTCATTGGTTCATCACCTTGATGTCTGAGAAAAAGATTTCAAGAACTCAACTTGAGATGCAAAACTATCCCTGAAGAATCACTTGGATGGATTTAGTTTCAGTCGCATGTTCACACTCAACGCTACAACAGTCCAGTGGAGTGGGTCCACTTAGATCGCAGGGACACACTTAGCAGCTGACAGTGATCTGTTAGCCTCAGCACATAGAAATGGTAGCATATATTTACATAGCACATGTGGGAGAGAGAAAGAAGGATGAGGTTGGAGCAGAAAGGGAAGCTGGACACGGTAGAACACTTTTGAATGTGGAAGTCTTTATTTGTCCTGGCTATGTCTCTTCCCAGACATTTACATCATCAGCACCAGTATAGACAGGGCGCATGCTTGTGGTTTAGATAACCTAACCAAAAATGGAACAAAAAAAGAATTATTTTACCATCAGGAAAATAGTATTTTCTATCAGATGCATGGACATTGAATTGCCTCACCATATGCTAGACACATGGATAATTTGGCTGACCTTCCTGGGCACAGTGAGTGACACCAAGGAGGACTGAACGGAAGTGCCTTCAAAGAATAGTTTGATCAGAAAGTCAGAATTGCCCACTGCATTTTTTTTATAAAATAACAACAACGTTAATAAGAGTAATAATAATAGTACTAAAAAGATCTGCTTGAAACTTAAGAATTAGAACCTAATTCCTATTTTCTGGTTGTTTTACAGAATTTTACCAACTAGATAGAGCAAAAGAAACAATTCCATTGACAAGAAGATGCTGCTGATTCAGGTGTGACCTTTAAAATTATAGCATTATTGCTGAGAAATGCTTATGACATATACACACTGTCTACATTGTAAAGATTTACTCAAAAGAGACACTTTGTCTCTAAGCTTATTCTCTTCTCTCCTTCCAGCTATTCCTGCAACTATACACTTACAGAAATCAACTTTACATCTAGAGATAGTGAGTCCATCTTGAGAGCTAAAGTAAACTCTGCTCTGCCTGAAGAGACAGCTAAGTGGTTAAGGGGGCTGGATGCTTTTCCACTGAGCTCAGATTGGATTCTCAGCAGCCAGATAGTTCATATGTATTTCCAGTTCCAGGATGTTTGATGCCATCTTCTGGCCTCCATTAACAACAGGCATTCATGTGATACACAGACATGCAAGCACACAAAGTATTCTCACACACAAAAATATGTAAAGTTTTTGAAAAGAAATAAACATGGCTTAAAATTAGGATGAAGTTATTTTTAGTGCACATATATACACAAAATCCTTGCTATTAGAGAACAAAGAAAAACATTCTCATTTAATGCAAATAGTCTCTATAGAGAATGTAATCTTTTGCTTTTAATTGTTATTATTTTTCAAGTTCTCCATATGGCACCTATATGATAATATTTCCACTTAAAAGTAGAACAAGTAAAGAAGGTTTTAAGCCAAAAATCACATAAGAAAATGTAAAAGTTTATTTTACTACAAAAACCCAAACATTTGAGGAACTAGAAAAATATTAAGGACAAAGAGAAAAGTAATATAACAGAAATTAATGTAACTATAAGGTTAGGTTAAAAAGAATATCAACAGAGGTCAGAAGCTCTACAATCTGAACTCAGAACAGATTCAGAATTAGTTTAAACCTGTACCAATAAGGTCATGAAGCTAAACCAGATTTTAGGAAAAGATTAAAGAAACTGCTCATGGTACAAGTTAAATCAGAACAAAAAGTACTGTCACAGAAAGCAAAACCTGAGAGAATGAAAGGTCTTCAAGGGGGCAGAGCCTGGGGCTCTAACTCCATTTCTCTGCTTCTTCAGTATTTACTGAGGTGGCTGCCTTTCCTTCCATTTGTCATCTTTACCAGAGCTTGTTTGGCTGTAGTTATCTGAGGTTACATGACCACACTATTCCGTTCACCTACAATTCGGGCTTTGGTCCACTTCCCAGTCATTAGGGGTACTGTAGCTCTGTAGGAAAATTTAAAATCAAGTATGGGGATAACATTAGGATTGTATTTTGTTAAGAATTGTTTTGGCTATTCTGGGCTTTTTGTGCATTAATATGTGTTTTTGGAAGGATTTATTTTTTCTAGCCCCCTGGAGAACACATTTGAAATTCTGATGGGAATTACATTGACTTTGTAGATTGCCTTCACTAGTACAGTCTTTTCACAATATTAATTCTGTTGATATAAATGAGAGATTTTTCCATCTTCTAGTGTCTGCAATTTCCTTTTCACTGTTATTTTTTTCGTTATGCAGGACTTTCTTTCATTGGTTAAATTTGTTCTGAGGGTTTTTTTCTGGTCTTGTTTTAGGGTAATTGTAAACAGGGCTGTCTTGCTGATTTCTCTTTTATTACTTCCATTACTATTAATTATTATTGTTACTACTATGTATTCTTTTTTAAGTTATTGGGTTCTGTGGGTTAATTTTACATCCTGCTGCTTTGGTAACTAAGTCAAACCTCTGAGATCTCTCAGACACTGAGCCATCAACCAGGCAGCACATATGAGCTGGCCCAAGGCCCCCAACACACACAGGAGTTTTGCCTGGTCTGGACTCAGTTTGAGAAGACACACTTAACCACTGAGAGCTGGGGCTCAGGAAGTGGTGAGGCCTGCTAGGGGGCAACATCCCCTGGCAGACAGGGGTGAGGAGGAATGAGATGAGGAACTTAAGAAGCAGGGACCAGGAGGGAGGCAAAGACTGGACTGTAAAAACATATAACAATAATAAAAAAATGAAAGAGAAAGAAAAATGTTTGCCCATTCTAAAACTATTCTAGTAGGGCTTTTGTGGGCTCTTACGTGTAGGATCATGTTCTCTGCAGTAAAGATGCTTTGACGTCCCTTTCTTCCTTTCCCACTACATGCCTTTTATTTTCTTCGAGACATTGAGCAGAAGTTGGGGAGTGGAGAGAGCTTATGGTGGTTATGGGAGGAGGTAATAGAAAGAGCCAGGAGTTTGTATGACCAAACACATTGTGTGCAATTCCCAAAAATGAATTCATTAAAATAGTTTTGAGTAGTGAAAGCAGATATCCTTGTTTTGTTCTTGATATTAGTAAAAGTGCTTGCAAGTCTTTCCCGTTTAAGATAATGCTGGTGGGAGGTCTGTCGTATGTTTTCATGGTATGTTGGAGTATGTTTCTTCTGCTACCAGCTTTGTTTGTTTGTTTGTTTTATGATGAGGAGATGTTAGTTTTTCGAAAAGGCCTATCTGATATGTTTACTTTGACCTTGATCCCTGTCTTCCATTCCACTCTTCTATTCATGAGACTGGAGTTTCGATTTATTATACTTTTCATTTCTAAAGTTTAAATTTGCATTTTTAGTATTTCTAAGAGCAGTGTATTTAATTTTTTCTTTTATGTCTTTTATTGAATTCTTTATTTAATTCACCGGTTTATGTGTGAGTTCATTCAGGAGCTTGTGTCCTGTTTGATTTTTTTAAGCATTCTACTATATTTTTTTTGCCTTCTCTAGAATTAAATCTAATTCAATCTAAGTGGAATATCTCACCATGACATTATGCATTCACAACCAAGTCTGGCTTTTAATTTTTCCTCTCTTTCTTATGTATCTGCAAGACTTAAACACTTGGGCTTATGTAGTTGGTTGGAACTTTTTTTCTTTAAAAAGGGATGCACCTTCATGGAAACAAGTGGAGGGGGAAAAGGAGGGAAGCAACATTTGAAATGCAATTACAAAAATATTAAATGAAATAATAAAAATCATATTCTTTCACTGGAAGTCACTGCAATACTCTGGTGTGTCTAGGCTGTAATGGGGTTGAGGTGCCATTCCGTTCTGCTGTACTAGATTAGGGCTGTGGCTCAGAAGCTAAGCCTCAGTTCACCATACATGATCTCCAGTAGCATTCTGAAAGTAGAATACTAACTGAAACAACCACAAACAATAGATAAATACATTGTGGCCACTGTCAATGATAAACAATTCAACTCTATCAACCTGAAGAGAATAGAGGTGCAGGAGTATGTGGTAAATACTAAGACATTTATTGCTAAAGGTAAGAATGGAAGGAGAATCGGCTTTGTAAGACTAGGGATCACTATTAGAGTAATGAATAAAAACAAATAAGAATGGGTAAAAGAAAGTTAGGTCAGAATATTATTAGGGCAAGTATATTAAAATTATTAGTGCTATAAATACTATATTGAAGAAGTCAAAATATGAATTGAGGGATAAAACAAAGAGAAAATGAGACATGAGGAAGATGGAAAGTTACATGCATTGTAGGTGAATAACAGAAAGAACACAATAGAATAGGAATAGATTGGAATAGATTAATCCCACAGGCTAATTGAGCAATAAAAAAAAAATGGAATGAATTGCTTGCTTGATAAAATACCATGACCTAGTCAACTTAGATAAGAAGTTTATTAAGTAGCAGAAAGCTGAGACCTCAAGTTTTCAACCTCAATCATGAAGCAGAGAGAGCAACTGGAACTAAGTTAAGACTGTGAGCTCTGAAAGTCCACCCCAGTGACATACTTACTCAGGCAGAGTGAAACACCCCAGACCATTTAACAGCACAACTTACTGGGAACCAAGTCCTGAAATTTATTGGAGATGTTTCTCATTTAAACAACCATAGTAAATGAAACTTAAAACAAATAAAAGCCAAAGTGACATATATAATAACATATATAATAAAATATCCCATCCTTGGTAAGATGAACGTTAGATTCATCTTCTCCAGAAAACAATTTCTAGAGCAAACTGTCATGAGATACTTGCTATTCATGCGTCCAGATGAAATCTGATGTATGTGTTTTGTCAATATTGGTTTGTACTGTATTTCTGCATAGACATCAGGAAGGATGAGCGATTGTTCTGGAGTTTCTCAGACATCTGTATGAAGTGTTGTCCCAAGGTACCTCACCCACTGATGTGCAAGACATTTACACTTCCCTGAGTGAAACGTAGCACCCAAGGCTCCGAAGTGACTATGTCCTATGTACATTTTGTCTGGACATGCTCATCTGACTAATGTTTGGATTGCTCCTGGCAGGATCTTTATTAGCCTTAGCCTGAGTAAGTTTGTTTTCCTAAGTTTCATTCAGTAGCTCATGGGGTTCTTTGGGCCTCACACAGTTAAAAGGAAGAAGGTTTGGAGATTTAGGGACACCCTGACGCACCATTGTCTCTCTAACTGGCTTCTTTCAAGCTGAGAAACTTAATTAAAGTGTTTCTCTTGGGATCTGCTCCTTCCTCATTCCAGCATTAAAGGTACTCATGAGGCATGGCTCCCAGCATCCTCTCTACATGTCTTACAGATCTTTTGTTTTCACTTCTTCAGATTTTCCATTTCTCTCTTTTTTGGTGAGCCCAGTTTTCACCTCTTCCCTGCCACTTCATTCAGTGTTCCAGGTTAGTCTGTGAAGTCCCTTATAAAGTACCTATTCGATATTTCTGTATTTTATCAAGTCTCTTCCAGTCTGAAAATTAATGTGATGCTCTGCCTCCATTCTGCACTTTTCCTTGTTCTTTTGAGTCACAGAGCAGATGTTTCCTTCCAGCTTTACTAGAGCACAGGGAAGTGCTGACAACACCTTCCCTAGCCACCTTCCTTCTCCCTCTGACATTCTTCTGGTTTCAGAATCTATCTGCGCCCAGCAGGCTGAGCCAGTCTTTGAGCACTATCCCAACATGTCAGGTCAGCAGGCTGGCAGCTGAGGTGCTCCGCAAAGTCCTCACTTATGTCTAATGTGATATTGATTTTTTCCCCCAAACCCAGCAGACTCTCCCAAGAAATCAATATCTCACTCGCAGCGAAGGAGATGGAGATGAAATGGAAGGCCTTGAGATACTGCTGCCACCAACAAATCAAGAATGTTTAAAAGACAACAAACAAGGCATCATCAGAGAAGGCAAAGCACCACAGAACAGGGACCAAAGTCCCTGAAAACAATAAAGTCACACAGGGAGGGAGAAGGCAAACAGGTCTTAACAATGAAGCCCTCTCGAAACAGGGGAAACCCTGGCTGTGGCTAGAAAGAATAGAGACACTGGTTCTGACAGAGGAAGAAAACCTTTGTCTACTCTGTTTTTTTTTTTTTTTTTTTTTTCTTCTGTAAGTCAGACCTTGACAAAGAGAGTAAATCAATAGTCACAAGTTTTCAACCCTGCTCTGGTGCTCACTTCCGGGGCTACCGTGAGTAAAGGGCTTACATCCTGCCATGCATTCCTTCCCACTCTGTACAATTAAGACCAAATACTATGTTGCTTAAAAATACAGCAATTTAAGTTCTAGGACTGGGATGAGTAAGCAATCAGCAGGTCGACAAAGAGCATGCACACGTTCCAGTTTAAAAAAAAAAAAAACAAAGATTTTTTTTTTAAAAACTCAATTTTAATACTGTATTGGTTTATGGGTTTTCTCCTCAGGCACTGCACAGTTTTTGATTAAAAGAAACTGCCTTTAATTTTCAGTACCTCGGTACTTAGCAAAGTGCACACTTGAATACAAAGCAAAAATTCTCAGAATGCTTTGAGAATGAATAAATAAATATTAACACAGCAAATATTACTGTTGAAATAAAAACCCCAAAGTAGCATTTTTCAACAATATTGTCTTCCTCTACAATTATTTCTTAAATTAGATTGAAGCACCTGCAATTGCAGTAAGTCCCTTAGATGACCCCGATGTTCAAGTCCCTTCAAGAATCATTGTCATGGGACAGGCCATTGGCCTGGGTGTAGAGGTGATGTTTGATGTGTCCAATAAACATCATTGAACAGCTTTCCTGGGGCTGTAGGGATGGCAATACCAGAAACTCATAATATGACCATGCAAAAGAATCAGTAAGGATAAAAGGTGGATTAATACACTGGGTGATCAGATCCAAGAACTATTGTCAAGTTCTTATGGGATTCCAGGTAACATTGCGATAGTTTGTAATTCCAGTTTAGGACTGAGTCCGTTAAGGGATGAGGAGGTCTCCTTCACTTTCATTTCTTTCTTCTTATATCCCATCCACACAGGGTACAGCAGTCATCTCCTTATTGTGCAAAGTGTCTGGAGAGCTTTCTACATGAAACGAGATGCAATTCCCTGTCCTTCTGGGAATTACACAAGTAATTTAATTTTTTTTCCTCTGTAGTATTCTCCAAGGACAAAGTCATCTGCAAAGGGCTGGAAGAGAGGAATACAGTAGACAGATCTTCTGCAAGTGTCCTTGAAAGCAAGACAGTAAGTACTGCTCTTCTATTCATCATGAGGGGCGGGCCCAAGCTCATAAAAAAGATATTACCTGAAATCATTACTGTTGAATACCAAGCAGAGGCCTGAAGGAAGAGAACAAGGTGCATAAAAGCAGGAAGTAGATTCTGCTTACAAAGACCAGGAGATTTTATGCAGTAATTGTGGAGAACGAAGTAAACAAAGCTCTGAGGAAGCAGATAAGAAGCCCTCTGTGGGAGTTCAGGATGCTCAGCAAAGAGGATCCTGAAGGGTGATAAAGAGGCTATAAAAAGGACAAGTGTTGGTGTCTGTGAGAGAGGTTTCCAAACAAGATGGTGACATTTGTAGAGAAACAATGAGATCCAGACATGTCAGTTGAGATCTCTAGATGGTATGAAGGCACAGATCCAGGGGAAAAAAGGAAGTTTAAAAAGTGAAGATAAATAATTACACATGGAGGTAGATATCCAAGCAGAAGCCACAACCCAGAAACAAATTCTGGTTTTAAGTAATCAATTCTTGGGTCCAGGGATGTGGAATATGGTCTACTTATAAAGTCTGTAGATCAGAATTTAGTTATACCCTGCACCAAGATGCACCCAGGCAATATCAACCCTAACAACCTAGAATTTTATGAGCTGTTCTTATTATCTACAGTTCTATGACAATAGTCTTTGTGTTTAAAATTAAGCTTGAGCTAGGTAGGGCCTTGCAAGCATCTTAGTTTTTGGAATTCTTAAAGGAAGTATATAGGTCTTTTGTTCTTTAAAAAGTTATTGAAATATTTCTGATTGAGAGTTGGAAAATGATTAACAAAATATAAAATGGAATTTTGAGTGGCTAGGGAGATAGATCAGTGGATAAAGCATTTACCTTGCAAGCATAAAGAATGTAGATCATATTCCAAAAACCCATATACAAGCATGGCAGGTATAATGAGCCTCTTATAATCCTAGTATCTGAAAGGCAGAAACAGAGGATCCTATAGGAAAGCTGGTTTGTGAGACTAGTTGGAGTTAAAAAGAGAACCTGACTGGATAGATAAGGTGAAGTGGTGGCAGGAGACATCTGATGTTGACTTTGGGCCTCCACATGTGTACATGCACTCCCTCATGCTTATGTATACACAGGACACACACATATACATGCACACCACACACAGGCAGACAAAGTGAGAAATAAATCCAGTTCTTGTGGGTCAGTTTAATTCCAGCCTTCCTCTAGATAAGCTTGCTAGTTTGTAGATTCAGTTTCCTTTCTCCCAGTGAACTGACCCACATGACAGCCATTTCTAAAGACATACAGTGACTACACAAGGAGAAGGACGGATGCAGTGGGATTTCTCCCAAGGAAGTTGGCAAAGTTATTTGAGTTTTCCTTAAAGGATCTTCTCCCATTCTCTCTGATATGCATTCCTCCTTCAAAACAATCCACTAAGCATGGTTTTCCCTCTTCAATCCCTATCTCCAAGCATTTTTCTTAACATTGTAAAGAAGACTTATTTAATTCAAGGAACCGAGGGAGTGGCAAAGGATTCTGTGATTTGGTTGGCAGATATGACTGTGAAGCTGTTGAAATTGAAATTTGGTGTAAGGATTGCCTTGAGTTGTATTCTTGAATATAATGTGTTGTGATCAAGTCCATTCCACACTCCTTCAACTTCAATCCCTCCTTTGTTCCCCATGTCCATTTGATTCCCTCCAAATTCTAAGTATTCTTTAAAAAAATAAATAATAAAAATGTGCTGTCTGTATGTGCACAGGTATAAGGCCATCTACTCAGGAGCTGAATCCCTGAAAAAAAAAAAAAAAAAAAAAAAAACCCTGACTTTGCCTTCTCTAGAAGCCATCAACTGCCTCTAGCTTACACAGGTCTTGTGCACACCATCAGAACCTGTCCACCTGCCCCACAGCTTTGTTGCTTCGAGAAAATGTTACTTTACTGTAGTTATCCACTAACTATATCTCTTAGAACCTTTCTGTCCAGTCTTCTGCAACAATCCCTCATCTTATAAGAGGAGAAATAAGGCTCCATTCTTAGCTCTTGAATCATTAATGATTTAAGGTCTAGGTGTACCACACTCTAAGAGGGTGCTAAGAAGAACTGAGGCTTCCACCATTTGGCCTTTCTTTTTTTTTTTTTTTTTTTTTTTTTTTCCTTTGAGCTTCATGTAGTCTGTGAATTGTTTCTTAGGTATTCAGAGCTTTCTGGGGCTAGTATCAAATTATAACCTTAAATCATTAATAATTCAAGAGCTAAGAATATAGTCTTATGGCAATTCTTGGTATTTAAAAATCATTATGTTTAACCTTTACACACCAAGAAAACTTTGACTATTTCTATGTTATGTTGTGTTTTTCACGTACTTTATGCTCATTGTAACTAGTAAGATTTCAATGCACACTGTCAAACCGTTACAAAAAAATCAAGTACTGACAAAAAAATTCATATAATTTATGCAAAAATGCTTTTTATTTCATTTTTAATTGAACTTTATTTTAAAAAATAAAGGTAAATGAACAGATTTTAAAAGCATTTTTGCATAACAGTATATGAATACATTTTTGTTAGTACTTGATTTTTCTAAAAGTTTGATAGTATGCCTTAAAATCTTACTAGTAACAATGAGCATAAAGCACATGTAAAATAAGATGTAACCTAGAAATAGTCAAAGTTTTCTTGGTGTGTAAAGATTAAGCATAATGATTTTTCTTTCTTTTTTTTTTTTTTTTTTTTGGTCTTTGTTTTTCTTGAACTTCATATAGTCTGTAAGTTTTTTCTGGGGTGTTCAAAGCTTTCTGGGGTTAGTACCCAATTATCAGTGAACTGCATATTATGTCTGTTCTTTTGTAACTAGGTTGTGTCACTCAGGATGATATTCTCTATATGTATCTATTTTCTTAAGAATTTCCTAAAGTCATTGTTTCTGATAGCTGAGTAGTACTCCATTGTATAAATATACCACAATTTTTGTATCCATTCATCTACTGACAGACATCTGGGTTCTTTCCAGCCTCTGGCTATTACAAATAGGGCTGCCATGAACATTGTGGTGCATGTGTCTTTGTTGTATATTGGAGTGTCTCTGGGGTATATGCCCAGAAGTGGAATAGCTGGATCTTCAGGTAGTACTATGTCCAATTTTCTGAGGAACTGCCAGAATGATTTCCAGAGTGGTTGTATCAGTTTACAACCCCACCAACAGTAGAGAAGTGTTCCTCTTTCTCCACAACCTTGCCAGCATCTGTTGTCATCTGAATTTTGGATCTTGGCCAATCTGACTGGTGTGAGGAGGAATCTCAGGGTTGTTTTGATTTGCATTTCCCTGATGGCTAATGATATTGAGCACTTCTTTAGATGCTTCTCCACCATTCGATATTCCTCAACTGAGAACTTTTTTTAGCTCTGTACCCCAGCAAAAATGCTTTTTGAAAATCTGTACATTTATCTCTGTTTTTTTTCAAATAAATTTGTTTTTAAAAAGAAAAAATATAAATGTTCCATTTAGGGATGAATGCTTCCAAAATCTCTTAGTTTCTGCATATTGATCAGTGGTAATTCTCCTTATACTAAGTGGCATTTATTGCAAGGAAATTTCATTTTATTTTGTTTTTTTTTACAATGTCTTTTTAATTGAAAATAAATTCTTCTTTCATAAAATATATGTGAACAACCATTTCCTTGTATTCCCCCAGGGTAACCCACTAACCTCCATCTCCCATACTCACTATGTTTCTGTTTCCTCTTTGGAAAATAGCAGGCCTCCAAGAGGCAGAAGTCAAACAGGACAAAACAAGATACAATAAGACAAAGGAAAAATCTTCATATTGGTGCTGGACAACACAAAGCAACAGGAAGAAAAGTGTACTAAGAGCAAGCAGGAGTCAGAGGTACACCCTCACTCTCACTATTACGAGTCCCACAAACACACCAAGCTAAAAGCCATAACATATATACAGAGGACCTGGTACAGACAGGTCCCTTGTTTGGTATTTCAATTTCTTTGAGCCCATGTGTGTCTTGCATAGTTGAGTCAATGAGCCATGTTCTCCTGATGTCCTGCATCCTAACTCCTACAATCTTACTTTCCACTCTTCTCCAGAGTTTCCCAATATCCCAGAGGAGAAAGCCAACAGAGACCAATTTAGACCCTCCCTGCATCCTGTCAGTCTTTTGTTGTTTTTTTTACTAAGGACTGAACCCAGAGATTTACATTTGTTAGGCAAAAATGTTCTACCACTGAGGTAAATCCTGGCCTGACTCATAATCTAATGTGGTAAAAGTTCTCAAAGTTGGAATTCAAGTAGGTTGAATAGGCCATGAGGGTGTGCCCAAAAAGACTATATATTATCTATGTTTCTCTTCTTCTTGATCTTTCTTTCTTTTCTCCTGGCCTTCCATTTCATCTCTCTTTTCCTTTGTTCCTTTGCTCCTCCTGCTCTCTCTTCATTCCTGCCTTCTCTAGCTCACATGATATTGGCCTCACTTTAGTCAAAGGACTCTGGATTGAAACCAAAGGCTGAGAAATATATGTAGACCTTTCTTCCTTCCAAGGTGTTTCTCTCTGGTCATTTTGACACAGTAAAAGCAAGGCCTTTTCATTGCATAAATCTCTCTCAATAGAGGTGAGACTGGAGAATGTCACACATTTTACCATCTGCGAGTATCAGCTGCTCAGTATAAATAGTTATGATAGCAGGTCACAATAAGGTAAAGCTACAAGGCAGCATTTTGGGAGTGGAGTGACAAAGCATGAATAACTTTGTTGCATGCCAACCATGAGTACATTAGGTCATCATTTACACTTTCTACTTTAAAATTCAATGCCCTTATCTCTAAGACGGGAATTAACAGCCACTTCATTAGAAACTTGTTTGAAGGAAACCAATAGTACAGCATTTCATACAAAGCTAGTCTTATGCTACCTTGAAAAAGAGAAGCTGTTCTAAATATAAAACATCTGAACAGATCAGGATTCACAGTCTACATGGCCTCTTGTGTGACTTTTCTGAAACTGAACCAAAAAAGCACTCATCAATAATGTGTAAACAAACCATGAGTGTAGCTCTGCTCTAATAGAAGCTTTATTTAATACAGAGGTGGCCTATATTTGAACCACAGGCCACAGTTTACAGATAATTGCTAAGTTTTCTGACAATTAATCATTAATAAATAAAGCCTACTGAAGACTTTTTATCCAGGCAGTGAGGAAATCAAAACAATCCCTGTTCAGGGTGAGTTTTCAGCATATGGCACATAAACTAGGAACCTGTGAACAAAGTCTTAAAATGGCATGCTAGAATTTTCTAAATATGAGAAAGCAAAGGTTAGACGTCTCCATCTGCACCTCAAACTAGAGCTACCCATCTCACTGCCATTGGGACTTACAGCCTGCACATGGAGACCTGAATACTTAGGAGCTCACTTAATCCTGATCCCAAGGGTTAGACATTTTATCTCCACTGACTATCTAGGGAAAGAACGCCTGAAACTCACAGGGCACAGGAATCACAGTTGGACCCTTCCAGTCCCCATCTCTGCCCAAAGCTAGAGGCATCCCACTACCATCAAGAACCACAAACTGCCTGAAGAGAGCTGATCACCCAGGAACACTCTCACTTCTAAGCTTATAGTCCCACAGGCAAGACAAGTTCCAATCAAAGACAACAAAGTCAACTAACATCACAGACAACAAGATGGCAAGAGGCAAGCACAAGAACCTAAACAACAGAGAGCAAGACAACCTGACAACATCAGGACTCAATTCTTCCACCAAAGCAAGTAGAGGATATCCCAACAAACCAAAAAAACAAGATTTCGAATTAAAATCGCACCTCATGATGATGACAGAGGGCTTTGAGAAGTGAATAAATAAGTGCCTTAAAGAAATACAGAAGAACAAAGTTAAACAAGTAGAAGGCCTTAGGGAGAAAAAACAAAAATGATGTAAAGGGCTACAGGAAAACTCTACAAAACAGATTAAGGAATTCAACAAAACCATTCAAGATATAAAAGTGGAAATAGAAACAAAAAGAAATCACAAAAGGACAAAATACTGGAGATAAAATACCTATGAAAGAGATCAAGTGTCATAGATGCAAACATCACCAACAGGATACCAGAGATAGAAGAATCTCCGGTGCAGAAGATACCACAGAAAGCATTGACACATAGCTAAAGAAAATGCAAAAACCAAAAAACTCCTAACCCAAAACATCC
This sequence comes from Micromys minutus, assembly GCF_963924665.1. Lineage (NCBI taxonomy): Eukaryota > Metazoa > Chordata > Mammalia > Rodentia > Muridae > Micromys > Micromys minutus. The sequence continues at coordinate 105,268,708 of NC_137971.1, forward strand.
AAGATATTCAGAAAAAAAATGATAAAGTCCAAACCTAAGGATAATAGGTATAGAAGAGAGGAAAGATTCCCAAATGAAAGGCACAGTAAATATCTTCACCAAATTTATACAAAAAAACTTACATAACCTAAAGAAAGGGATGACCCTGAACTTACAAGAAGCCTACAGAACACAAAACCAAAAAAAAAAAAAAAAAAACTGTCCGGAATCAAAATACCAAATGTTCAAAACAAAGAAAGAATACAAAAAGCAGTAAGTGAAAAGGGTCATGTAAACTATAAAGACACAACTATCGGAATTACACCAGACTTCTAAACAGAGATTGGGAAAGCTAGAAGATCCTGGAAAGATGTCATACAGACCCTATAAGAACCCAAATACCAGCCCAGGCTACTATACCCATCAAAACTCTCAATTACCATTGATGAATAAACCAAAATATTCCAAGACAAAACCAATCCAAATTTACACAATATCTGTCCAAAAATCCAGTTCTACAAAGGATAAAAGATAGAAAATCCAACACAAGGAGGGAAACTACACCATAAAATGAGCAAGAAAGTATTCTTCTGGCAACAAACCCAAATGAAAATAAGCACACAAACATAACTCTACCTCTAACAACAATTTAAAAAAAAAGGAAAAAAATCATGATTCCTTAATATGAATGGGCTAAGTTTCTCAACAACAACAATAACCAAAAAAAAAAAAAAAAAAACAAATACATAAACTAACAGACGAGGTACGGAAAAAGGACCCAGCATTTTTCTCCATACAAGAAACTCATCTCGGTAACAAAGGTAGACACTACTTTAGAGTAAAAGACTGGAAAAAAAAATTCCAAGTAAAGGTTCCAGGACACAAGCTGCAGTAGACATTCTATTTACAAATATGTTATTCAACTAAGAGATATCAAAAAATATAAAAAAGGATACTTTTTACTCATCAAAGAAAAAAATCTTTCAAGAAGAACTCTCAATCCTGAACATCTATGCTCCAAATTCAAGGGCATCCACATTCATAAAAGAAACTCTACTAAAGCTAAAAGCAAATAGTGTACCAAACACAATAACAGTGAGAGACTTCAACACCCCACTCTCATCAATGGACATATCATGGAAGCAGAAACTGAACAGAGTCACAGTGAAACGAACAGAGGTTATAAACCAAATGAATAAAACAGACATTTTTAGAACATTTCATCCCAAACAATAGAATACATACCTTCTTCTCAGCACCTCATGGTATCTTCTCCAAAACTTATCATATAATTGGTCACATAAGAGGACCAATCAAGGGATACAAGAAGAATGAAATAATCCCATACATGCTACTAGATCACCATAAACTATGGATGGTCTTCATTAACAACAAAACAATAAAAAGCCCATACACACATGGAAGCTGAACAATTATCTAGTGAATGATAACTTAGTTAAGGAAAAAAAATAAAGAAAAAAAATTAAAGAGTTTTAGAACTTAAGGAAAACAACATAGCCAAAGTTATGGGATACAATGAAAGTTGCGTTAAGAGGAAAACTCATAGCTCTGAGTGCCTCCAAAAAAAAACTGGAGAGAGCCCCACACTAACAGCTTGACAGCACAGCTGAAAGCTCTAGAACCAAAAGAAGCAAGTATACTTAGAAGAGTTGACAACAGAAAATAATTCATTTGGAATAACAAAAAAAGCCCAGGATAGCAAAACCTATTCTCAACAATAAAAGAACTTCTGGGGAAATTACCATCCCTAACCTTAAGTTGTACTACAAATCAACCATAATAAAAATTGATTGGTATTGGTACAGAGACAGGCAGGTAGATCAATGGAATAGAATTTAAGACTCAGAAATGAACCCACACACCTATGGTCACTTGATCTTTGACACAGGAGCTAAAAACATTCAATGGAAAAAGGACATCTTCAACAAATGCTGTTCGTTCTATTGGCAGTCAGCATGCAGACGAATGCAAATGGATCCTTTCCTATCTTCTTGTACAAAGCTCAAGTCCAAGTGAATCAAAGATTTCCACATAAAAGCAGGTACACTGAAACTATTAGAAGAGAAAGTGGGGAAGAGCTTAGAACACGTAGGCACAGAGGAAAGTCTCCTGAACAGAACATCAATGGATTATCCTTTAAGATCAAGAATTAACAAATGGGACCTCATAAAATTGTGAAGTTTCTGTAAGGCAGAGGACACTGACAATAGAACAAAACAGCAACCAGCAGATTGGGAAAAGGTCTTCATTAGTCCTTCATCCAATAGAGGACTAATATTCATTATATACAAAGAACTCAAATAGGTAGACTCTAGAGAATCAAATCATCCTATTTAAAAATGTGGTACAGAGCTAAACAAAGAATTCTCAAATGAGGAATACCGAATGGCTGAGAAGCACCTAAAGAAGTGCTCAACATCCTTAGTTATCACCGAAATACAAATCCAAACCAACCCTGAGATTCTACCTCAAACCAGTCAGAATGATTAAGATAAAAAACTCAAGTAACAGCAGATGCTGGCAAAGATGTGAAGAAACAGAAACACTCCTCCATTGTTTTTGGGATTGCAAGCTGGTACAAACACTCTGGAAATCATTCTGGCAGTTCCTCAGAATGTTGGACATAGTTCTACCTGAGGACCCAGGTATATTCCTAGGTATATACCCAAAAGATGTTCCAATGTATAACAAGGACATATGCTCTACCATGTTCATTGTAACTTTATAATAACCAGAATGTAGAAAGAACCCAGATGTCCTTCAACAGAGTAATGAATACAGAAAGTGTGGTACATTTCCACAATGGAGTACTACTCAGCTATTAAAAGAATGAGTTCATGAAATTCTTAGGCAAATGGTTAGAATTAGAAGCTATCATCCCGAGTGAGTAATGCAGTCACATAAGAACACACATGGCATACACTCAGTGATCATTGGATACTAGTCCCAAAAGTTCACAATACCCAAGAAACAATTTATAGACTTTATGTAGCTCAAAAAGAAGGAAGGCCAGAATGTTGATGCCTCAGTCCTTCTTGAAAGGGAGTACAAAATACTCATGAGAGGGAGGAAATACAGGGACAAACAGAGGAGCAGGGACTGAAGAAAAGGTCATTCAGAGACTGCCTCACCAGAGGATCCAACCCATATGCAGCCACCAGACTCCAGCACTATTGCTGATGCCAAGTAGTTAGTACGGGCAGGAACCTGATATGGATGCCTCCTCAGAGCTTCTGCTAGAGCCATACTGATACAGCTGAGGATGTCCAAAGCTAATCATCAGACTGATCCTGGGGACCCTAATGGAGGAGCTAGAGAAAGGACAGAAGGAGCTAAAAGGGTTTGCCACTCCATAGGAAGAACAACATTATCAACCAACCAAACCCTCCAGAGTTCCTAGGGACAAAAACACCAACCAATGAGCACACATTTAGAGACACAAGGCTACAGTTGCACATGTAACAGAGGATATTATTGTCTTACATCAATGGGAATAGAGGCCTTTGGTCCATTTAAAGCCCATTTTCCCTGTGCAGGCGAACACCAAGGCGCTGAGGTAGGAGTTGGTGGATGGGAGTGGGAGCAAATTAATGGAACCAAGGGGACGGGGGATGGCAGTGAGGGAAAGGGGATAACATTTGGAATGTAAATACAGAGAATATCCAATAAAATAATAGAAAATAAAAGTAAAATAAAATCACGAGCCAAGAAGGACAGAGTGACACAAGCAATATTGAAACTTGTAGTCAACAAGCCATGGTAACATTCTCTAGTAGTCTCTTTCCACTCCCTTGAAATAGGATGACTGGCTTTCTTGCACATTATAAGAAGAGAGCTAGAGTATATTTAGAGAACTAATTATGCAAAAATTAACACGTTATTATTAATTTATGCTGATGTGTAAGCAGATGGGTATATTGAGTTTATGTCACAGGCTTAAGCCACTGTAAAACTCCAGAAAAGATTCCGTTTTTCAAGTAAGGCATTAAGGACCTGTCAGAAATAATTATTCAGATGGCGCTAATACAGACTGGTAGTCATTCTGGACCCAACCATGAGTATTAAACACACCCATAATCTCCTTTCAATTATACTTTCCAAGTTCATTCTGATTTTAGATTTCACGTGAGTGCATTTCTTTTGTGACTGACTCTAAGTCTAACAGCTAAACCTAAAAGAACTAAAACTGCAGGGTTCACCGGATGACTAGATTAGAAGGCATGGCCACATAAGTCAGTCTAAGCACATCCTACAACACCACCTAAAGCCATGGAGCTGAACGTGCAAACTTCCTTAACTTCTTAGAGCCTTGCTAGAAAAATAATAATCACGTTCCTGTGAACATACTATGGGCTTAGGACTCACAATGTATAAGAGAGATCCTGGACAAATAGTCACTTGATACAAATTGCGTTCCTCAATGAATACATAAAGTGCCAGTAGAAGTTTCCTTTTTTCACGTGTTGACATTTGGGAACTAGAAAGAATGAGAGACGACTTATTACTTGATTTAATAGAAAAGGATTTAAAGAATAATGTGCTATGCTCAAGTAACTAAAAAAGAAATTAAAATAACTATGTACCCATAAATGAGTGCAATTATCTATGCAATTCCAGTTTGTATAAATGCATGTTTGTAAGTGTCTGTTTCCTTGATGCCTGTGAAATGAGGGATGTGTGATACTGCCCTCTAAGCAGATCCCAACTGCTCCCATCTTCAGAATTAATTTAAGAATAACAAAAGAGCTCACTAAATCTGATGCACCCCAGAAAACTTCCCCTTTACAGCCACAGGTGTCAACAGCAGGACTCTAGGCCAGCATTCCCACTGCTCTGTCTTAGTAACTGCCTCTTAGTATAGCTGTCTCATAGAAGAAGCAGGAAAAAGAAAAATGAAACTAAACCTGTTGTTTGCTATGGCACCGTATCAGAATATAGGGAGCTTCTTAATTTTTTAAAATGTCACTATCACTTGGAATAAAGAAAGTACTAATATAATAAAATAAAATAACTTTAGAACGTGAGGGTGGTCACCTATGCCTCTTTTTTTTATTTCTTTTGAATGATAATAACATCTACCTTATAAAGTCTTACAATAACTGTGTGGGTTCTTACATTAAAAAAAAAAATCTTTGCACACAGTTAACAAATAACAGGGGCTAGAGATAAGATAAGCTCAGTAGATAAGAGCTTCCTGCTCTTCCAGGAGACAGGAGTTTGAATCCCAGCACCCATATGAGGTTGCTCAAAACTGCCTGCAACTCCAGCTCCAGGGGATCCAACACCCTCTTTTCGCCTCTTCAGACAGCTGTACACATGTGGTATAGGGACACACATAATAAAACTTAGGAAATCTTTTTTTTAAAACCAAGACAGTAAATAAAAAAATTTAGAGTGTGGATTCAGAGCACACAGGATAGTAGAATCTAAAAAGTGCTGGAGTAAAGACTGCAGTAAACTTGTTTTCCTCACCCTTTACAGATGGGCAAGTTATGTTCTCATTTGAATACCCTAATGCCACGTGGATATAGTGTGCAGAATCATGCATACATCCACAAAAACAATCCAACTTGATCTTCTGCAATGAATTCAAGCACCACAGAGAAACAGCTTAAGGAACACACTTTTTCTAGCTACCTAGCGGCACTGGACCTGAAGTTTTCTGAAGCAGTGAAGAATTCAACTATCAACATATTCTTGAATCTAGCAGTTGCTGATTGTGAAAAACTTCCAAGTTTTCCAAACACAGAGCCTTTTCTGCCATCCTGCTCCAAAAAGAAAAATAGGGTCTGCATTTTATCATTGTCATCTAGTTGGTCACTTCCTATTCCATTTAATTGGTTCAAAGCAAGTCATGGGATTGTGTCTTAATTCCAGAAGAAGGAAAAGAAGAAAATCTGGACAAGTGACATGGTTAAGTGAGTAATGGCACTTGGTCCATAGTCTGACAGTCTTCTATTCCTGGAACCCACATAGGGGAAAGCCAGCCTGATTTTTCTTTGACTTCTACATATGTCAAGATACACACACACACAAACACACACACACACACACACACACACACACACACACACACACATACACACACACAAACACACACACACACACACAAATAAAATAAAAAGCATATTATATGCTCATATAGAATATACAAAGCCATGAGTCTAATCCAATCCCTATCACCTCATAAAACCATCTGTAATAACACATGCCTGTAATCTCATGGCTCAGGAGGTCCCAGCAGAAAGATCAATAAAACAAGGACATACTATATCAACCTTATCTAGACATAGGAAAATAATAATACATGGTTATCATGACTACATAGTGAATTTGAGTCCAGCCAAGGATATGGAAGACTTGCCTCCAAGACAGGAACATCAAACAATACACAAAGCAAAAGAATGGTAGGCTTTCCTTGTATAGGTGAACTTAAAAAAAAAAAAAACCCTAAAGTTAGTAAATGTGAGTAAATGTGTTTAGCACTTACTAAAATACACGGGAAAAAGCTGCTGCATTAATTGTCCACTCTTTTTCTTTAGTAAGTAGCACCATGTCAGAAGGTGCTCGGTCAAGCACAGCCATTCTCTCATCCACAGGCATATTGACTTTTAACTCAAATTAAAATACTTGCTTCCAAATGTGCCTACTGACCTAGAGCACTCTTGGAAAGTTCACCTACAGACGCACTATACATAGAAAAGAAATAGTTAAGAAAATCTGCCAGTAGTAAGGCTTGAGGTAGAGTGAAACAAGAGCAGAAAACAGCAGGTTTCCCCGGAATCTGTCTCACTATTACGCAGATACAGCATGCTCCATTGTTCCCAGGTACACTGCCATTGCTCAGTGCCCTGTTTCTGTGTACAGCTGTACCTGCAGAACCACACTTTAAGAGCAAAATGGGGTGATGGTGGGACGTGAGGTACAGAAGGACTTCTCACAAGAGTGCAGCTGTGTGTGCCTCATAGCCAAATATGTACAGAAAAACCTGTGTGTGTGTGAGAGAGAGAGAGGGGGCGGGTTTGTCTATAATGTGTCTGGGTAATCCACATACATTTTCACAATGATTACAACTCCAGAAGACGGTGGATATACTGGCTAGTTTTATGTCAACTTGACACAAGCTAGAATTATCACAGAGAAAGGAGCCTCAGTTGGTTAAATGCCTCCATGAGATCCAGCTGTAAGGCATTTTCTCAACTAGTGATCAAGTGGAGAGGGCCCAGCCCATTGTGAGTGGTGCCATCCCTGGGCTGGTAGCCTTGGGTTCCATAAGAAATAAATCTGAGCAAGTCAGGGGCAGCAAGCCAGTTAGTAACATCCCTCCATGGCCTCTGCATCAACTCTTGCTTCCTGACCTGCTTGAGTTCCAGTCCTGACCTCCTTTGGTGATGAACAGCAATGTGGAAATTGTAAGCAGAACAAACCTTTTCCTCCCCAACTTGCTTCTTGATCATGATGCTTGTGCAGAAGTAGAAACCCTGACTAAGATAGTGAGAAAGCAAAGGTGAAAGTGGGAAAGCTCAGACAGCAGCCTCCAGAAATGTACTAGGCGAACCTGTTGACAGGTAGCAGGGTTCAGTCAACCCTTGAGATGAGCTTAGATGGCAGGACTCCAAACTTTTAACGTGAAAGCAAATTATAAAAACTATGCATGGTCACAGGAAGTCATAAAACATCCTCTGTTAGAGAAGATGAACTGACCCACTTGTACACGTAAGTGGAGGGGCACAGCCAGGAGTCGAAAAGGTTAATTATTTTAAAATATCAGGCATAAACTAGGAATGTCTGATATGCTTGAGGGAATGAACATATGTTGCCTAGAAAATCCACAGTGAGCATTCATTCACAAAGACTGCAAGAGAAATCTGATTTGGTAACAATCATTTTTCCTATAGGAAGGTAGACTTTCCCCATCATATTGTTCCTGCAATAATCACAAGGCACTGACGCTCTCAGTGCAAGTTACTAAAGAAAATGCGGCAGTGGGGTCAGCAGCATAGTGAAAGGTAGCTTTCATTACAACTCCAGTGTCAATTAAGAAAGGGCAAGGTTGCTACTTATGGCCACAGGATTTCTACAGGTTTTATCTGTTAGGTAAAAGACAAGAGTGTGTGGCTTTGGCTCATTAGTAGTTTTTAAGACAAAAAAAAAAAAAAATAGAAATGAGATGTTCTTCACCAGCTGATTATGATATCAGGCAAGTAATCTCTTGTCACTTAAAGACTTCCTTAATCAAAATGCTTTATAAGGAACACATCCTCTGATCCCACAAGCAATCAAAGAAGAAACTGCTGTCACCAAATGCTGTTGTCTCAGGGTCAAACAGGAAGTTTAATCTGGGTCTTGGTTTTATGGATTGCAATGCTGTATTCAAAACTTAGCAGCCTTTTATGTCAGATCGGTGAAAAGACTTGTTCAGCAGCTTGGCACTCCACTTTGCCAATGATACATACTTTTGCAGAGGTTCCAAATATTGCTGGTGAATGTTAACTGGGTGTCAGCAACCCATTTTTGTTAGGATGCTCAGGAAAGCATTTAGAGAGAAAAGGAAAGTAGAATGTGGACTCCATGTTTCACATGTGCTCTAGTATAATCGTTAACACACTGCTTGTGACATTCCACGGTCCACTTTCCCACACGTGTTCATAGGCGCTCTTCAAACCTAATACTCGTAGAAATTTGGATAATGAGAAATACTGTACGTAAGTGGAAGGTCAGCCAGGCCTGAAGTTAATGACCATAAGGGTCTCAGGCACATAGATTTTGATGCTGCAGTGGAGGAACAAAGAGAATTGAGCAAAACAAAGTTAAGAAAGTTCTTAGACCCCGAAGTAATTCCAACTCACCCAGTAGTTCATAGCTTCTTACCCATTATTCCACACTCTATAAATTTTACATATGGTGTGCTATGGTTAGGCATAAAGACTGATTTTATCTGATTTATAAATATCTGAAGTTTCAGTGCACAGAATACATGACTGGTAAGTAAGAGATAATTGATGGTGCTCATACAGTAGAAGAATACATAGAAATCATTCTTTCTAATTCACCAGTAGTTAATAAAAGTAATCCAGAATCATATATTTCCTTGTGAATAGATGAAGAGTTGAAATAAAGAAAAGCAAGCAAGCCAGCAAGAATCTAAACAAGAAAGTGAGAACAAAACAAAAAGAATCTCAAGAAAAGTATGCAAGTATGTGCAGACAGTATGAAAGTAGGGTGTGTATATCAGGGAAAACAAAGGCAAGTTAGTTAACTTGTACACTGGAATAAAAAAGAAATTTCCAAACTAATATTCAGGGAAATATTAGAGATGTTAAAAATTTCTTGTGTTCATCAAGAACTTATGGGAGAATAACAGGAAGTGGCTAATTAAGGACTAAAAGTGCTGGAGAAGTACCCAGAACATGAAACCATTAAAAACAAAGTCAACACCCAAAACTGAGGAACATAACTCTCTGCTGACATGGAAATCTGAGTGAGCTGTGATGGGCCAGAGAAGGGCCAGGTGCTGAGTATATTCAGAAATAACTCGAACAACGATTGCTTTAATTGGGGCCCCAGCAGCAAGACCCATATGTGGGCCTCCAGCCCCTTCCTTGTTCCATCTTCTTGTGAGTCAAGCAATAGCTTAATCCTGCTGGGTTTACACTTCAGGGTTAGTCTCGAGGAAATGCTTTTTGTTCAATCCCTCAGCCACTAATATTGAGCAAGGTCATTTTCCCATACGAATCCAGTGATGTTTAAATCAAAGGAAACATATTTAATGAAACATCTGATTTCTTCCAGCTATTTGAAAATATATAACCATGTTTAATTTATCCAGTAGATTATCACAACTATAGTCAGATACTATAACGGAACACCCACAGTCCACTTTGAATGATGGCTATTCAGAGGATTTCCTCCACAATTCTCTGGAATTTTGTACAAATGTCTACTATGAAGTCTAAAGATAACCTTCATTAGTAAAGAGAAAATGCCTGTCTTACATACATCTGACTCCCAAGCTAGTAGCAAATGCCTGGGCTTCTCAGATATCTAAAGATTTGTTTGACACTAAATAAAAGGAATAGAACAGCTATAACAACAAAGTTACATAGCTTGTTATCAAAATAATCTAAATCATATATTTATATGCATACAGAAAATGTCAGAAAACACAGAAAATTAAGGTGATGAATGTAACTTCCTTATTTTGATTATTATCCAATGAGTAAACGAATCAATGAGTGATATAAATTTGTCTTATGTGTCATTTTTATTGTAAGTACATAGTATCATATGACTATTAAAAGTAAATTGAATTTAAAAATTTACTATTAAAGTTATTTCCTTCTAAGATTGAGATGTAAAATATAAGCCAAGAAGGGAGCTGAGAATAAGAGTACAAAAGTAATCTTTACTAACAAACGAGATAATGTAAGGCACAATTCTAAATGCAATGCTCTTCATACACAGAGTTTCCTGGGTCCTGATTCTTGCACAGATTCCCATTTTCTGGTACCTCCCAGTCTCCCAGGTAACCAGAAATACAGTCGATGCTATGCTCTCCAGATTTGTACTCTCCTGGCCTGCTAGACTAGTATTCCTAGCGTGGTGGTTCTATATGATTGTCATCTCCTCATTCATACGATGAAGTGTAACTTCTGGCTTAACGGTCACAATATGAAGAGTTATACAGTGACACAGAATGTGACATCTATTTCTTTCATATATTTTCAAATACTCATGAATAAATATATGTAAATATTTATATATAATTTCTTATAAAATTCTATAATGTTATAAGGACTGAGTGAAAGAAAGTTTATTAAACATGCCTGAGCTCAAGAAAGTTGTACGTAATTATAAATTATGATCAATATCCCATATCCAGGTGGATTGGTTTATTTAGTCATAGTCATTTTAAGTAGTAAATAATCATTTCTATCACTTATTACCTCACTATGAGACAGAGCACAAAGCAATTTTCTAACTCTAAGTCACTGCACAGAAACTTTATTATCACTATCATAATGATAATGGTTCTGTGTTGGGTCATTTGTAAATCTTACTGTATTAAGCGTATTTAATGTAGCATTACCTTGGCTGATGTTTCGAACCATCCTACGAACCCATGCTCCTTGCAGAACTGGTCCATCTTGAGTCCATTGTTCACAAGTACATCCTTTCCTTGGTCACATTTGTTGGCCAACAGAACCACTGACACTGGTTTACCATTAGGGAGAGTTAACTTTGAGTCCAAATCATTTTTCCACTTTGCCACGGCTTCAAAAGTGGCTGGTCTGGTGACATCAAAAACAATGAATGCTCCCATAGCTTCTCGGTAATATACTCTTGTCATATTTCCAAATCTTTCTTGACCTGTCAGCAAAGAGACAGAATTCACTAAATTACTAAAATTAGAATCATAATTGGACACTACATTAGAGCTTCCTATGTCTCCCCTATCCCAATGAGCAGGTGATAATATTTATATTCAGGCAGGAAACTTTCATTTTAAAAAAATAGGTTTTTTATGATTGGGCCTGTAAGTTAGCTCAGCAATTATAGGCTATTGATGTTTATCCTAATGACATAAATTCAAACTTGAGAATCACCATAGTCAAAGGAGAAAACTGACTACTTTGTCTTCTGAGCTGCACAAATGTGATTTAGTGTGTGTGCTTGTATCTTTGTGAGTGCACATGAATGGACACAAAGTAAGTAAATAACTGTGAAAGGAATATGAAATATTTGTTGAGAAAGTGTGATATAGCATACATTATTTTATAACTGCTAATATATTACCTCAGTAAGTGTATGTAGATATTTATATTAAATTAATTATAGCTGAACAAAATTTAAAATTCTATTCATAAATCATAGTAGCTAGCTACATTTCAAATGTTAAAAAAAAAAGGACTACAGATGGCCTTCTTTGGAATTCAGAGTAAGAAGACATTTTAAGAGCTGTGTCTATGAGAATAATTGAAATAAAACAAGTTGATATTTTTTAAAAATCCCATTCTTATAAAATAAAAAGCTATGCAAAACATAAATAATCCATCGTATAGGTTTGACCAAAAAGCAATAGCCACGCTAGCACTGTGACCAAGGCAAACTGGAAAATTCTGCTGTATCTACCTGGGAAGCAGACTCCCAGACAACCAATGACTAGATTTCAGAAAACACTACCAGAGGGGTGAGTGTATGACTGGCATCGGAGGTTGAAGTGGCACACCTGTTTGAAGCAGAGAGGGATGCCAAATGTACATACTCTCCCGCCCACTACTTGGGTGAGCTACAGTACTCACAAGAGTTGGAAGAACTTACTATGGTACAGTGATGGGTGCAATTAGGCTTCAAACCGAACAGAATGGAGACAGCATCGGACGTGTGGAACCCGGAACAGAAAGCTTCTCTATGATCCTCAAGCTATTTCAACCTATGCCACTGCCTAGACAAGCTACAGAATGGGGCCTGGAATTCAGATAGACTCCATTAAAAGTAAACATGGGTAAGCAGGTCTTCCAAATTCATGTGCAGCCTCAGTCACCGAACATTTTCACAAAAAGAATGATCCTTAAAACACCATAGACTGATGGGCACTCAGACCATCGGCCACCAGGAACAGCAGAGATCCAGGGACACAGGCATGGTGAGAAGGCGTTCCAAGTAGCCAGGGGCCAGGAGATCCAGGGACAAAGGCCAGATACAAGGGAGAGGCAAGAACCAATCACAGATAACAAGATGGCAAGAGGAAAGCAAAAGAACATACCCCAGGGAAACCAAGACAACCTGGCAACACTAGAACCCAGCTCTCCCATCACAGCAAACAGTGGAATGCCAAACACTCCAGAAAAAGATAACTCAGACACGAAATCATACTTCAAGATGATGATAGAGATCCTTAAAAAAGAATGGGAGGAAAAGCATAAAGAATTAGAAGCTTTTAAAGAGGAAACAAGAAAACCACTCAAAGAACTCAAAGAACTAGAGGAAAACAGAACCAAAGAGATGAAGGAATGGGAGAAGGAATTTAAAACAGAAATGGACACAATAAATAACACTAAGAGAGACAACCCTAGAGGTAGAACACCTAAAAAAGAAATCAGGAGTCACAGAAGCAAGCATTTCCAATAGACTACAAGAGATGGAAGAGAGAATCTCCGGGGCAGAAGACAACATTGTAAACATAGACAAAACAGCCAGAGAAGATGCAAAAACCAAAAAGCTTCTAAACCAAAATGTCTAGGAGATCCAGGACACAATAAGACCAAACCAAAGGATAATAGGAATAGAAGAGGGCAAAGAATATCAACTAAGAGGCACAGTAAATATCTTCAACCAAAATGTAGAAGAAAACTTCCCTACCCTCAAGAATGAGATGACCATGAGCATAAAACAAGCCTAAAGAACTCCAAATAGGTTGGACCAGAAAAGAAATTCCTCCCGACACATAATAGTCGAAACGCCCAGTGCCCAAAGCAGAGAAAATATATTAAAAGCAGTAAGGGAAAAAGGCCATGTAACATATAAAGGAAGACAAATCAGAATCACAGTCAACTTTTCAACAGAGACTATGAAAGCTAGAAGAGACTGGACAGACATCATGCAGACCCTAAGAGAGCAAAGGTGCCAGCCAAAGCTACTATACACAGCAAAACTCTCAATTATCATACATGGAAAGACTAAGATATTCCAAGACAAAACTAAATTTACACAATATCTGACAACAAACCCAGCACTACAACAAATCATAAGGGGGAAACCCTATACAACGAGGGGAACTACATCCTAATAAAAACAAGAAAACTCCTAAGCAAGAAAACCAAAAGAGGAAAGACTTACAGGCATAATTGAACCTCCAAAAGCAAAAATAGCTGGAAACAGCAACCACTATTGCTTGATATCTGTTAACATAAATAGAATCAATTCCCCAATAAAAATATATAGGCTCTAAGACTGGATACATAAACAAAAACCAGCATTTTGCTGCATACAGGAAAGTCCTCTCAGAGACAAACACAAACACTATCTCAGAGTAAAAGGTTAGGAAAAAACCTTCCAAGCAAATGGCCCCAAGAAGCATGCTGGAGTGGCCATTCTAATATTGAATAAAGTAGATTTTCTACCAAAAGTTATCAAAAAAGATAAGGGAAGACACTTTTTACTCATTACAGGGGAAATTTGTCAGGAGAAACTCTCAATCAATATGCACCAAATACAAAAGCACCAATATTCATAAAAGAAACCCTACTAAAGCTCAAAAACTACATTGCACACCACACAATAATAGTTGGAGACTTCAATACCCCACTCTCACCAATGGACAGATCAAGGAAACAAAAACTGAACAAGGACACTGTAAAATTATCAGAGGTTATGAACTAAGTAGAATTAATAGAAATCGACAGAACATATCATCCTAAAACAAAAGAATACACCTTTTTCTCAGTACCTCACAGCACCTTTTCGAAAATTGACCACATAATTGATCACAAAATGAGCCTCAATAGATATAAGAAGATTGAAATACTCCCATGCATGCTTTCAGATCACCATGGTCTAAGGCTGGTCTTTAATAACAACAAAGACAACAAAAAGCCCTTATACACATGGAAACTAAACAATGCTCTCTTAAACAATACCAGGGCCAAAGAAGAAATAAAGAAAGAAATTAATGGTTTTCTAGAATTCAATGAAAATGAAAACACAACATACCCAAATCTATGGCATGCAATGAAAGCAGTATTGAGAGGAAAACCCATAGCACTGAGTGCTTCCAAAAAGAAACTGGAGAGAGCATACATCAGCAATTTGACAACACAGCTGAATGCTCTAGAATAAAAGGAAGCAGATACACCCAAGAAGAATAGATGGCAAGAAATAATCAAACATAGGGCAGAAATAGACCAAATAAAAACAGAAAGAACCATTCAAAGAATCAACAGAACCAAGAGTTGGTTCTTTGAGAAAATTGACAAGATTGATAAACCTGTAGCCAGACAAACTAGAGGGCAAAGAAAGAGTTTCCAAATTAACAAAATCAGAAAGGAAAGTGGAGAAATAACAACTGAAACTGAGGAAATTCAAGAAATCATCAGATCCTACTACAAAAGCCTATACTCAACAAAGCTGAAAAATCTGGAGGAAATGTATGAATTCCTAGACAGATACAAGATCCTAAAGTTAAACCAGAACCAAGTAAACCATCTAAATAACCCTATAACACCTAAAGAAATAGAAGAAGTCATCAAAAGCCTCCCAACCAAAAAAAGCCCATGTCCACACAGGTTCAGTGCATAATTTTATCAGACACTTATTGACAGCGTAATACCAATACTCTCCAAATTATTCCACAAAATATATGGAACACTACCAAACTCATTTTTTGAGGCTACAATAATCCTCATTCCTAAACCACACAAAGACCCTACAAGGAAAGAGAACTTCAGAACAATCTCACTTATGAACATTGATGCAAAAATACTCAACAAAATCCTTGCAAACTGAATCCAAGAACACATCAAAACAATCATTCACCATGATCAAGTAGGCTTCATCACTGGGATGAAGGGATGGTTTAATATATGGAAATCCATCAATGTAATCCACCATATTAACAAACTCAAAGAAAAAAAAACCACATGGTCATCTCACTAGATGTCGAGAAAGCATTTGAAAAAATTCAACACCCCTTCATGTTAAAAGTCTTGGAAATAACAGGAATCCAAGGCCCATATCTAAACATAATAAAAGCAATATACAGCAAACCAACAGCTAACAAAAATTGTGGTATATTTACACAATGGAATATTACTCAGCTATCAGTAAAAATGACCTTATGAAATTCTTAAGAAAATGATGCATCTAGAGAATATCATTCTGAGTGAGGTAACCCAGTCACAAAAGAACAGACATAATATGCAGTCACTGATAATTGGATACTAACCCCAGAAAGGTCTGAACACACCAGAAAGAACTCACAGACTGTGTGAAGTTCAAGAAAAAAAAAAAAAAAAAAGGAAAAACCATTATGTTTACTCCTTACACACCAAGAAAACCTTGTCTAATTCCAGGTTACATCCCATGTACTTTATGCTCATTGTAACTAGTAAGATATTTTTTTTTTCATTTTTTTTTATTTTTTAAACGACTTTATTTTGCAAAACAAAGATAAATGTACAGATTTTAAACATTTTTTGCTTAAAATTATACATTTTTGTCAGTACTGTTTTTTCAGACATTAAAATAAATTTTACACAAAACCATGTGAATATGTTTTTTAGTCAGTACTTGATTTTTTTCAAGGGCTTGACAGTATGCATTGAAAACCTACTAGTTGCAATAAGCGTAAAGTACATGCAAAACAAAACGCAACATGGAAATAGTCAAAGTCTTCTTGTTTTGTGAATATATGTATATTTTTTGTTTTCTTTATTTCTTGGACTTCATACAGTCTGTGAGTTGTTTCTGGGGGAGTGCAAGCCTCTGGGGTTAGCATCCAATGCACACTATCAAACCTTATTTAAAAAAAGCCAAGCAATGACAAAAAATGTATTAGTATACTTTTATACAAAATGCTTAAAATTTGTACATTTATCTTTGTTTTTTAAAAATTAAAATTCTTCAATAAAAAAAAACACCATAGACTAAGTTGTAATCTGACAGCCAGTGTCAGACTTAGAACTCTAGAAGAAATTAGGTTTTTGCCAGACAAAATTTTCACACTTGCAAAGACAAACTGACATAACTTGTCTGAATTCTGGACTCTATAATTAATTATTATTGACACGACATATCTCCTTTATCTACCTATGAAGAGTGTTTCAAAAGATAAGACAAAGAAATGCAAATCAAAACAATCCTGAGATTCCCACCTCACACCAGTAAGAATTGCTAAGATTAAAAAAAAAAAAACTCAGGTGACAGCAGACACTGGTCAAGATGTGGAGAAAGAGGAACACTCCTCCTTAATTGGTAGGATTGTAAGCTGGTACAACCAGTCTAAAAATCAATCTGGCAGTTCCTCAGAAAATGGTACATAGTACTATCTGAGGACCCAGCTATACCACTCCTGGACATCTACCCCAAAGATGTTCCAACATACAACCAGGATACATGGTCCACTATGTTCACTGCAGCCTTATTTATAAAATCCAGAAGCTGGAAAATATCCAGATGTCCTTCAGCAGAGGAATGGATACAGTAAATGTGGTACATTTACAAAATAGAGTACTACCCAACTATTAAAAACACTGACTTCATAAAATTCTTAGACAAATGGATGACACTAGAAAATATCATTCTGTGTGAGGTAACCCAGTTACAAAAGAACGCATCTGGTATGCACTCAATGATAAGTGGATATTAGCCCAAAAGCTTGGAATACCCAGGATATAATTCACAGACCACAGGAAGCTCAAAAAGAAGGAAGGCAAGAATGTGGAAGCCTCAAGTCTTCTTAGAAGGGAGAACAAATACTCACAGGAGGAAATTCAAAGACAAAGTGTGGAGCAGAGAATGAAGAAAAGGCCATGCATAGACTGTGCCACCTGGGGATCCATCCCATATGCAGACACCAAACCCAGTCACTAGTGTTGATGCCAAGAAGTCCTAGCTGATAGAGCTGTCTCTTGAGAGACTCTGACAAACCTGACAAATAAAAAGGTGGATGCTCTCATCCAACCATTGGATTTAGGAGGGGTCCCCAATGGAGGAGTTAGAGAATGAACTGAAGGAGCTGAAAGGGTGTGCAACCCCATAAGAAGAACAACAATATTACCCAAACAGACTCCCTAGTGTCCCAGAGATGAAAATACCATCCAAAGAGTACACATGAAGGGACCCATTTTTCCAGCTGCATATGTAGTAGAGGATGGCCTTGGTGGGCATCAAGTTCTGTCAAGGCTTGATGTCCCAGTGTAGGGGAATGCCAGAGTGGGAAGGTGGGACGAAGTGGGTGGGTGGGTGGGTGTGGGAGCACCCTCTTAGAAGCAGAGGGTGGGGGATGAGATGGGAATTTCTGGAGCGGAAACCAGGAAAGGGGATAACATTTGAAATGTAAATTTAAAGATATTCAATAAAAGAAAAAAAAACTTTATACTGTCCTTTCTATATATCTACTCAAAAATATTTTCTTTAGTATTTCTCAGAACTTTTTTGCACAATTTCTTTCATAATATTGTTCTAACTTTCCCTCTTCCGGATTCTCTCCTCACCTCACGGTTAAATACTGATATCCTTACCTCTAAAAGAACTACAAAATATAGTTCCTTAACCAATATCCTAGAGGCACTGTCTGTGAGCTCTATCAGAACATGAGCAAGAGAACAAATTATCTTCTATTGAAAGTTAAGATTGCTGATAATCTGCCACTGTGGTTAGTTTACAACATAATTAGCATCATAGAACATTAAAAGCTAATTAAAGATATATCACCAGAGACCTAACATAAAAATAGAATAAAAGTAAAAACAGTGAAAAGAACAGGAAAAATAGAAACAAACTGAGAAATACCTCAATTTTAACTGAAAATGAAATATGAATGTAGCAAAAAATTCACTATGACACTTCCACAAGCTCCCAACTCCTTGGTACCCAAGATAATGAGATGTTTGGAATGCTAGAAAGAGCTCAGAGTCCTACTTTTAAAAAGGATCAGGAGCCTTGGAACCAAGATGGCAGGAAAGCAAAGAAGGAAGCTCCTGCCCCTCCCGAAGCCGAAGCCAAAGAAAGGCCTTGTAAGCTAAAAAGTCAGTGCTGAAAGGCATCCACAGCCACAAAGAGAAGATCAGAACTTCATCCACTTTCTGAAGGCTCAAGACCCTGCGGCTCTGGAAGCAGCCAAAATATCCTTGGGAGAGTGCTCTCAGGAGAAACAAGCTTGACCTCTAGGCTATCATCAGATTCCCACTGACCACTGAGTCAGCCATGAAAAAAAAATATAGAGGACGACAACACGCTTGTGTCCACTGTGAATGTCGAGGCCAACAAGCACCAGATCAAACAGGCCTTGAAGAAACTCTATGACACTGATGTGGCCAAAGTCAATCCCCTGATAAGGCCTCATGGAGAGAAGAAAGCAAGTGTTCACTTGGCTCCTGATTATGATGCTCTAGATGTTGACAACAAGATCGGGATCATCTAAACTGAGTCCAGATGGGTAATTCAGCAAGTTCAACAGAGAAACCTAGGCAGAAGGTTTAGTTTAGGAATAAGGGTGAAAACTGGGAAAATATTCAGACTTATGTAAAGATGAAATTAATGAATGTAAAACCAAAACTCACAAGAACTATAGGATGTGTTCAAGATACAGACTCTAAGAATCTGTGAGGTAGAAAATGGATTTGGTAAAACCTAAAGGAATAGAAAGTGTATTTTATAAAATTAATATAATTTTTCTATAGCTAGAGATATCCAAATGCAAGAGGCATTTAAAATTCCCAAACACTCATGACTAAATGAGAATCCACCACATCATATCTGTGAAAATGTCAAAAATACAGAGAACATTAAAAGCCGCAAGTTAAAAATATCAAATTATTACATAGAGGAGTATTATCAGAGTATCATCAGCTCTTAAATCAACCATCTTAAAATCTAGTGTGAAGCTCCAAGACAGATTTCAGATCTGACTAATCTCAGAGCATATTGTTTTTTATTTGTAAGAGCTTTACAATAATGTTTTAATTACTAAGAAGAAAAGCTACGTAAGCATGAAATGCTATGCTTTAAACCGTCAAAGAAAAAAATGACCAAAAATTTTAAGTTGTTTCTTAAATATAAAACATCTTATAATAAGCAAACAGTAAGGCAATTATGACAATCAGGCCAACATCACAAAGGATACTAAAATGGGAATTTGCACAGTGAAAGAAGAAAAAAAGACTTATCAGTGGGCATGCAAGAAAATAATACAACTTCTTCCATGAATTGATAAAAGATTGTCAGTTGGTAAGGGATCAATCATGTTCAACACAGTAAACCAAAAATCCCCAAAATGAACAGAAGGAAAGAAGAAGCAAAAAAATCATGGGAATAGCAAACTCCTGTCAGTTAAAACCAGAAACCAGAAATGCAAACAGGCAACTCGTCTATTGAAAGAGACTAATAGATTAAAAAGTACCCACATGTATCTAATGACTGATACATTATATAATGGCAATATATAATATAATATCAACACAGGTCATTGTATTGGTCTCTGACCACTTGACCCACAAGGATATTATGCAAATCCCTGTTCTCCACGCTTTATATTTAAAGGGAAGTCAGATGAACAATTAAAGGATGTAGGATGATAAAGAGGCATCCAAAATATATCTCCATTAAAGGCAACAGAAGAAGTTAGCATAGTCTGCATGTTTACCCCCTCAAACTATGATTTACATAAATGACCATTACAGAACCATTATTACCCTCACTGTTTAGTTTCTCGTCATTATCGGTATCATGGAGATTACATCACACCTGAGTATCTCCGGAATGCTAGGTAGGCTCTCTACCAGAGGGCTACTCTCCCAACTCTAATGCACAGTATAAAATGAGAAAATCGAGACTTGAAATGACTTTATCAAGTTAAACAGATGGCAAAGTCAGAATCTAAACGTCAGCTGTCTGAATCCAAAGCCATGTTTATTCACTAACCTCAAGTACTTCCAGCTTCTACACCACACTCTTGGGCTTTCTTGACTGCTGGTTTATGTTCCAGAAGCAGCCAACTCAATCAAACTTCACAGATACTCACTGGGCAGTCTGTGTCTATGTCCTTACAATACAACAGCGAGTCAGTCTCTTCGTTAAGGAGTCTACAATCTGGGCTGGAGAGATGGCTCAGTGGTTAAGAGGACTGACTGCTCTTCCAGAGGTCCTGAGTTCAAATTCCAGCAACCACATGGTGACTCATAACCATCTGTAATGTCTTCTGGTGTGTACAATCTATTAGACAGAGAAACATCTCTAATATTGCAGAAGGCCATTTTCTCTTAAAGAATAAATATTGGTTTGGAAACTGGTTGCAGTCAGCTGGAATCAGTTTGACACTGAAAATACTCCAAATGAGTATTGGCGAGTTTCTTAGACTTTCTCAATTAAGCCTTCCTCATCTGGAAAGTGTTTAGAAGAATCTGGAGACCAGTCTTAAGCAGATGGAATGCATTACCATAGACTAAGGATCCATCACTCTCATTTTCTTTACTATGTTAAAAACATAAAAGAACTATGATATAAGTTCAAAAAACAGTTTCAGATCAGAGTTTCAGACAAAACACTATTACAGGTACTTCAGTAGAGACAAAAAGTGAACCAAGTTTTATTCCCTCTCTTTCTATCCACTGACAAGTGCTGCCAGCAGGGACTAAGTAAGGAAGGGTGGGTTTTTATTCCATGAGCCACAAATCTTTATTTAAATTGAATAATAAAATTACACAAATCAGAATCTTATTATAGGAAACATAACATACTAAAAACGCAACGTATTTAGGAAAATTCATGCCAACAAAACCTCTAAGTATACTTTAAATAAACTTAGAGCAAAATAATGTGCCGGTAATTTTTCAGAAGAAGTAGAAAATCTTTAGTGGTTCATTTTCTTACTGTACTACAGAAAAGAGAGTTTCCCAAGTATGCCCTGGGAAGGGATGGAAGTGGATGACTCTTGCTTTAGTATCCGAGCCTCTCCTCAGGAATGTGTGCTGGAGCACAGCACTTTGTCAGGACCAGCACATGGCAATCCAATGTTTCTTACATAGTCAACACAGAGAAACTTAAAAATGTTTCCCATAGTCATCAAGTCAATGAAAGCTAAGGGTAAAACCTTCTTCATATGACACACAACCCATGGATGAACTTCCCTTTTGCCCAAATAATCACCCCGTTTTTATCTTTTTAATGCTTTACACAAATAATGATCTCCTTTGATTCCATTCAGGATGAGGCATGACATTTCAGTCCAAAGGGGGAAAAAAGCCTTCTGTATCATTCAGAACTCTGATCCTCTAGGCTTGTAAAAGATGTCTTATGATCACTCTAGAGAGCTAACCAGATGAAGGGCAGTCATGGGTTATTCAATTATCTGCTTGTCAAAAAGGTTTGCAAAGTAAATGGCTCCCAAAATTGAAGATTTTACATATAACATATGGCCTAGGATCATCTTCAGACTACCCAAAAAGCAATATATGGTCTTATAGCCTGACACAGATTGAAAAAAATGTGTAAGTGTGAGTGAGTGAATGAATCAGAAACAAGGAGAAAGCAGTATGTTTCTAGAAAGAAAAGACCTTTGTTATGGAGGTCACTGGGCCAGCCCACTGGGAAAGTTGGTATTTTTGACATTCCAGAAAGGGGTTACAAGCAAACCAGAAAATTTCTGGCTCTCACATCCTATCCTTTCTCCATCAGCTGACAACCCTATCTGCTAGTTCTTATTAAAAGTGAAGATCATGTGACTCTCAGCGGGTACCTGATTATGGGTATAGACCTGTACAGTCTATCCTGAAAAATTTATTTAAAAAACAAAACAAAGTGTGATTTTAAAAAAAAGCAACTATTTCTGCCACTGTAATACTCAGTCAACACACATTTACTGGACAGCTCCTTAACTTTCTGCCACTAATATGGAGAGTTTTGATAATGAGAAGGCCTGTCATACGTGGTTATTCTACTTAAAATGACCTAGTTCCTAGGTTGCACCTCACTTCTTACAGCCTCAGAACACAGCGTAGGGTGGATACGAATCATGACTCTTTTTCCAGCTTTCAGGGATGTGAAATTTTAAGCACATTTATTAGGAGTCAGCAAACATGGACCTTAACTTCATTGCCAGTGACCTTTCAAAAATCAACGTAGCCTTGAAAAAAACATTTCTGTTTCTGCATCTCATTTTTCTGTGGTGCTAATGATGTTGATCAGGGTGATAGCTAAGGTCTCCTCATTGCTCTATCTTCTATGATTTAGTGAAAACTTGGCTATGTTTTCAATGCCCTATAATGGTTTCCTTGGTGTCCCAAGCACAGATAAAGTTATATACAAATGCCACAGCCATAATGTTTATTGCATATTTTCAGTTAATGGTCAGTATTCTTCTTTGACTTCTGTGGCTGTGATAAAACACTAAGCAATCCGACATGGAGAGCAGAGTGTTTAGTTAGTTTATGGGTTCAGCCTCAAGGAAGTCAAGGCAGAAAATAAAGGCAGAAATCTGGAGGCAGTGAGTGAAACAGAGAAAACTGACAAACCCTGCTGAGTGGCGTGCTTTAATGCTCAGTCAGCTACATCTGCTTATATAGTCTGACCCCACTGGCCACCAGATCAGAGAGTGTTGCCCACAGTAGGGTAGATCCTCCTCTTCAGTTAGCTACTGGGGTTCCCTCTTTCCAGGTAACACTGGGCTATGGTCAAGTTCACAGCTAAAGTTAACTATAACAATCAGTACCCTAGTGTTCTCACTAATAACAGCTGAGCTGTTTTATGCCTGTCTCCTAAACAGGTATAAAGTCTATGGCAGAAGCATAGGAGGGAATAAGGCTCTTATCTCTGCCACCTCCCATCATTCAAAATTGCTGCTGCTTACTAAAGTCACTTGGGCCCTTGGCAGCTCACTTCCGGCCTCTCATCACTTTCTCTCTATATATCTTTGTGTAGAACTGTATCAATATAGGTCTTCCAATTATTTCAATCTGGTAACATTTTTAAGAAATCTAAAAAAGCCAGGTGATGATGACGCACACCTTAAATCATAGCACGTGGGAGGCAGAGGCAGGCACAGCTCTGTGAGTGTGAGGCCAGAGTCATATACAGTGAGTTACAGGACAGGCAAGGCTACACATAGAAACCCTTCTATGAAATAGCAATAACCAAACCAACAAGTCTGATTTTTGTGTGGAATACCTATTCCTGCCCTACAATTTTTACAGACTTGTTTTTGTTTACGGTAGAGCCCACAAATCTCCATTTAAAAACACTCTATAGGTGGTATTAACATATGCCCCTGTAGTATACCTCCAATTTTATTAGGATCTACTTACAAAAGATAATACTTGCCCTTATTCTGCATTTTCAGTTGTTTATTAATCACTTGTATTTAAGGAGCAATGCTTATTAACACTATACATAAAGTTCTATATCTTTTGTCTCTACCTACCTTTACAAAAATCATTTCACTTTCTTCACAATGCTCTATGGCCCGGCCATGCGGAATCTTCAGGTCCCTAAAGGGCTTTAGCCAGCTGTTATATGAACTCCATGCATCTGAACTTGGATCCTCCTGTTTATATCGCAAGCACTTTATACCCTCTGAACCCTGTCATCAGAACCACACCACTGTCTTTCTCCTGCATCATGACCATTTATCACAGAATGTATTCATGCCTCAACCTCTCTCCTGGCACTGAAAATCTCGAGAACAAGTTAGTTAGAGTCCTAAGTTGTGAAGCTTGAGACCGATTTCTCAATAAATAAAGTGAGAGCTCCAGGTACTATGATAAAAATAAACTGAGCTTAAATTTCCATTTTTCTACAATACGGTAAATATTTAAAAACCATATGATAAATGCTGGCACACTTGCTCTACAATCAGCTATCATTTCTAGTAAATGATTAATAGGTATTCATTAGAGGAAAAGAAATAACATTATTCTAACATGATCATATACATATCTGTTACAATAAATTTCAGGTTAGAGTGTTATATTTTTGTAGCCATTTTCATCCTTATGAAATACTGTGATGAATTTACTACAGGTAGTTCATGTTTGAGTTACTGCCTGATCATAAGTTCTAAAAGAGCCATAAATATGTTCTCTGTATTTATTTGACTAGTGTATGAAAAACAGAAAGCCAATATAAAATCAAAAGTAAATATAGCTTTTTCATGATGGTCTCAGAGAAAACAAATCAAATCATATCATATAGTTCTTGCTATGGTGAAAGAAGACTGAGCTGTTAATAGAGTAAGCTTTTTTCTGAAGGCTTAGGAGGCACACATGCTTTGATAGCTGACTATAAATTTCTTGTGTGTAGGAGCCTCGATAATCATCTGCTGGTAGATTTTAATCTTCTCCCTCTTCATTATTTCTTCCTGATATGCCAGTGACAGAAAGTGTATATTAATTACTATTTTTCATCATTTAGACATAGATTATACTTAATACCAATCTTTTCTCATCATCCCACCATTACTAAATTCCTATTACCACTATGACAAGCTTTGAACAGTGAAAGTTCATTAAGGTTTATATGAAGTAAAAGAGAAACTCTGTTCTGGTTAGATATTAAATGTATCCTCCCAGAAAGCTTAAGGACTAGTTAAGGGGAGTGCTCTATGAAGATGCTTCTTTCCTCTATCCATGATGGTTTCACACTAAGTAGAGATAGGACCTAGCTACAAGAAATGGGTAGCCTTTTCTGTGGGGAGTAGTGTTTTTTTCTCCCTCCCTCCCTCCCTCCCTCCCTCCCTCCCTCCCTTTCTCCCTCTCTCTCTCTCTCTCTCTCTCTCTCTCTCTCTCTCTCTCTCTCTCTCTCTCTCTCTCTCTCTCTTTCCCCTCTCTGTTTCCCTCCTTTATTTCCTCTCTCCCTTCCTATGCCCCTTGTCCATATATACATCTCGTGGTGCTTTCAATAAGAATGGCTCCCACAGGTTCATACATTTGAAGGTTCAGTTGCCAGGAAGTGGGACCAGTAGGTGCAGCTTTTTTGGAGTCAGTGTATCACTAGAACTAGGCTTGGTGTTTCAAAAACTCATGAGCATCTCTCTTCTTGGAGATCAGGATGTAGAACTCTGAGCTACTTTCTCCAGTACTGTGTCTACTTCCCACCATGCTCTCAGCCATGATAATGGACTAAAGCCGCTGAAACTAAGCAAATGTTTTCTTTTATAAGAGTTGCCCTAGTCATGGTGTTTGTTCACAAGAATGGAACAGTGCCAAAGGGGGATGTGTGTGTGTGTGTGTAATATTATATTAATATATATGCATATATACATAATAATATGTGTATTATATATTATCTATTTATGTGTATATTGTATATTTACATAATATTATATAAAATTATATATAGTATATATAATTGTGTGTATTTTCTTTTCCTTATCTTTCTTTCCTGGGTGAAATGAGATGATCAAAATAAAACTTATTTCATTAAGGACTTTTGCCCTCAGATGTTTGTCACAGTGACAGAGAAACTACATAACAACCCTAACCCTTTAGCTCCTTCCTGATAGACAAGTGCAGGTTTACCAAGTCTTCAACATTTCTGCCTTGCCTGTTATATTTGTCATCACCATCCTATTTGGACTGAAATAAAGCATCTGACCTCATCATGTAATAACAAACAAACAGAGAACCTTATGCTAATCATTCTCTAAGAATGCGATCATTTTTTTCAGTTTTATGGTGATTACCTTGCATGGTGAGAAATAAACAATAAAGTTTTCAAAGAAAGCAAAATGGAAAGAATACTATTTATTTGTTTCTTTTAAATTGTTATGGAGAAAAATAAAGCAGGAAAAGAGAGAAATGTATTCTGAGAGTGGAAACAGACTTTAAAAGATTAGATAGGGAACCCTCCAGTGAAACAACACCACTTGAGAAAATATCAAAAAGTTAAAGGAAAAAACCAGGTGAATATTGTGTAGGTTTTAAACACAGGGAATCCCTGACATAGTGATAATGAGGCACCAATCAATCTGCCAGTGCTTGGAGAAACTTGAGGGATTAGGCAAGACACCAAAGCCTGAACATGGGTCAGGGTAGACTGGGAAAACACGAAGACACCAGAAGGTCTAGAGTATTCTCAGTTCGGTGCCATTGTATTGATATTTTCCTTAATGCTGGGCAAGAGATGAAAACACTGAAGGACTGCACCCAGTTGAGAAATAATGGATTACTAAAGCAAATGCATTGAGAAATAGTTTTGGGGAGTCAGGAAGGAACTGGAGATACCAGTTAGGATGGTATTGCCATAATTGGCAAGCAATTATTATTTAATTCAAGTTGTAGTTGGGAAGATTGTTTCCTAGAAGCAACGGGAGACAGCGACAGCAGAGGAACTATACGGAAATGGATTATTCAAGCATGACCTCAAGAGGACTTTACTAGTAGCTAAGACCGAGATGATTTCATTAGGTTTGGTGTGTGACACACAGTGGCAAGAAAAATGTCAAGATTCTGACATGTTACAGGTGATATTGGATTTATATTAACACATACGTTACATAGAGAGTAGAGTATACAGCCAGAATTCTACAGGAGGTCAGGACTTTGCAGTTAAGTTGTTCTCTTTTCTGCATATTACTACCCCATTCACCTTTCCTGGCCCTGTGTCTCAGTATCAACACTTGCCTATAGTACCTAGAGTCTGGAGCTGAGGTAGATCACTAGAAGTTGAACTGCTAATACGTGGTGTAACCCATACCATTTTAAACAATTTAAATTAGCCACGAGAAAGCTACATCATAAACATTTACATATTGTAATATCTTAAATTTCTGAACATACAGAACTCATATTACTAATAAATCATAGCCATCCATTTTTCCCTTGTGAACACTTTTAAACTAATCAACATTAAACCTCTAACATGCTGACACTACTTCATTCAAATGCTCATATAAGAGAAAAACACTAATCTAAACTATTTTTTATTCATGACCATTTTAATAAGTATCCCTTCTTTTTAACCCCGACTATGTCTAGAATGTGGCTATTTTGCTTTGAACTTATTTACTTGTTTCCCAAGTTCCCACAGCAATGACTCACTACATCACCCTGTCGGTTAATTAACTTAGCACCTACTTGTAGTATCTGTTCACGTTCTGTCACCCTCTGCAGTGTCTCTAGTAACACTACAGATCCCACAAGCCACCACTTCAGTGACTCAATCACAGTACTCATGTCTACACAGCAGGTGGATTCTAAAAAGTTCTCAGTGTGTTCTCCTAGTAGACTTCCATCACAAATGAGAGTAGCAATTCGGGGACTTCACATAAAGAAGTGACTATTTTGATTCACGTTTGTGAGAGGGAAGGAAAGAAATGGACTGAATACAGAAGAATCAGAGATCTTATGCATTTACTTGCAATCTTTTCTAAACAGTTCATAAAGATCTCAGCCTGCCTGTATTTCAGAACTATACAGGCTCTTTCCATCATTTTAAATACACCATACATGCCTCTTATTTAATACTCACGATACTTATCATTTCTTGGATTTAGCCATCAAAAATAAACAAGCTATCTGTGATATGTTTAACTAAGCTAAAATGTACGAGAAAATATGATTCCACTTAAAAAGGTATTATGTAAGTCAAGTTAATTTTGAATATGTGATTCTCCTGCTTTACATCCCAAATGTTGGAATCACAGGTATACATTGCCTTTACTGGCCTCAATTTTAAAATATTATGATTCCTTTCATTAAAATTATCAAACAGCAACAATTTTAATTGACAGCATTGTTGCTTTAAAAATAACAATCATCGTAAAAAATGCTCGCTTAATAATTAGCTCAATACATCTGATGAATAGCAATCTTTGTATTATTTAGCATTTGAAATAGTAATCCTATGTAACCTGTAAAGACACTTAGCACATAACATACAGAAAATACCCTCTTATTTCCAATCTTGATTCTTGGAGGATTTCTATATTACCTTACATACTAATTTCCCAAAAACATATGCCAGAAATGCTCTAAAATGCCGCCAGAAAATATATGTGATATTCTAAAATCTCATCAAACACAGTAGAGGTTTTGGTCAATTAGATATATCAGACCAATTGGGGTTGTTTAATTTTAGAAATTTCTGTCATAGAAAACAAGAGCTGAGTGACAAATTAATGCAAACAGAATATGAGGGTAGTGGAGTAATTTTGTCTCAAAGAGTTAAGAGGTCATTCCTTAACCAATGCACATATATTTATAAACTGTAGTTACAAAATTTTTTTAAGTTGTACTATGTTTTTCGAATGAATAATTATTTGCTAGATGATACTTTGTGTGTGTGTGTGTGTGTGTGTGTGTGTGTGTGTGTGTGTGTAGCAAAACCATATGTAACCCAGGCTGGCCTTGAGCTTGCTACAAAGCCCAGGATGACCTTTGATGAGTTTTGATTCTTCTGCCTTCACAGTGCTGGGATTATTGACAAAGGTCACCGTGCCTGGTTTCATATAGTGCTGAAGAGGAAATTTACAACTTTATGTATGCTAGGCAAGCACTCTACAAACCGAGTTACTCCAAAACATACGCTTCTTAAGTCACCTGGTCTTAACCTCTTAAAGAACAGAATTTTTAAGTACGTCCTTTGGCCTAAGAGCATAAGAAATTATTTAGATACTAAGAATGTGATGATGCACTAAGAGTCTGAGGTTTTCTGCATAAGCCTCTAGAGGCTACCTTATTTTCTTTACATCAAAACACAGATATATACATACAAAGACACAGAGAGAGACCCTCCTATCACTATAAGAGTTAATTATTATTTGAAAACCACACAGCTATTCTCAGCTTTCTTTCTCAAATGATATATGTTTGCCCCTCAGTCACTACAGTTTTCTGGCCTAAAAGTCATATATTATTAAGCTCAGCTAGTCATAAGCTTTCATTGGTGATTCATGAAAGAAATTTAGCTTTCCTGGTAGATGAACTTTAAACAAGTTGCAAAACTATCACTTTATCTTATCGTATATTACTAAGCATTAGAATAGACCGGTTAGAGAATAAAAGTAGTGGTCAAAAAATCATAACTCAGGAGATCTCATTTATGCCTGTCCAAAACGTTTTACATGCCTCACATTTTTATAGCCTAAATAAGTATCATTTTCTTGTCTCTATTTAATAAGTGTCCAAAGAAGCTCACTGTGAGCAATGAAGCTAATGGTGCATATTCCCATAATGTCCCTGACCCTCAATAAATAGAACTATTAATAACACATTATGTTGCAGGGGAAAACAAGTTTCTCAACAAGGACTTTGGATCACTTTTTTTCGAGCTTCCCCTATGCACTGGAGAGAAATCTTTTGGAATCCCCCATCATACTGTAAATATTCAGTCTGCATTAAACTGAGGACATAAACAAGAAAATCCATCATTCTTCTGGGGAGAGTAATTTTATGCAAGACTGGCAAACTAATTAAAAGTTAAATTTGAATATAATATGGGAACAAAGGCTAAATAGTGAATCAGGAAACTGCAAGCTACAAAAATTACAGTTGAGGAAAATGATAATCAAACACTTCAAACTATCCAGGCTTCTTAAATTCCTTATCTCTTCCTTCCAAAATTAGGCCTTTTCTTAGATCTCTTCTGAGATCACAGAGTCTAGAAGCAGGTGGAAAAGGGTCACCTGTACACACCTATGGGAGATTATCTTGATTTCTTTAAGATTTCTCCCTGCATGTGGAACCACTGATAAAGCTTGATGAGCAACAGAGGCCTAACCATGTAAGGCCTTGAAATTCATAGTGAAAGTTTTAGACTTTAAATCTGAAAATGGTGCTCTTAGATAGCAAGAGGTCAAACAGAAGAAATCAAAATAGATGAAGACACTATACTGAGTACTGGCCTGCAGTAAATTTCAGTCTGAGGACATACGGAGGCTGCCACCAAACTTTGGATGTGTGGTGAGCAAGTCATAGTTATTCAAAAAGAAAAAGATCATTACTTTACAAAGTGGAAAAGATGGCACTTCTTGATCTAGGAATGGGAAATCAAAAGAAGAGAAAGGGTATTGCAAAGTCAGAACCATTAGGCCAAATAGTGGAATAATAATTTGAAGTCTGAAAGTCGTATATTTGAACTTTGCCATGCTATTTTAAAGTATAATGACCTATAGAAAAGGTCTCCCATGGATCCACTACATGTAAATTTTACTCTAAATCAATGGGGTCTCCATGTGTTTCTGGAAAGTTGATCTCTAGATCATAGAAAAAGAAATAAAGTGTTCACAGGGGCTTGAAAGTCTTGATCTATCCCTTTCCTGAAGTAAATATCTTAAGAGAAAAAAGCTGTAAGCCCACTTTAAGACAACAATTCTGAAAAACGTCTCAGATAAGTGACCACTCTCGTTCAAACAAACTTAATAAGCCACTAATGTGCACAAATATTATAGAGAACATGACCCTCGAGTAGACGGAATGAAAGGTGAAAGTGGCAGTGTCAAGCATTCAGTAGATTTTAAAGTCATAGTCTGAGCCACTGTCAGGGAACATGACTCCACTAAAGAACCCAGTTAAGTGTGAGCATAAGAAATGATGTGCTAATTCAGGCGTCGTCTGCTTTCTCAGGTTCTTTCAGTCTCCAACAGTAAAAGGGTGTGGTGCAGACAGGACTCACTTTGTTCCAACAGCAAAAATATTTTGCAATGACCTCTGCCAGTACCTGTTACTCACTGTTTGAAATGGCATGCTCCTATGCTTTCGTGTCTTCATGACACAAAAGAGTTAACCTTCTTGAGGTCAAGAATCTCAAGTCATATCTAATTCAATATCCCAATTCCCCTGGCCTGACACATGTAAGAACTGTTCCTTCCAGTCCCCTTTCCCTTAAATCACTTTAAACGGCTGCCCATTTTCCTGTCAAAACAAGCCACTGTTGATGGGGCATATTCCATATGCCAAGACATCTTAAACTAATGCAAAGTTAACAAAACACTTTATAAAAGGTCTTCACTTCTTTCTTCCATGTTTCCTGCATAATATTTCAAAGTCTCCACTTCTGCTTACTATACACTCAACTTAGCTGTAAGAGCAGAGCGTGTTATTCCACATAGTGATCTGAAAACCAATAATTAGCCTGGATAAAAATGGGGCAACAAATTCCCCTGCAGAGATAGGCCTGTCTTCAAATGAAGGTTGTTTGATTTGACATACTTGTTTTCAAAACTTAGCCCTTTAGATTTAGTGCCAAAATATTTAACACTTATAAAATTCATTGGATAATTATTATCAACATAGATACTAAGGACACCAAGGAGATGGCCAAGTCCAAACCCTTCCTTCAGTTGAGACCACAACATGAGAACACTTTGAAAACTGGAAAGCAGTCTACCATGGTGACCCAAGGAATAGCAAAAAACAGAATAGCCGAGTCTTGCATGGGAACACAACGCTGTGTCCTAAGCTCTTGTTAGAGGCAGTTATTATATAGAAGACAGTTTCACTAAAACTCCTCCATGGTGAAGAAGTGCTCTTCAAACATTCTGCAAATGTTTTATACAGAATTTCTGAGCACTGAGTTGGGATTTGTAATGATTAGCAGACTCAGTCAAATTTCATTTGTCTGAATGTGTGCATGTATGTGAGTGTGTAGATACAGTTACATAGATGTGTATGTAACTGAATCAAAAGATTCACAATTAAGAAAGTTAGAAAAAACTATTTATGTATAGCCTACGCTGCAGTGCAGTGAACTATAATATTAAAGCTGGTAATGGCTGAGAGAACATGTTTCAAATATGATAGCATAGGTAAATAAAATAACTGTTATTCTGTAATATCTGAGGCCCAATAAGATTTCTTAACTTGTTAATATCAAGCATTATATTTTCATCATACATAATTCACATAACATTTAAAATGTATCTGAAACACTCTAAAAACAAGGGGAAGTAGAACAAAGTTGTTTCATTTGGGTGGGGAGGGACCTGTTCAACAGCCATATTTTAAGTTCTAACACTACCATAAGCCTGCTATTTTACTAGGAAATTAAATCTGCTTGGACAGCCGTAATAACAGGTGCTTAATGGATGGTAGCTGCTGTTGCAAAGTACATAGGTGAGCCACAGAGAATTATCCAATTCTCTAAATGTGTTCATGTGTCAAATGGCTGGTGGCTATATCCAGCTTGAAAAGTACTAAGAAAATAAATTTCAAATATAAACTTTTTCTTCTTCTTTTTCTTTTTCTTTTTTCTTTCTTTTTTTTTTTTTTTTTGGTTTTGGTGTATACAGAAAAGAGGAGATTCTCACATCTCAGTCAGTGATCAAATGTTCAAAAATGTCTTCATTCATTTATTTTCATTTTCTCCATAGTGGAATCTAGAACTATCAAAAATTATAGAAAGAAGAAAAGAATTACCTAATAACTAAAGAACAGGAAAGTTGAAGAACAACTTAGAGAAGAAACATGATGGGAAAATGTGATTAGATTGTATTATATGGAAAAAATATCTATTTTCAGTAAAAGAAAAATTCTGGAAGAAAGCAAAAATTATCTACCAATCAAAGGAAGATACTCTTATTCGAAAGAACTCACTGCTTCTCAGGAACACGCAGGCTGGCGGGCTTGCAGAACCTAGTATGATTTCACATCATATAGAATAGGCCCAATCCTGCTTGGCTGTTAACAGGTTCATCCTGGACAACGTAACTTAATACATTTGACTCTACTAAGAGCATCTGAACAGAGTTGACCCAGGTTCTCCTTTGTAGTAGACTTTTTGCACAGGCCCATCAAGGTGATACGAGATATATATCATAGAAAAACATATACAAATCAGGCCTTCTATCAGTGAACCAAATGAAACACAAAGGATCTCACTATACCAAGAACCACTCTGTAGTGGGCTAACACCTTATAGAGTCAGGGCAATTCCTTGACATCTCATCAAGAGGGTCAGGGCTGAAGACAAAATTCAGTCGGTTAAGTGCTTGCCTAACATGCCCAAGGCCCTTAATTTGATCACCAGTATGGCATAAACTGAATATGGTGGCGATAACATGTAACCTCAGCAATTGGGAGGCACAGGGAAGATCAGAAGTCTTAAAATCAACTCTGGCTCCACAGTGAGTTCAAGCGTAGCCTGGGCTACATTGTCTGAAAACTAAAACAAAGAGAAGCTATAAAAGTGGTTCAACAGTTAGACGCTTTGATAGCAGGTGCAGAAGACCAACCTGAGTACAATTCCCAGCACCCACATGTTAGCTCAGAATTCCATAAGTCCCATTCCAGCGGTTGCAACACCCTCTTCTTCCCTCCATGGGCACTGTATGCAAGTGGTGTATAGACGTACATGTAGGCAAAACACCCATACACAGAAAACCATGTTTTACTTTTTGAGTTAAAAGAAAAGAATTTTAACTTCTCAAAACTCAGTTTACATTCTTAACAGATACACAGCAGGGTTACGTAAAGGAGGAAGGCGTGCTGTGACTTGTGGTCCTCAGAGGCATACTTAACCTAACTTGACTGTGAGTGGAGAGTGGAGGTTGGATTTTAGAGCACCTGAGAACCCAGAGGTCTCTAATACAACTTGAAACAATTACTTTACAACCATCCTATCCCCCAATTACCTTGATTTTGCTCAAACATCTTTCAACCTCTAACGCAGCAGTCCAGAGCCTTTGAGCTTGACGTTATCACAGAAAGTGAGCTGAGCATTACCATGAGGTTGGATGCCACTCTGCCTGCTGAACGGACCTCAGACCCTCCAGATTCCCTACCTGCAACACTTCTGTGATTATAGCCTTCACCAACACTTTGGTCTGAAACTGTGGCTTAGGAAAGGATTCCCAAGTCTGGGAGTTAAATTGCTTCTGATCCTGCAAAATGCATGAGACTAAAACTGATGCTGGGCCGGTGTTCGGGGGCAAGGTGTACGTGTATTATAGAGATTGCAACTTGTTTTAAGACTTAGTCACCGTGTGTCTGCCATGTTCTCTTGCTAAGTGTGTATAAATGTACCAACAATGGTAACTTAAGGAGCACCTAGAGTGTAGCCCTATTGTCTTTACCTTGCATTATTGTTTATTCTTCTCTCATTTGGGGGAATAAAACATACTCCCTACTTATAGATATAAAAAGGTAAACACAGATATGGGGAATTTATCTATAATCACAGAGTAATATTCAGAAGGAAATATACTGCTCTAGAGCTATGCCCTTCTGGAAACTCAGGATCATTACATCTTTCCATTCTTCCTTTGGAAGAAGAAACTAAGACTCACAACATATAACAAGGCGGAAGACATAAAGCTCATTAGACTACAGCTATGCTAGCTGCGTGATGCTAGCTACAACTATATCTTTTAAACAGTAAGGTACTTTAAACTGGGGTCCTGAGAGCTCTGGTGCAGCTGTAAGTAAGACATTTCAAACACTGAAACAATGAACAGCAACAGAGGGCATAGGCTCATGGTGAAAGCTCAAAAGAGTCTAGTTGGTGCAATTTTCAAGTCTCCGATCGCTCATGCTTCTTTAAAACTGCTAAGGACTCCAAAGCATGAAGCTATCTACAGTAACTAACCTTATCATAAGACCTTCAAGCTCATAGCTACAGAAGCACATAAGTCTCAAGACCATACTTTTCCTTTTAAAGATTTTCCTTCTTGGTGCTCATTTCAAGTCATGGCAAAATGTTTCCAGTGAAATCCACTAGCTGAAATGAATGTAACTTCTGAAAAAGAATTGCTTACTTTAAATCCAGTACTTATCAAGGGGTTCGTTGTGATGTAAGCCATGAAGAGAGATAGATGGAGAAGAGGGGAATGGTGTGGGAATACATAGTTTGTTCCAGATTTATACAAATTCAGCATCTCAAACTTTCCTGACTGAAGAGGCCAACAAGCAGTGAGAAGATCATAGTGAGATATGGAAAAAACTAAGTTCCTAAAAACTGAGAATGGGAAAACAAAGAGTTCACAGGAGACAATTTTATTCCTCCTTAAGTTCCTTTGGGGCTTCCCCCCTCTAAACACAAAGAAAGGATGAAAGCTACGTGAAACACTCTGGGCCAAATCTGGGCTACCTGAGTCCAGAAAAAGACTAGAATGAAAACAGAATGAGACTACAGTCTTCTTGTGTGCCCTGGCCAAACCTGCTCTGCACCCAAGAATCCCAGGAGAAAGTGGAGTAACCAGCTCAAGCCATAGCTGAGAACACCCAGCGAGAGCCAGTAAAGTTACTAGAAGTTGAAGCAAGAGTTGGGAGGAGTGTAACAGAAAACAGAAAGGAAGAAAAGAAAGAGAGAGAGAGAGAGAGAGAGAGAGAGAGAGAGAGAGAGAGAGAGAGAGAGAGAGAGAGAGTGAAAGAAAGAAAGAAAGAAAGAAAGAAAGAAAGAAAGAAAGAAAGAAAGAAAGAAAGAAAGAAAGAAAGAAAGAAAGAAAGAGAAAACACTTTCATTTCTTTGAAATCAGGTTTCCATTAATTCAAAGTTTCCTCCAGTGGAGCGCTCAGGCGATCTGGATCTCCAGCTTGATTTCACTCAAAACCACGGGCTTAAAGTCACTCCCCCTTCACCGAATCGAACCTTCACCCCACAACCTCTAACTGCCCCATTCCACCCCCATCCCCCACCCCGCCCCTGGCACGCTGCTCTGAGCGTTCACCTGCAATGTCCCAGAGCTGCAGGCGCACCACCGTTTCTGGGTCCCAGTGGAGCACCTTCAGCGCGAAGTCCACACCAATGGTGGCCCGGTAGTGCGAAGAGAAGTTTTGGTGCACGTAGCGCTTGATGATGCTGGTCTTGCCCACACCCAGATCGCCAATCACCAGCAGCTTATACAAGTGCTCCTTGTGCGGTGTCTGCATTCTGGAGGCCGGCGAGTCTTGCAGAGCCTGGAGCTTGCTTGCCCTGGGAAGCGCAGCCGGGGCCCGGGCACCGGATGGAGACCAAAGCTCTATGTGGGCGCAAAGGCTCAGCGTGCTGGCACAGGCTAGGGAGCTGGGGCGGAACTCCTCCCGCGGGTTTAATCCTCCTTCCTACTCCGCGGTCTCCAAAGTGGGAGGAGACAGGAGCAACTCTTGGGCTGCAAGCTAAAGGACCCTGGACCCCAGTGCCTGTTCCAGCTCTTGCTACTTTTCTCCTTTCGCAGAGATTTTTCTCTCGCCTTTGGTCCATGACACAAACTTGTAAGGTGTGAGTTTTGTTTCCCATGTTCTGCCTGAGAGAGTCAAAATGAACCAGGTCTTCTGAGGCTACAGGCACTGCTGCCACCCACATTTGTAGTGAGGTTGGGGAGGCCATGAGAAATACCAAAGCAGTAGGTACTTTGATTTAGGTCTTCTCTGGCCTCTATTGTTGAATGACATTAGGCAAACCATTTGAGCTCCTTTTGACTGGGCATCTATAAAACGATAATGCTGATCTCTTTGCACCTTTTCACCTGTTCAACTGTTAATGACTTTAAGTAGAGGTCACCAGAGTTAAAATGCAAAGGGCTTGCTACACTTTCAGCTTCCACTCCCATCCGAAACCCTCCAAACTAGACTGGGCGATACACACCTGGTCTTATCATTATAGGTAGCCGCAGGTGTTTATAAATCTCGTATACACCACTTTTTCATCCTGGAAGTCTTAAGAGTAAGTATCATTATTCCTCTTTCACAAGTGAGGAGAAACTTAGAAATGCAAAGAAAAAACCTGTTTGAAAGTCAGGTTCTCCTGGATTCAACACCCTCTTTCTTATTCATTCAGTTAACCATTCTTTTATAGGTATCTGACTTATGCAGATACCCGTGTGCTTGTGGGAATATAGAAATAATCAGAGATCCACAGTGGGATAAATGCACCAGTACAATAGGAAAGGGAAGATGGAAAGCCTGTATATGGTTGACTGTTTACTTACGGAGGCCAGAGAAAGTCTCCCTTAGCAGGTGAGAATTCCCAGAGAAAGTGTATGTATGTATGTATGTGTATATGTATGTGTATATGTATATATACATATACTTATACATATACATATATATGACATGTAATATATATTATATGGCATGTAGTATGTCTAACTAAATGCGAATAAAGGACAACTCTTAATGGGAAATAACAGGCAAGTTATAAGCGTCATTAAAATCGCCCTGTTTCTCCTTCCAGGAAAATTCAGAAGTTTTGCTCATAATGGAACACTAAGGGAGGAGATATAGAACCACAGCCTTCTTAGTTTGTTGAAGTGTTTCGGTGTCATCCACATACACACTGGGCAGATTATGTATAAAAGGTAAGTGAAACATTCTATCTGCTGACAGTAATGACTGAAAGTGTATCTTCACTCCCAGGAAGAGCCCCCAGGAACTGCAAATGCTAATACCTTTTTAGCATCATCAAAATCAGACCCTTGCCAGATCCCAAACCATAATCATGTAGATAAGAAAAAAAATCATTGGGGCCAAAGATCCGATGGAAAAAAAAACAGCAAATAGGGAGAAATTTGAGAGCCAGAGTGGTCCACCACTCACTACCACAGACATCCCTACAGTTTTGCAGGTCCCAGCCTTTCCCCCAAGATACTGGCTGTGTTGTTTTGACTTTAATTTGGTCTCTCCTGCTATTGGGACATCAGACATCCAAATATATGGTTTAGGGCAGACAAATGTTTATAAAAATGGGGGGCTCTTTAAGCAAAAGAACACAAAATTAAAAGTTAAAATGTTGGTGTAGGGCCATGGGAAGGAGCCCTAACATGTCTGTTTTGTGGCAGGGACAGTTGCTAACCAGAGTCAGCAGGCGCTCTGACCAGGCAGGAGTCATGTGCAGTTTGTTTCCATGGGATTCATCACAGTCTTCTGATGTTTCTGTTGATTCTTCACAATGGGAAGAACTTACTGTGAGCTTCTTTTTTTAGCCCTTTAGACTTAAGTGGCACAGAAAGCAAAGAGCAGCCGTCCAGTGAGACTGAACTAGGTCTCTGAACTTGTAATGGAACCTTGTCAACATCCATCCATATTTGCATCAGGGAAACTGGTTTTTCCCAGCGACTCTTCGCACATCTCTGGCACTATTTTACACTCTCACTACGATCATATTGCCAGACCACAACACACCCTCTCTGCAGCGACAGACTGGCCGATGATACAAGTCACAAAGGTGTGAGCCCACAAAGTTCTCTGAGTACAAGGTCTTCACGAAATCCCAAAAAGCACAGGGGCAGCTATCTTTGTCTTTATTCACTTGTTTTCCAGTGTGGATAGAAAAGCTTTCACTTATTAAGTGGAGAAACTAATTAAAATGATTGGAAATTGCTTTGCAAATATAAACGTGAAAGGCCAATTCCTTTTGCTTCTCTCTGGGGTTGCCAAATTAGATGAGCCTCTGAAAAGTTACTTTATTTGCTTTTTCCATTAAAAGAACCACGGGGAGTTAGTTGTTAGCTTATGTGAGCTCTTAATTATTGCATCAAAAAAAAAAAAAAAAAAAAAAACACTTTAAGGACTGTAAGTCAGAGTCAGTCCCAAAGGCTTTGTTGGAGGAAAGGTAAGCTAATTTTTCTCAGATTAATATAAAGAAGAAATCATCAAGATGGACCTTTGCCCAAAAAGAGGGGGAGAGAGAGAGAGAGAGAGAGAGAGAGAGAGAGAGAGAGAGAGAGAGAGAGAGAAAGATCTTTGAAGAAATGACCATGGAATTTATTATCCAAAACTGGCCTTCTTGAGAACAGAGAGGGATATTACTGATAATTACACCTAATAAAAGGAATGAGCCAACGCTTTCTTCAAGTCTATTTCTTCCTGAGGCAAAACCAGAGAGCTGGAGATCTCAAGTGACACCCAAATTTAGCAGTGGCATCTGAAAATCTCCTAAAGCCCAATTTCAACAAAGCTGCCAAGTTAAGGCTGCAGTAGCTCTCTGCTCTGTTGGCTTCAAAGAGTTCCCGTTGTCCTCTAGGCTTGTCTGAAGCTTGTTCCCCTCAAACCTGCTCCCACTTGTAATGGGCGTTGGTTGTATCCCGTCCTAATTCAGGAATGCAGCAGTCATCTACACGTACACATTAACATTTAGATTATTTGGAAAGAGGCCCAGGTGGATTTAATGTGGAGAGTGCTTGAAATGAACACGTCAGTTGCTAAGAATTCTGATGTTGCAATATTTTTCCTCCAAAAGTTTATTTTAAAAAAATTAACAGTTATCAGCAGAAAGTAACTGTAGTTGAGGTTTTGAATTCTCCATTAGTCTACATCAGGAAAACCTGATTCAGCCCTGAAGCATTGGTCATAGGTTCATTGAAAGATAGAATTATGCTCATAGCCGCTCTCACTAGGGTTGGAGCAGACAGATGTGTCAGACATGGAGCTCCCGTTCATTCTAATCTGCCCACCAGAGATGACAAGACATGAGCAATGGAGCATCCGAAAGGCACAGGGAAGCAAGAGTGTCACTCTATTCCAAATGTACTCAAATCTAATGTTCCTCATACTGGATCTACCCTTTATCTACCTGATTCAAAGTCTCAGAATTATGCTATAGAAAGTATGCCTCTTTATTTGGACAAGAAATGCATTAAGGAGTTTACACAGTCACGGCAGAATCACAGAAATAAAGGAAAAGAGTGTGAGTTTTATTTAGTAGCTCCAACATTTGTTTCTTTTGGTATGTACTGTATTCTTTAACATCTGACAAAATATGGACCAAAATTTCTACTCCAGATTTTGTGTGTGTGAGAGAGAGATATACTATCATATATTTTAGGCTCTAATGGAGAAAAGAAGGTTGGTTGTATTGTTAAGACACAAAGTCATTATTTAATGATAAAGATATATACTCTACACTCATTCAATACATAGAAATGGCATTTTTATCTGAGTAGTGATCCAATCACATACTCACACACACACACACACACACACACACACACACACATACACACACACATTGTGTAATCATGCACCAGGATGAATGAGCCCCCAGTCTGCAAAAGTTTTAATATAAGAAGTCATGCAGTATAGCCAGAAGAATGAAATTATGCCAGAAAATAATTGACATACTATTAAAGTGTCAGTCAAAGGCATTTGTGTGCAAAACACTACAATGGATGGTTTTATGGTAAAAGCTAAAAGAAGGACCTCACATCCATCTAAAAGAATAGGTAACATACAAGACCCCACCATCAAAATGCACCCATTCTGGTTAAATTATCAGTATGATCCTCTACCTACTCTGAGACCAACTTCTGAAGGCTTTTCTCTTACAATTTCTTCTCTGTCTATCTAGTGATTTTGCTATTTTCTATTCTTTGGATCCCCACTCTTTACTTAAACTCATTCACTCTGCTGCAATATTCCAAATTAGTCTGAAGACTAAATTTTCATCCAGGTTCTGCCACTAACCAGCTGTAAGACCTTAGCCAAGTAATTTCTGTAACTGTGTATCCTCCTGTTGTTAAAAGATGAGGGCCAGGGTTTCAGCACCAATGAAAGGAAAAAGAGATATCTGGTCCTGAAGAAATCTAATCTCCTCACATGGGCACCAATGTCTTAAAAGATGACATCCCGGGTTTCGGCACCAATGTTAGGAAAATGATGAAAAGAGTGGGGGTGTGGTGAGGCCTGGAGGCTAGGGGGATGCCTCTGGGGGATCCATGTTGGGAATCTCTTCCCCCTGAGGGATGAGCCACATGACCATATAGTATGAAATAGTTTATTCAGGTCATGGGGAAATTAAGAGTGTAGTAGAGGGGGAGAGCGAGAGAGAGAGAGAGACAGAGAGAGAGACAGAGATAGAGACAGAGACAGAGACAGACAGAGAGATACAGAGACAGAGAGACAGAGACAGACAGAGATGAGGAATAGAGGAATAGAGGAGTAGAGGCTATCTACAAGCACCTGAAGAGAGAGGGGAGAAGATTAGGGGAAGAGGAGGGGCAAAGGGGGGAGAGCAAGTAAGAGAGGAGGAGGCAAGCAGCCCTTTTTTAGTGTCAGGTCACTGGGGCAGAGCACACCTGGTGATTAGCAAGTAACTGAGGGGT
This sequence comes from Micromys minutus, assembly GCF_963924665.1. Lineage (NCBI taxonomy): Eukaryota > Metazoa > Chordata > Mammalia > Rodentia > Muridae > Micromys > Micromys minutus. Next base: position 105,310,370 of record NC_137971.1, read on the forward strand.
GGGGAATACCTGGCTGTTGCTAGGTAACTGAGGGGTGGGGTTTACAGAATCCCAAGACCTCCTATGTACAATGAGAACCTTAATACATTTCATCTATTAAGTTCTTTGAGAAGACGAAATTTTAAAAAATGCAGTAAAGCATTTTGTGTAATTCTTGGCTAAGGATATGCACTGAAAAAATGATAAACTAAGAAAGGTTGGCTCCTGATTTTCACTGCCGCTTTTTAAACCCCAGCATTACTTTTGTATTTCATAGCTGTTTCTAACACTAGCTACAAACTGCCAAGTTTTCTGGCAGGCATTTTAACTAAAACATGGGCAAAAGTGAATTCCTTATCTAACCTAACAGACTTATTCCTTTTCCTGTACCCATGGCTTTTGGTCTGTGGTTGCAACCTAACATCATATACCAAGCCTGGAAAGTCAGCCACATTTGACTTCCCCCCTCTTGATTACCAACATCCACCAGCTGATCTTCTGATACCACCATAGGCAAGTTCCGAAGAATGTTTCCTCTACACCGCAGAAATGCTATGAAAAGAGAAAGGTGAATGGTTATTCGATAGTATTGGGTTACATGAAGAAAAGAGTGATTCAAGGAATAACAATCTGTGTGCTCATGCATTTCTCTGTGTTTCTCTGTGTATGTGTATAAGTGAAGATGTGTGCTTGTGTTTATGTGTGTATTATATATATTTTTTAGCAATTTAAAGTATAACAATTAAACAATCTTTAAATATCAGCAATACACTGAAAGATGTTCACAATATTTTGATCATAAAATTTGTCTTAAAATTAGAGAAAATCAAATTATAAACTATAATCATCAGTTATAAATGAAGCACATAATTGCAACATTTTTCATAATATATTTTATTTACTTTACATCCCTCTGCATCTCTCACTGTCCACCCAGTCCCTCCCTTACCTCTCCCGACTCCACCCAGTCCTTCCCTTACCTCTCCTGAATTTTGTCCGCAGAAATGAAGAGGCCTTCCATGGATATCAGCCAGCCTTATATCAAGTTGCAATCGGACTAGGAGCATCTTCTCCTATTGTGGTTAGACAAACCAGCCCAGTTAAGGGAAAGGGATAAAACGGCAAGCAACAGTCAGAGATGGCCTCTTCTCTTGCTGTTAGGAGTCTCACAGGAAGACCTAAATGTACTACTGTTACATACATGTAGAGGGACTAGGTACTTTTCATGCATGCTCTCTGTTTGGCAGCTCAGTCAGTATGGGTCCCTACAAGTCCAGGTTAGTTGATTTTGTATGTTTTCCTCTGCTGTCCTTGACCTCCCTGGCTTCCCCAATCTTTCCCCCATCTCTTCTGTAGGAGTCCCCAAGCACTACTTAATATTTGGCTGTAGATATCTTTTCCATTGCTTGCTGGGTGAAACCTCTCAGGTAACACTTATGCTAGCTGCCTGTCTTAGTCACGGTTTCTATTTCTGCACAAAACATCATGACTAAGAAGCAAATCGGGGAGGAAAGGGTTTATTCAGCTTACACTTCCACATTGCTGTTTATCACCAAAGGAAGTCGGGACTCAAGCAGGTCAGGAAGCAGGAGCTGATGCAGAGGCCACTGAGGAATATTGCTTACTGGCTTGCTTCCCCTGGCTTGTTAGCTTGTTTTCTTATAGAACCCAAGTCTACCAGCCCAGAAATGGCACTACCCACAGTAGGCTGGGCCCTCCCCTCTTTATCACTAGTTGAGAAAATGCCTTACTGTTGGATCTCATGGAGGAATTTCCTCAACTGAGGCTGCTTTCTCTATGATAGCTCCAGTTTATGTCAAATTGACACAAAACCAGCCAGTAGAGAGTCTATCTTCCATTATAACAGAATAGCATTAAAAGCATCAGTGGATGGCTCTTTCTCATGACATGGATCTCAAGCTGGAATAGTCATTGGTTGGCAATTCCTTCAATTTCTACATTTTTATTCCTGCACATCTTGTAAGTAGAAAAATGTGGTGCTAAGACTTTTGTGGCAGGGTTGGTGCCCCAGTCCCTCCATTGGAAGACTTTTCTGGTTAGAGGAGATGGCAATTTTGAGTTCCATGTACCCCATTGCTAAGAGTCTTAACTAGGGTCAATCTCAAATTACTGGGAGTTTCCATTGCTCATGGTTTCTAGTTCATTCCAGAGATGCCCCTCACCAATTCAATTTTTCTCTCCCTCTGTCCTCCTCACACTTGAACATCTTGTTTCCCTCTCCCAGTCAATTTGTTTCTACCCCAATCTCTATTTTGTTCACCCTTCTCAGTGAAATTCAAATATCCTCCCTTGGACTTTTCTTGTTACCTACCTGTTTTGGGTCTGTGTATTGTAGCATTTTATCCTATTCTTTATGGCTAATATTCACTTGTAAATAAATACAGAAAATGGGTGTATTTTTGCATCTGGATTACCCCACTGAGGATGACCTCTTCTAGTCCCATCTATTTGCCTGCAAACTTCATGTCATTTTTAAAAATAGGGGTGTAATATTCTATTGTGTAAATACATCATATTTTCTTGAACTATTTCCAGTTGAGAGATATCTAGGTCATTTCCCATTTCTGACTATTATGAGCAAATCTGTCTATGAATATTGTTGAACAAATGACTTTATCGTATGGTAGAGTCTGTTGGGTATATACCCAGGAATGGAAGAGCTGGGTCTTAAAGTATGTACATTCCCAATTTTCTAAGATATTGCAAAATTGTTCTCCAAAACTTGCACTCCCACCAACAATGGAGAAGTGTTCCCCTAGCTCCATATCCTTGCCAGCATGTGTAGTCACTTGAGGTTTTGATCTCAGCTCTTCTGATGGGTATAAGATGGAATCTACTAGTGATTTTGATTTATATTTTCCTAATGACTACCGATGTTAAACACTCTTTTAAGTGCTTCCTGGTCACTAGAGATTACTCTGTAGAAAATTCTCTATTTATACCTGTACAGCATTTTGCTGTTGTGATATTTGGTTTGTTGATATCTAGTTTTATGAGTTCTTTATATATTTTGGATATCAGCCTCTGTTGGATGTAAGGTTGGTAAAGAACTTCTTTCTGTAGTCTGATGTTTTGTCATATTTCCAGTGCCTTAGAGAAGCTTTCAGTTACATGAGGTACCATTTATTAGGTGCTGGGCTTGGGGTCTGAGATGTTAGTGTTCTGTTTAGGAATTTGCATTCTGTCCCAAAAAGTTCAAGTCTATCCCCCACTATCACTTCTATTAGATTTAGTGTGTGCAGTTTTATGGGAAGGTCTTGGATCCGCTTGTAAAGAGGTTCATATAGGTGATAGATATGGAACTATTTGCATTATTGTTGACATACAGTTATACCAGCACTGTTTTTTTTTTCATTGTATAGTTTGCTTTTATGACTTAAGTTTGATTCCATTGATCAACATGTCTGGTTTTATGCCAACACCATGAGGTTTTTAATTGCTATTGCTCTGTAGAAGATCTTGAAAGTAGGAAGAGTGACACCTTCAGAAATTCTTTCATTCTACAGATTTTGTTTTAGATATTTTGGATTTTTTTGTTTTTCCATATGCAGTCAAGTATTATCCTTTCATGGTCTGTAAAGAAATCTGATGGGAATTGTATTTAATCTATAAGTTTCATTTGGTAAAATAGACATTTTCACTATGTTAGTGCTAGTTATCCAAGAGCATGGGAGATATATCCCACCTCTGATATCTTCTTCAATTTCTTTATTCAGGGACTTGAAGTTTTGTTATACAAGTTTTTCAGTTGCTTGGCTAGAGTTACTCCTAAGATGTTTTATATTATTTATGACTATTATGAAGAGTATTGCTTACTGAAATTTTTTCTCATTGTGTTTGTCCTTTGTATAAAAGAGAGTTATAATTTTTTGAGTTAATTTTATATGCCAACATTTTGCTGAAGGTATTTATTGGATGTTGGAGTTCTCTGGTAGAACTTTTGGGGTCGCTTATATGTACTATCATAATATCGATGGACAATATTACTTTGATTTATTCCTTTACTACTTGTATCCCCTTGATCTTCTTTAGTTGCCTTATTGCTCTAGCTAAAACTTCATGTACTATAATTGAATAGATAAAAAGAAAGTGGGTAGCTTTTTCTTATTTCTAACTTTAATGGAATTGCTTTCAGTTTCTCTCCATTTAATTAGATGTTGGTCATTGGTTTATTGTGAATTGTCTTTATTGTGCTTAGATATGTGTCTAGTTTCCATGATTGCTCCAAGCCTTTTGACATGAAGGGGTATTCAAATTGGGCAAATATTTTTCAGCATGTAATGATCATATGGTCTTTTTCTTTCAATTTGTTTATATGTCTAATTACATTGATCACCTATCATATGTTGAGCCATCCATGCATCTGTAAAATGAAGCTTATATAATCATAATGGATGATGTTCTTGATATGTTCTTGGATTCCATTTGCAAGTATTTTATTGAGTATTTTACATCAATATTCATAAGTGAAATTTGTCTAAAAATTTTTCCTTTGTTGAGTTTCTGTGTAGTTTAGTCTTCAGGGTAAATGTGGTATCATAGAATGAGTTTGGCAAAGCTCCTTCTGTTTTTATTTTGTGGAATAGTTTAAGGAGTGTTGATATTAGCTCTTCTTTGCAAGACTGCTAGAATTTTATACTAAAACTATCTGTTCCTGGATTTTTGGGGGGCGGGAGACTTATAATGGCTACTGAATCCTTTGGATATAAATGCCTATATAATTTATTTACCTGATCTTCTTTTATCCTTGGCATGTGGAATCTAGCAAGAAAATTATCCATTTTATTTACATTTCTAATTTTGTGGCATAATTTTTACAGTAAGTCTGGATTTTCTCAGTGTCTGTTGTTATGTCTACCTCTTCATTTCTTATTTTATTATTTTGGATATTATCAGACTTTTAGTAAGTTTGGTTAATAGCTTTTCAAAGAATCAGCTCTTGTTTTTATTGATTATTTTTGTATTATTCTCTTTGTTTGAATTTGTTAGTTTAAGCCCTGAACTTGATTATTTCCTGCTGTCTACTTGAGTCTGTTTGCTCCTCCCCCAGAGATCTTAAATGTGCTATAGGCTTCATTGTACCCTATAATTTTGGGTATGTTACATACTCATTTTTGTTGAATTCTAGAGAGCCTTTAATTTTTTCTTTAGTTCCTCTTTGACTCAAATTGAGTAGATTGTTGTTCAGTTTCCATGAGTTTGTATGCTTTCTGCTGTTTCTATTGTTCTTGAAGTTAATCCACGGTGGTATGATAAGATACAGGAGTTTATTTCAGTTTTCTTGTATCTGTTGAGAGTCGATTTATGGTCAGTTTTGGAGAAGGTTTATGAGGTGCTAAGATAGAGGCATATTCTTTTATGTTTGGGTGAAATTTTATGCAGATACCTGTTAGGCCCATTTGATTTACATCTGTTAGTTTCACAATTCCTCTGTTTAGTTTGTGTCTATATGGCCTTTCCATTAGTGAGAGTGAGGTGTTGAAGTCTCACACCATTAATTTGTGTGGTTGCATCTGTCATTTAAGCCTTAACAAGGTTTATCTTATGAATGTGTGTAGTCTTCATTTGGGGCATAGGTATTCAGAATTAAGATGTCATATTGCTTATTTTCTTTTGATGGGCGTAAAGATCCCTACCCTAACTCTTTTATTAATTTCACTTGAAAGTCTATTTGATTATATGTTAGAATGGCTACTCCAGCTTGCTTCTTATTTCCCTTTGTCTGGAAAATCTTTTTATAGTCATTTACTCTTAGGTTATATCTATCGTTATTGCTGAGGTGTGTTTCTTGTATCCAGCAGAATAATGGATTCTGTTTTGTCATGTATGCTGTTAGTTTGTATCTTATGGAGGAATTTAGCCCATTGATATTGAGAGATATTAATGTCCAATAATTGTTGCTTCCTATATTTATATTTCAAATGTTATTCCCTTTCCCCCTCATATCCTTCTCTCCATTAAAGTGTATTCTTAATGAGGTGATTATAATTTGATGCTGTGTTGCTCCTCCTTTTGTATATTTTGTTTTGTTTTGTTTTGTTTTGTTTTGTTTTTTTAACCTAAACAGGCAACACTACTGACACCTAAAAAAGAAAAGAATCTGAGTGCACAGTTAGGTCTTGGACAAGGAGTCCCAGCAAGTCTAGATTTGGGTTTTAGGGTTCAATGTGCAGTGACAATGAGGTCCAATGTCTTGATGCCAAGTTCTCAGCTGTGTGTCATTATTTTTCCAGCCAACTTTTTTTTTATTCCCATCCCATGGATCTTATCAGTGCTGAGTATTCTCTCACCGCAGACCTACACAACATTTCTTGTGACACTCAGAACCAGTCAGACTGGGCCTGTCCACTGTCCTGGAATGACTCTGCCATAGCAGTTGGTGCATAGCTCAGAAGCCATTGATGGGAGCTGTTCCTATGAGCTCATTTCAGTAAAATTTTCTACCAGTCTCATGGATGTCATCTGGCAATGTCTTCATTACTCTTTTGATCCTGCCCCACTCCTCCACTGGAAGCTCTTTCCTGATTCTTATCTCCAGTGCCTCTCCCATTGATCTTGTCCTACACTCAGTTATCTCCCTCCCTCCTTACACCTCCATTTATTTATTTTTGGGGAAAGGAATTGAATAGGGGGTGCACATGTGAGGATAGATGTCAGGGAACTGCTAGTAACAGTCATTTTCTTCTCACATGTGGGTCCCAGGGATAAAACTCAGTTCATCATTTGGCAGTAAGTGCCTTTACTGGATGAATCATCATACTGGCCTTATTTCATTCTCTATTAACAGTTTACCAAGCAGCTGCTTCCTAAAAAGTCTGCATGACTATTTTCTAGGCTGGAACTTTGTGACCAGCCTCGATTTGATCTCATCTTGATCAGATTACCAGATCAATCTTCTTCTAATATAAAATAACATATTTTCCCCATAATTTTGAGATTTACTTCATATATGACAACAATACAATCTATTCTGTTTATCAGTATATTTCAGTAGAGTATATTTCAGTACTGTTTATTTCAGTAGAGTTCTATTAGATGCAGGCAAATTGAGTCCTAACTAATAACAATCCTTGAGTCTAAAAAAAAAGGATTTATGCCTCTCAATTACACTCTGTAAAAGCAGATTCTATGAATGTTGATATGCTATTTCTCTCTACAAGCTTTGTTCCTGGAAATTTTGTCTACTTTTTGACTCTACTTGTGAGATTACGAGCATATCTTCTCTAAGAATATCAGGACTATGCCTGACATATTATACCTGGAAGGCTGAAAAATTTTTTTCCACATTTGTCCAGGTGGAGCTATGTCTAATGTTCTGCCCTGCAACGATACTCAGGAATCATTTAATAATAATACAAACCATAAAACATGACCATACAATAGAAAAAGAAAACATCTTCAAGAAATGGTGCTGGTTAAACTCGATGTCTGCATGTAGTAGAATGTAAATAGATTTATATATAACACCCTGCATAAAACTCAAGTCTAAATGTCAAAGTAAGAGAGGATACACTAAATCTAACAGAAGAGAAAGTGAAGAATAGCATTGAACTCATTGGTACAGGAGACTACTTGTAATAGCAAGAAACTAGCACATTAATAGATGTCCCTCAATTGAAGAATGGATAAAGGATATATGGTACGTCTACACAGTGGAATATTATTCAGCTATTAAAAACAAAGTCATTCCATTCCAGCCCAATAAGAAGGCATGGTAACAGTCATCAAGACTCAGGACCTGCCCTCAGACAGCTGAGACCCCAGAAAAGCCTTGCAAGCGCTCTCCCACCTGAGCCCATGGTAACCCCTAAGCCAGCCACATACCCTAACCGGGTATCCGGGGACGGAATGCCTGGTGATCTCCGAGGGCAGATAGGATGGTGTGCTCTGGAATCGGGTCCTTTCCAGCCCAACAAGAGGGCCACTATCTTGAATCAGAACCCACCCACAGATGGCTCAGACCCCAGAACAGCCTTGCAAGTGCTCTTCGACCTGAGTTCACAGGGAGCTTGCCACATACCCCACAGACGTCCATGGAGGGAACACCTGGAGCTCTCAGAGGACAGATAGATTTGTGTACTCTGGGATCCAGTCTTTACCACCCCAGTGAGAAAGCCAGCTGACCTCCATCAAGACTCAGGACCCACCCGCAGATGGCTGAGCTCCCAGAACAGCCTAACAAGAGCTCTCCCACCTGAGCACACAGAGACAGAAAGGAGTCACTGCCATCAGACCTCACTGCCTGCCCACAAAGAGCCAAACATCCAGAAGCAATTTCCTTCCTGAGTCCACAGGCCCTCAGACCCATAGGAGAGACAGGCTCCAGTCAGAGACAAGATCACGTATAATCACAGATAACACGATGGCAAGAGGAAAGTACATGAACCTAAGCAATGGAAACCAAGAGAAACTAGCAACATCAGAACCCAGATCTCACACTGCAGCAAGTAGTGGATTGCCAAACACACCAGAATAAAAAAAGTCTTAGACTTGAAATCATACCTCACAATGGTGATGGAGATTTTTGAGGAGTTCCTGGGTAACTCCCTTAAACCATTACAGGAGAACACACATTTAAAAAATGGAAGCCCTTAAGGGGAAAACTCAAAAATCCCTCAAAGAACTACACAAAAGCACAACCAAAGAGGTGAAGGAATTGAAAGTGGAAATAGAAACAATAAAGAAATGACAAAAAGAGACAACCCTAGAGATAAAAAAAAAAAAAAAAAAGAAATCAGGATTCACAGATGAAAGTGTCATGAACAGACTACATGAGATGGAACAAAGGATCTCAGAGGCAGAAAGCAACATAGAAAACATTGACATGACAGACAGAGAAAATACAAAAGCCAAAAAGATCCTAATCCAAGACATCCAGAATATTCAGGACACAATAAGCAGACCAAACCTAAGGATAATAGATGTAGAAGAGAGCAAAGACTTCCAAATAGAAGGCAAAGTAAATGTCTTCAACAAAATTATAGACGAAAACTCTTCTACCCTTAAGGATTATGAGATAACCATAAACATAGAGTTGGAGAAAGCAATTTGCAAATTTGTCTCGATTAACAAAAAACCTAGAATAGTGAAGAAGAAAAAAAAAAAAAAAAAACAAAAAAACACTTGTGGGTGAATCACCATCCCTAAAATCAAGCTGTAGTATAAAACAATTGTAATAAAAACTGCATGGTATTGGTACAGAGATAGGCTAGTAGATTAAATGAACAGAATTGAAGACTAAGAAATGAACTCACACAACTATGGTCACTTAATCTTTGACAAAGAAGCTAAAAACATACAATAGAAAAAGAACAGCCTTTTCAACAACTGGTGTTTATTCAAATGTCAGTCAGTATGCAAAAGAATGCTAATAGATGCTTTCTTATGTCCTTGTACAAAGCTCAAGTGCAAGTGGATCAAAGACCTCCACATAAAACCAGGTACACTAAAACTATTAGGAGAAAAAATGGGAAACGCTTAGAAAACTCAGGAACAAGGGAGAGTTTTCTGAACAGAACATCAATGGCTTATGCTCTAAGGTCAAGAATCAACAAATTGGACTTCATGAAATTTCAAAGCTTAGTAAGGGTAAGGATACTTTCAAGAAGACAAAATGGCAGCCAACAGATTGGGAAAGGATCTTTACCAATCCTACATCTGAAAGAGGCCTAGTATCCAATATATACAAAAAACTCAAGAAGCTAGACTCTAGAGAATCAATTCTATTAAAAATGGGGTACATAGCTAAACTAAGAATTCTTAACTGAGGAATATCAAATAGCTGAGAAACCCTGAAGAAACATTCAACATCCCTAGTCATCAGGGAAATGCAAATCAAAACAACCCTGAGATTCCACTTCACACCAGTTAGAAAGGCTAAGATCAAAAACTCAGGTGACAGTAGATGCTGGTGAAGATGTGGGGAAAAAAGAACACTCACTGATAAGTGATACTAGTCCCTGAAAGCTCTGAATACCCAAAAAACAACTCACAGACATTATGAAGCTCAAAAAAGAGGAAGGCCAAAATGTGGATGCCTCAGTTTTTCTTAGAAAAAATAACAGAACTCTCATGGGAGAAAATATAAGGTCAAATAGAGGAACAGGGATTGTAGAAAGATCATTCAGAATTTGCCTCACCTTGGGATTCACCTCATATGCAGCCACCAAATCCATGCACTATAGCTTGTGCCAAAAAGTACTTACTGGCAGGAACCAAATTGAGATGCCTTCTCAGGGACTATATCAGAGTCATATAGATACAGCTGAGCATGCCTGAAGCTAACTATCGAACTGAACTTGGGGACCCCAATGAGAGCACTAAAGTAAGGACTTAAGGAGCTGAAAGTAGTTGCACCCTCATGGGAAGAACAACATTATCTACCAACCAAATCTTCCAAAACTCCCATGGACTAAACACTGCTTTTTGAGCACACATTGAAAGACCTCTTGATCCAGTTTCATATGTAGCTGAAGATACTAGTGTCTTGAATTAATATGAGAAGAGGCTTTTTGTCAAGGGAGGCTATATTTTCCCAATGTAGGGGAATACCAAGGCAATGGGGTGGAGAGGATGATTAGGAGTGTACTTTTGTGGAAGCAAATGGAGGGGGAGGGGAGGTGGAAGTGGGGCGAGGGGGGGGAAGGGTAACATCTCAAATATAAATACAGAGTATCTAATTTCAAAATGAGTAAACAAACAAACAAAAAACAAAGTCATCATGAATTCTGCAAGTAAATGGATGGAACCTGAGAATACAATCCTAAGTGAGGAAACTGAGAACCAAAATTTATTCTGTTGACAAGAAATGCAGGCATAAGGGATGGGGCAGAGACTGAGGGAATACCCAAGCAATAACTGGACCATGCTATCTTATGGGTAAGCACATATCCATGACACTATTAATGATACTCTGTCATGCTTACACAAAGGAGTCTAGTGTTTCTGTCTTCTAAGAGGTTCGATCCATCACCTGATTCAGAAGGATGCAGAGACCCAAATCCAAACATGGGAGAAAATGTAGGGAATCTTATGGTAGAGTTGGGGGAAGGATTAAGGGCTTTGAAGGGAATATTAAGTCTGTAGGAAGACCAACAGTCATCTAACCTGCATCCCTGGGTGCTCTGAAAGAGTGAACCACAACCAAAGAGCATATACAGGTTGGATCAACCCCCTCCCCCTTCCTAAATGTGCACCTAGGTCATATGAGTCCAGAACGGTAACCAGGGCAATCCCTAAATCTGTTGTTTGTCAGTGAAATGTGTTCTTCTTGCCTGGCCTCAGTGGGAGAAGGTACACCTAGCCCTGCAGAGAACTGATATGCCAGGGTGAGAGAATACCCGAAGGGGTGGGGCACCCTCAGAAGAGAAGAAAATGGAGAATGGGGTGAGTATTGTAGAAGGGTGTGACCAGTTACTATGAGTGTTAAGTAATAGTAAGGTACCAGTTTTAGTTGTTTGTGTTGTTGCTGTTGGTTTCCTGTAAGACAAGAGCATTCTGATGAGATTGATAGAAAACAATGGAAAGATGGAAGCCCAAAGATTTCTAGGAAAGAAGCTTTAAGGGTTTTCTTTCCTTTCTGAATCTGCCACCAACTCCAGCATCAGCCTAGCTCTGCTACCTGGTCATCTTTCACAATTAGTGCACAAAATATTTAGTATACCACTAATAGAAACCATTATATACCTCAATTTAAAACTGACAAACCAATAAATGTTATGTCCATAAAATTTTATAACTTATGTTCATTCAACATTTAGTTCATGAATTTTAGTCAATAGAAATTATAATCATCCTATTCCATTTGAAATTCAACAATTAAATTTACATGTGATATGTTTTCATATATCAATTATATCATGAATATATGATACTTTTTGAAAAAATACTAAATGACACATTTATCATATCTTTCTATATTAATGTTATCATCTTAATTCTATAGACATATGGGCATGATTTTTATATATAAATATATTTACATACATTGAATACATATTTATTATATAATATTAATATCATATTATATTATTTATTTTATATTAAACATTTTATATTATATACTATATATAAATAATATTATAATATATTATCCTTCCCAGATATTTCCTCACCCAGGGGCATGGAGTCGCTACAGGTTTAGACACATCCTCACCCACTGAGATAAGGCAATCCTCTGTTACATGTGTGCTGGTGGTCTCAGATCAGCCCATGTATGCTTTTTGGTTGGTATCTCAGTCTCTGGGAGCTTCCAGGGTCCATGTTAGTTGACAACGTTAGTCTTTCCATAAGGTTGCCATCCCCTTTAGCTTCTTGAATTCTTCCCCTAACTCTTGCATAGGGGTCCCTGATCTCTGCCTAATGCTTGACAGTGAGTATCTGCAGCTGTCTCAGTCAGCTGCTGTTAGAGCCTCTCAGACACCAGTCATGCTAGGCTCTTCTTTACAAGCATAACGTAGCAGCAGCAGTAGTGCCAAGTCCATGGGATGGATCCAATGGACCAGTGACTTGTTAGTCATTCCTTCAGTCTCTACTCCATTTTTGTCCCTGCATGTCTTTTAGACAAGAGCAACTTACTGTGTTAGTGTTTGACAATAACATCCTTTCAGGTTCCTATAAAGTAAACCGAAAGGTTTATTACTTCAGGACCTCACTTTCCCCACCGTGCCACATTAGAAGTAATTAAACAAAAGACATTGTATATTGCCTATAGATTTGCAAACTTGACATGTCCTAGTTTCCACAATAACCTGAATGTTTTACAATGGTGGTAAGAAATTATTTAGAGGAAGCAGAAGTACTTCAATTAATTATTGTGGTTGTTTGAATAGGAATGACCCCCATAGATTTATGTGTGTGAATGCTTGACTCATGGGTAGTAGCACTGTTAGAAGGCATGGCCTTCTTGGTACAGATATGGCCTTGTTGGAGGAAGTGTGTCACTGTACAGGCAAGCTTTGAGGTCTCATACATGTTCAAGGTATGCCTACTATGGCAGTCTCCTTCTGTGTCCTAAAAGTGGAACTCTCATCTTTTGGGTAGTCATATATTGTGGTTCAGATGATTAGCAATGGCCCTTCTCAGCCTGTTCACCCATGCTAATTTTTACAAATGATGTGTATTGTTGCAAAATAGACTCATGTCTGAGGGAACAGAGTAAGGAGAATCAGAGAGGAGGATCTCAACAAGCTTTTCTACTAGACTTCTCTAAATTCCAAAGAGAGCAAAAGGCCCAGTATGTGAAGGCTCACATCAGGGCTGTACAGAACCCAATCAAGTCCAATATAGGAAAAGAGTTCATAGAAGTTGTTGGTAGAAGAGTCATTTTTGATGAATGTGGTCACACTGTTGCTGATCCTCCATCTGATGCAGTGGTTCTGCAGACAAATCTTCACTAACCTATTAAAGTTCTCAAGTCAACACATTTCCCAGTGCTGTCCTCAGTCCTAGAGTAAATTCCGTACATAGCAGAGAGCTGACGTTAGCTTTTCTTGTCTGGAAAACATTAGGAGGACAATCGTCCATCAGCCAGGTCACTTTCTTACACCTCATTTTTTCTTTGTTCTTTTGTGTTTATTTCGTTTGGTTTTCGTTTTTGACTTTGTTTGTTTGAGTGCTTGCTGGCTTTGGTTTGGCATTGTAAATAAAGCATTTTAGTGTTTTAATTACCCTTAATTTAAGAATCATCTACAATGCTAGGAACTTCTTCAGTCATTTCTAAAGTAACTCTCTTGGTAAATATCTATAAACAAGTCAATTTCTGAAACAAGAGAAATGAATGGAGTTGAGGGCTGGGCATTTCAGGGGCAAGGGTAACACAAAAACAACCACAGAATCAACTAACCAGGTCTCAGTGGGGTTCTCAGAGTAACTGACAAGTATGAGGAGCCTGCATGGGTTTGAACTAAGCAATCTGTATAAATGCTATGGTCATGTAACTTACTCTTCTTATGGACCTCCTAATAATGGGAGCAGTAGCTGTCTCTGACTCTTTTCTCTGTGGAACTCTTTTCCTCCTACTAGATTGCTTAATCTAGACTTAATATGAAGGGGAGGTGCCTAGTCATATTATAATTTGATATGCCCTATTTGGTTGATTTTCCTGGGAGGCCTGCCCTTTATCGAAGGGAAAACAGAACAGGAGGAGTGATCTGAGCGGAGAGCAGGGTTGCACAGGGTGTGGGGTCAGTGGAAGGAGCAAATCGAGGGGAAACTTCAGGCAGGATATAATAAAGAAGAAAAGAATAAAAACAAATATAAAAATGAAATAAAATGAATGGTTTTTAATGTTTTAATTTTCCCTAATTTAGGAATCATCTACAATACTAGATATTTCCCTTGAGTCATCTCTAAAGTAACTACTCTCTTGGTCAATAGCATGGAACAAGTGAACTTTTGAAATATGTCTACCTCCATCTTTTTTGGGGTCAAGATCCAGTCTTCTAGCTCTTGGTATGTAACAGTAGCATTCCTTTCTGCTGGGACAGACTCCTGAGGCTCAGTCAAAAGGATTAGACAGCCCCCCCACCCTCCAGGGAAACAGGCCAAATAAATAATAATTAAAGATGAAAGAGACTTTCACAGTTTCAACTAAGGCTAAGAAGATTACAGCTACTGTAACCCCCATCACAGTGGTAGCCTTATTGTAGCTTGGGTTCACCATGAGGTCACAAGTCACAGACTGCAAATAGGGCCTTTAGAAGGTAAGAAGACATACAGTGTCTGACGTTTGCTAATTAGCTGGTACTACCTGACACTCACTTTTTAGAGAAATTATCATAACTAGGAAAAAAGGTTTGAAACACTGAAGTCTGCAAGATTGCTGAAGGCTTTAATTATGGGTCTCACCAAAGGAAATGATGGCCATTTTGCCTGAGAGAAAAAAATGCTTATAGCAGATTCCAGAGACATACTCTACTGGGAGGCCAACTATTCAGTTTGTCAGGCACTTTAAATTCAACCACAGAAGTTATGCTATCCAGTTTAATACCAGCTCCACAACTCATCTACAGTATGAGCTTGGAAATTGAACCTCAAATTCTACATGTGATATTAACCAAAAGACCAGGAAGAAATAAACCTTAGTTCTTAACAGCAAATATTATATATTCTCTCCAGCTGTAAAATAAATAAATAAATTAAATAAATAAAATAATTGTAAGAATAGTAGCTTGAGAATTGTCTATATGAGAGTATGGATTCTTCTCTTGTTGAACATGCCATAAGATTAAAAATAATTATGTTATTTGTTTAATGTTTAGGATAAATACTAATTACGATAATGTTTTACCAAAGTACGAAAGTCTAAATTCTGCACCGTCTAACTAAACATCAAGCTTGTCTTTTAAGTCCTCAACAACTTGACTAAGTCAAGCTAAAAACTAAAACTGAAAAGAATTCTTCCTCTAAGGGAGCATTCCTGAGTGTTGCCAACCAGAGTGACTCTAGCCTCTCTGACATCTGGTGACACATGCTGTTTTGCATCAGTGAACCCGAACTTGAACTGAGACTGTACTACTCATTAACTGTGTGCACTCAGAGAAGTGACTTAATGGGCCAAGACACATTTTTCCTATTTGTGCCATACATCTATAATTCAAGCACAGTCTTTCTTTAACACAAAACAGTAGGACTACTGCCATTTATTCATAGAAAAATTCAAGCTGAGAGGGTAGGTTCCTTTTTCAGAGGCATATTATATAATTTATAATATATAAATTCTTAAAACAGATATTTAAATGTTATTTTAGTTGACAAAGATTATATATAATAACATACATTATATCGTGGTCAGCACATCCTTTGAGATACACACACACACACACACACACAGAGGGAGAAAGAGAGAGAAAGAGACAGAGAAAGAGACAGTGATGGAGAGACAGAGATTGATACATGGGGAGACAGACAGAGACAAACACAGAATGGCTAAGTTGAATTACTTAACGTAAGCATTACCTCATATATTTACTATCTTTGGATGCACTACATCTTAAATCTGCTTTCATAGAAACAGTCAAGAGGAGAGAACACTGTTTCTACTGTGGGATGTGGAAATGTTACACAATATATCTTTTGCTTGTCACTGTATCAGAAGTGGAATTTAAGACCAGAACTTTCTTCCTTGGCAGAAATGTATAAACCAAAGCACAAAGGAACACAGTAAACATCTGGTGGGTACAGGCGGAACATTTTACTTAAGAGCTGGAGAAGAACATAGGTCCTAAGCTAAAGTTCCTGGTTTCCTTTTGGTGAGAATGGCTACTAGTTGTGGGACTTTGTTCAGCATAGTTAAGCATAAGCCTATAACTGAAGAGGTCAAAGACTTTAGTGGAGGATTTACTGTTACTATGTTGCTGAAGGAACATGATGAACCTGTCAACATTTTTGCATAACGGAGTGCATATACTACTGTCATCTTTAGGTAAAGTAGCCAATGGTAGCTGCAGAGATGCATGACTGGTCATAGTACTCAGAATAAGTCAAACGGTCAGCTATAAATTCAAGCCCTATACCACTCTCTCAAAGACTCTAGAACACTGTAGAAGTCCTTGAAACTAATATAAGAGGCAAAAGAAAAGAAGACGACATGGTACATTGTGATTGTCTGGGCATGAGAGTTCATAGTTTAGATGATCTCCTGAACAAAATCTTCAAAAGACTGGTCCTAATTGATGGGGGAAAAAAGGCATTTTCTACTGTGATATCATCTCAGGTAAGGTACTCATGCTCCTATCCAGACACTCTTACCTTATGCTTTGACCACTCTGTGAACCTGATGTTGTGCTGTTTACTGAAGAACTCTGTTTCTATTCATGGTGTGCCTCAGTGCATACACCTTTAATCCATCTGGCTGGAGTTCAGACATGTCCTTATTACACAACTCCAATCCAAAGCAATAAAGGAAAAGTTGGTTTGTAGAAGAAAGCACCTGTGCTTGATAGTGATGTCTGAGTGGCAGACAAAGTGACAAATTAGGAAGGTTTGACAGTGTAAGATCTACCAGCTCTCACAAGCAGAGAGCGGAAAGTGAAGCTACTCAGAGAAGAGCAGCGTGGAGAATAAAGACACCTTTACTGGGAAAGTTATAGAGAGCAGGGCCATAGAGAGGAAGTAGGAATTTTACCAGGAGAATTTTACAGAAACAGGTTGAAGAGAGAACAAGGTAGACACAGGTAGATAAAGAATGAAACAGAGAATGAGAAGCATCCAGAAGATTATAACAGACTGCCAGGGTTATTTTCAAGCCAATCAGCAAAACACTCAGAGGCATTGAGAAGCCAGATTGAATCATTTGGCCTGGAAAGGAGTCTGAGCCAGAACAGTAGAGTTTAATCAGTGAACCAGAGCTCAGGAAAAAAAATAGAAAGGGTTGTTATTCATCAGTGAGCCATAGAAACTGAAAACATTCTAGACCAAGTTAAAATTACGTGGAGGCTAGAAGCTTCCATGACTAGGCAGGGGACAGCAGAAGGAGGCAGGAATCCTCGATATGACAGTTACATTCGGTGAATAAAAGGTTATTTTACAGAAAACTACCTGATGTATAATTAATATATGCTAACAAGAAACACTAGAAGAATCTTTTACCTGTCTGTGTTCCTGTTTATTTCTCCTAAAATAAAGCCATACTATAGAGATGAATTAATGTTTAAGATCACTTGCAGAGACCTGAGCCTGGTTGCCAGATACCCACACTGAGCAGCTCACAGCTGCCTATAATCCCAGCTCCAGGGCCTTTAGTGTCCTCTTTTTACCTTCATGGGCACATGCAGCACACACACACACACACACACACACACACACACACACACACACACCTTTCTTAAAATATATATATTCTCAAATTTTTTTAAGAATGGAATTAATGTGTGTTTAGTACTTAAATTAAGAAAGCTACTGGAAAAGAAAAACAGTTATTAATATTACCCAGGCATAAACCGTATGATCTGGCCTGACAAAACCTGCTACTGATTCAATAGTAACATGGATGTAATGGGAGTAACCAACCACTTTCTGATTGGATTTAAGGCCTGGTCCACAAGATAAAACCCATACCGGGCACAATTCTCAGGACATAAATCAAAGGCTAGACATATCATGGACCCTGAGAGAGGACACACTACTATTATTCTGCTAAATGGACCTACAGTCAAACAAACTCTTAACCACTTCTTATCATATGCCCATACATTATGGTATTTATTAGTATGCACCATGGAAGCCTTTGTTTTCAGTAGATAAAGAGCATGCCAATATCTTAATATTCTATTTACGTCATGAAGAAGCAAATCAACCTTGAAAACAATTTTGGAGAGTTACTATAGAGTCATAAATATTTCTGCTGGAGGATAGCTTTTTCTAACATAAATGTGGTGCAGAGGCCTTTGGCCCAATGAAGGCTCATTTTAGGGGAACACCAATGTGTTGAGGTGAGAAAGGGTGGTTGGGAGAGGGAGCACCTTCATGGAGGCAATGGGAGAAGGGAATGGGATTGTGGGAAAGGAATAACATCTGAAATGTAAATGCAGAGAATTTCCAGTAAAAAAAAATAGAAAAATATTTCTGCTGATATATATCAATAAATGGTGAGTTTATATTATTAATTATTGAGTCAAGTTAAAGGTTATTTTTTTATTTTTATTTTTATTCATTCTTAGATATACATCTTCAAGAAGTTGGCAAACACAGAAAGTACAGAAGATAAATCCATATAAGTTTAATTATTAAATATAATATGTCAAAATTTATTACATCTTATTTAATATTTATTTCCGTCTGCTAATGCAAATATACATATGTAGATATGTACATATGCTTAGAACAATAAGAGCTACATAAACACTTTATTCCACATATTTACATAATGATTAATTTCTTGCTTTTAAATATTATGAAATTAACTTTTGATCATAATCTGTTCTCTTAACAATGTTTAAAAAAAATTTTAGCAAGTTATAACTTTTAATCCAGCGTGGCATTGCCAAATATAACCTTGTTGGAATCTTAATAACATTTTTGCTTTAAACACATTATACATGAAGTGATATATCATGGGAAATAGGATTTTAAGCAAAATCTTTTCCTTCCTTGAAGATAATAAAACATCTGTTTTGTTTCCAAAATAAAATATGGTTACAAAAATAGTCTCCTTGAGCTACAAAAGTGATCTTTTATATATTTAGGGAGTTCCTCTAAAGTGCAAATTTCAAAAAGTCTTTGAACATGATTTTCAGCATATGCAAACTTTTAAACACCTAATTATGCTTAGCACTTCTTATCAGAACTGTATCAAAGCATGTTGTACTGCTGAATAAAGACTCAAAGCTTTTATTAAAGATTAAACTTGTGATATTAACAAAGAAAATTTCACTGAAACCCTTTATGTAAGAGACTATATGTAAACACATATGGTTACAAACCTCCTAAAATGCTAAGACAAATGTTCTGGTTCAAGATAAATACACAGCAAGCAGAATTCAGAAAGCCATTCTTTCCTTTTAATGAAAGGTTTAATTGCTTGCTACAATGAAACAAATCTCAGTAGCAATATTTTAAGTAAAGAATAATCAATGCTACAGAAATAGATTAAAGAATTTACTATATCTTCATACTGTTCTATGTCCATTTAAAATTTTTATCACTGCCCTTTTCTAGTTTCTGACCATGCTTTTAGGTTCTTTTTTTTAAAATTTTATTGGATAGATTTTGTATTTACAATTCAGATGTTATTCCCTTTCCCCCAATACCACCCCCTCCCCCTCCCATTGGCTCCAAGAAGGTGCTCCCTCTCCTAACCGTCCTCTTCCCCCTCAGCACATTGGCTTCCCCTACACTGGACCAAAGGCCTTTCCTCCATTGATGCCAGAAAATGCTGTCACTGCTGCATATGCTCCTGGAGCCATGTGTCTCCCATGTGAACTCACTGGTTGGTGTTTTGGACTCTAGGAACTGTGGTGGAGTAAAATCTCTTCCTGCCTATTGAATATTTAAAAACAAGTCTTGAAAGAATAAGAATGCCATAACTATTTTCAGAACAGCTGTCAAGGATGTTTGCAGGCTATAACTATCCATCCAGCACCTATCAAACCTCAATAAACTACAATATTTGGCATCCAATAAAAATGTCCATAGATTCAAAGAAGCAAAAAAATAATGCCCACAGTAAAAAGAGAAAGCCATTTGCAGGTGTAACACAGATCATTGTTGTGTTAAATTTAAAAAAAAAAAAAAAAAAACTGTACCGATCCACACTAGTCTGGTTACTTTCTGGCCCCAGTAGTCTCACCACTTCCATGGTATCAGTATTGATACTTCCCCTATATCGGCCGCCCATCTCGGGACTCTTGCTGCAGAGTCTGCTCACATTCCCAGCCATCCGCACTGTGGTTATAGTCATAAATCCCCATAGGCTGGTAAAATCAAAACTCTAGAGGCTTGTAATTTTTCAGTCATATTCATATTAGTAAATTCTCAGCCCACAAAATGCCCACATAGTGAACTCAGAGCCAATCGATATTGTTATAAACTGCCCACCTAGATAAGACAAACTGTCCTATAATTATTCATTAAGATATCTATAGCTACCTGTGGCTATTAAAAGCCACATGGGATCTGAATGGCCTTTCTCTTTCTCTGTCTCCCTTTCCTCCTCCTCTTTCCTATCTCCTGCTTCTCAAAAACTTCCAGCCTGTCCTCTTTTTCTACTGTCCAATCACAGGCTCTTGCCTTGTGTTTCACCTGCCTTCACTTGCTTACAGACAGCAATCTGCACATCATAGAAACACTAGACAAAGAAATTAGTTGTTAGGCTAACTCTGTCCCACATATCCAGTGGATTATTAAAATGTATTCAAAAGAAATGCTTTAAAATATAAAAACTATAATGATCTGAATTAAGAAAAATTCTAAGATAATAGTATTAAAGACAGTAAGACCAGCCTAAATAGAAACCTAGAAAGAAAGCATTTACTGCTAATATAAAAATTCAGAACCAAATTGGAAAATTGTCTCATAGTTTTTTAAAACTGTTAAACAGACATCAAGCATATTTTTATTCTTAATTTACCTATATTTATTCATTTATATATATTATATTACTTATACATATTTACCTATAAGGACAGAAAGCATATATCCATGCAAACATTTATGGATCTATATGTTTAATTTATTTCTAATATACATTGAAAATAACTTCTATACTTGTTAACCATATGTATTTATATGCTTGATTTTACTTAGCACTAAGAAGTAATTACAGATACATGGAATAATGTGTTTTTATTTCAAAGTAATTATTTTGTCAAGAGGACCAATAGACTTTGTACTGTGTAATTCTGTGACTTTGAAGCTCTGTAAACCAGAAACTATCACATCAGAAGAAAAGGCAGACAAGTGGCAGTTTGAGAGCATAGCAGGAGAAGGAAAAGGTATTAGAGAAAGGTAGCCAAGCTTAGAAAGATAATTTACAGGTGATACAATACGTTTTCTTACATACTCTAGATAAGTATAATACATTTTGTGTCAATTATTCTTCCACAAAATTGGGCATTACAAAAACTAAAATTAAAAATCTTATATCTTTAAAGCAATAAAATTAAAAATCATTCTGGTTAAATAAATAAAATAATTAAAAATAATCTTTGTCTCTATATGAGTTATAAATAAGCTCATGTTCTTATTTTTATTATAACTAATATTACAGCTAATATGGCTTCTTATTAGGATTGGTACCAAGACTTTTTAATTTCTTAATATTAGCTCTTATGGATAGTACTCTTATAGTCCAGTGGTAGAAAGTACATATTTAGTAGCTTGCAAAAAAGAAATTTTATTTTCTAAAACCCTTATTAATATAGGTCTCCTTGAATTTGATTGGTATAAATTGATCCAGGTAAAAGTGTCTGAATGAGTCATGGCCAAGACCACTCTGGATAATTGTGTGGGTTGTAAGTTGAACCTGAACATCCAAGCAAAGTTGAATGGTCATTGTAGGGAGCTGTTTGTGCCACACCCAAACATGGCGCCAGCTTCCCGCCGAGAACTCAGCAAACAGAGCTGTTGCCCAGTCAAGAGACTTAATGCACATGCGCCACATACGTCATAGCCCGCTCTTGGGGCATACTATTGAGTTAGTGGAGGGCTCACCACTAGTGGAGGGATGGCGGAGAGATACCCCGTGGAGAGAAACCCGGTAGAAGAGATTGCGGGAGATCCCGCGTGGACAGAGACTGGACAGAGAGATCGCACGTTGGGGACTGCGCATGAGAGGTCGCCTAGACAGTAGAACCCGGTAGGGAGTCCCTGGCTCAGAGAGAAGTTTCCTGCTCAAGAAGCCCCCTGCTCAAAGTGCTGTACAATAAAGGTTATCCGCAGAAGAATCTGTTTGTTTGTTGCACGCCTATTCCTAGCGGCGGGAAGCATGGGCGCGTAACAAGTGGTGCTGAAACCCGGGAGTGCCGAGGGGAACCTTCAAGCTGCTGAACTAGATTCGGAACTGCGGAAGAAGTTAAGAGGTAAGTTCTGAGAGACATGTCACTCTTTAGTTTTTACGGGGTGCCAAAAGAACATGCCAAAAACTTAGGCATGTCTATTCTTGGATTTTCTCCGACAGTAGAAGGAGTATTGCTTGCATTTGTGGTAATTGTTATAACATTACTGTTGTGGAAGTTATCTAGACGGAAAGTTAGCAGGCAGCACCTAGAGAGTGGGTCAGAAACAGAAAGTGATAAAGAAAAGGACAAGGAAGATAGTCTCCGAGAGACATGTTCAAAACAAGTCAGAAACGGAGAGATGCCAGAAAGAATTAAAGGAGATAGTCTCCGAGAGACATGTTCAAAACAAGTCAGAATTGGAGAGGTGGCGGCGGAACCACTGGAAAGATAGGATTGCGTCCGGGTAAACAGAGTACAAGTTTCCCAGAGAGAATGCCTTGTATCCGTTAAAGGAACAAAAGGCCCCAGAGCTGGCAGAAAAAGGATCACAAACTGAATTTCAATTTGAGGAAATTTTTAAAAAAAAAGAGACAAAAGAATGTGAGGCATAGCGGTTTCAGCCCGGACAGAGGACTCCTGTAACACAACCAGAAGCTCTTAAAGCAGCCGCCTCTGCTCTTCCGCTTTACCCAGAGAAGAAGTGCGAGTTCTTTTGTACTCCGGAGACACGCCATACCATCAGGCAAATGTTTCCCATGTTCGAGGATGATCACCCCTAACACAAGCAAGTTAAAGAGTTGGCAAGTCAGTCCGAACTTATAGAATCACTGCTAATTATACAAAAAACCTGGATAGGCTAATGCCACCTGGATTGCCGGTCACTGGCCTATTTTCCAGCCAAAGGGTAATTTGTTTATTCCAGCCCAACCTAAGTGGTCACGTTTTTGTATAAGAAAAAGATTCAGCCCTACATCCTTAGACTGGCTGTCAATCTCGGGGAGTACGGTGGGCAGTTAATAGCCTCTTTAATTTTTCTTCTAATATAAAAACTGTTTATAATAATACCTTAGAGAATTGATCTGGTTCAAAAACGGATGGATATATTGTGGCAGGTTGCATAGCTGGGCTGCCAATGAAAGTTCTCAAGATTATTGTGTGACCACTATTCAGTATAAAAATTTTACTAAATCTGCAAATTATTCTAAACCATTATCTCAGTATCTTTTACATGTGTCCATTGATACTTGTTCAAGAGTCAATTTTGCTTCTCCTTTATCAGGAAAAAAAAGGCTTCTCATGTTATTACTCATTGTCTTAAAGCGTGGAGTGCATGGGGCATTCCTAAAGTGTTAAAACGGACAATGCTCCTGCATATACCTCAGCAAAATTCAAGCAATTTTGCCATCACATGGGAGTTTCATTCCTGACAGGATTGCCTTATAATCCTCAGGGTCAAGGCATCATTGAACGTGCTCATCGAACCCTAAAGGTTTATTTAAACAAACAAAAGGGGGGAATTGGAGAGATACCACCTACGCCTAAAATGGCCATTTCTACTATACTTCTTACTTTAAATTTTTTAAATTTGGATGCTCATGGCCATTCAGCTGCCGAGCACCATGGACAATGGCCTGTGCCACCTAAAGAGCTAGTGAAATGGAAAGATGTCCTCACTGATTATTGGAAAGGCCCGGATCCTATCTTAATACTATCCAGGGGAGCTATTTGTGTTTTTCCACAGGAAGAAAAAAGCCCTATTTGGATCCCAGAATGTCTAACACGTCGAGAGGTACCCGGTGGTTCCAAAACCAATTCCAGTGGGACATGATGCTACAGTCTTCCCTAAGTTTTTCACCACCGATATCAACTTGGGTGGGGGTGGGACTCTTTGGAGCAATCCTTTGCTGTGGACTTGCATTGCTTCTCTGGCTGGTTTGTAAGCTCAAGGCCCAAACAAAAAGAGACAAGGTGGTTATTGCCCAAGCGCTTGTCGCTCTAGAACACAGAGCATCAGCCGATATCTGGTTGTCTATGCTTAAGCAGTAGGTCGCCGGCCAGACAGCTCTTGCACTCCTAGAACTTCGGTTCATTGCACAGGATTAGAGTGTCTGGTTTGAGCAGCCCATGAGGGATGCCGAGCAAAGCATTGCACTGAGAGCCCCTTGTCGCGGTGTATCTCTGGGAGGTATGTCATTTTGCATGAGGGTTGCCTGCCCCAGTGTCCCTCCCTCAGAAAAATGGCAGAGTGACAGGTCAAGAGTACTACGGGCTACAAAAAGTCTAGCAGTGACTCCTGTACATGGTCTTTATACACCTTAATGAGGATTTGACTTCTATCTCCGCCCTCCTAATATGGGTGTCCTACTTTGCTTAAAGAATAAAAGATAGGGGGAGATGTGGGGCGCTGCCTGCACATTCTCCATTACAAGATGGCGCTGACATCCGGCTGGAGTTAGCAGTAAACAAGTCATGTGTGCACGTGCTGGGTAACTTTCCACTCCTTGAGCTCTGCCTCTCCCGTGGCATCATAGGGCCTAATGAGTTTCAACCAATCAGGGGGCTCCACGTCCAAGGCAAGGACAGATTCCTATATAAGGGGATGGGCTAGATAGTTTGGGGTGACGACAGCCCTGTTCCTGATGCTTTGGAACCAGAGAGTCAGAGGAGAGGCGAGATGGGTGATTCTGTCGGTGTTTCCAAAACCGATGCACTTTTGCCTTAATGCAAAACTATTTTCTTGTTTGTTTGTCACCATTGTAACCTTTGATGTACTGTACTTGCCCTTAGACACAGAAATAGCAGGGTTATGGGGATTAGAACTCTTGCCTTATCACATAATTTTGGCATGCTTTTGTGCAGAGAGACTGTGTTTCTGCTCTAGATGGTATGCAAACTCCGTACTCAACAATAACGTGACAAAGTGGTCATAGCACAAGCTCTTGCTGCACTCGAAATGGGCACCTCTCCCTCTGTTTGGCTTAAAGGTCCAACAAGAGCCTGATGGTTGATCGGCCATGTTTTTATTTAAGAAAGTAGGGGGAGATGTAGGGAGCCATTTGTGCCACACCCAAACATGGCGCCGGCTTCCCGCCAAGAACTCAGCAAACAGAGCTGTTGCCCAGCCAAGAGACTTAATGCACATGCGCCACATACGTCATAGCCTGCTCTCGGGGAATATTATTGAGTTACTGGAGGGCTCACCAATCAGGTAGCGACACGAGTCTCCTAGGCATATATAGCAGTGCATTTCTCCCCCACGTGAGGAGAAGGGGAAGACAGTGGAGAGATTGCGGGAGATCCCGCGTGGACAGAGACTGGACAGAGAGATCGCACGTTGGGGACTGCGCGTGAGAGGTCGCCTAGACAGTAGAACCCGGTAGGGAGTCCCCGGCTCAAAGAGAAGCTTCCTGCTCAAGAAGTCCCCTGCTCAAAGTGCTGTACAATAAAGGTTATCCGCAGAAGAATCTGTTTGTTTGTTGCACTCCTGTTCCTAGCGGTGGGAAGCATGGGCTCGCGACAGGTCATGGGTACTAAACCAGTTCATGTCTTTCGTACTAAACCACAGAGTTAGGTAGATTGCATTCACCCAAAGAAGCTACATGAGCATTGTAATTGCAGGCGGCCTTTGCAGTCATATTTAGGCTCTGGTCATGGTAGTCAGGCTGATAGATTATAGGAGGAAAAGAGAACACAATACAGCTTAGTGGTGCGGACAATAAGAAAATGAGTAACATAATAATGTTAGTGACACAGTTGTCAATGTGCCCCCCAATTATTTGCAATATTTCAGTGACTTTATTGCAATGCCTTAATAAGAAATGTCACTAAGCAGATGTCTCATACAATTTCATATTATAAATAATTCTCAGATTGCTTACAAGGTATTTTTAAAAATAGAGAAGAAAGCATGGACAAATAAAATTTGGACTAGTAGATGAATCAAGGGCATTTATAATTTTTACTAAAACAGGAACAGTTAGTACACTGAGAAAGTTTTCAGCATTGTTTCTATTATGAGTGTAATATTCTGACAGATGTGAGCACATAAAATACAGGATTCTGTAAAGTGACTTTTCATCCTGTAGTATGTTCTTGGACAAAGACTAAGATTTACAAGTTGTCTTGGTATAGGCATCACTGCCAAGGAAGTCTTCCTATTCGATTGTGAAGCAGATAATATCTTTTAGCCTCGAGAGACCAAACACAGGAGTTGACGAGTTGCCACAGAATTAAAATTTATTTTTGCTATTGATTTCTGTCTTATGGCTTGCTTTTGCAAGTATATTTGGTTTGGTGCTCTGTGGTAACTAGAATTTATCGTAACATCATATTAATTGGAGTGCACTGAACTCAAACTGTCCAAGGAGAAGAAAGTCAATCCAGTCTGCAGGAAATTATATGGATGAGGTCATTCCTTGCTATCACCAACATGCCCAAGTTCCTCAGCTGCATATGGAGAAGTTCATATGCAAGAAAGGAGCCTTTAAAGACCTTTGCATTTTCTAATAATTCCTTCTCTGAGGGTTTTTATTTGTAGATCTATTAGAACTAGTGAGTTTTTCTTTATTTTATACTTTCTTGGCACATGGTCACTTATTTTTATATAAATATACAATAAATATATCTAGCCAGTGACTCACTACCCAACATTAGACTAACTTGCCAATAATGTAAGTTTTGATTTAGTGCCCTTGAAATTAATCAAAAGTGCTTCAAATTAACAACATTAGACAGGTGAGTTATTATTATTATTATTATTTATTTTTAATACTTCAAGGCATGATTTCTTTGTTTCACTGTACTAGAATTAATTCTGTACACCAGGATAGCCTCAAACTCAGAAATCTGCCTCGGCTTCTGCCTCTGCACCTGCCCCTGCCTCTGCCTCTGCTTCTGAGCACTGGAATTAAAAGGCACATATCACCACTGGCTAGCTTAGGTGAATTTCTGCTGATAGATATCTAGTAACAGACAAAGAGGGACTTCCTAGAACCTAATACACTGCAAGTACTGTAGTTAATTAAGCACATGATAGACATGGATTTTTCTTTGGCTTTAATATCTAAATTTACCACACTGAGCATTTTGCAGCACTTTGCTACACTTAAGAGCATTTTTTGTGTTTCTTTTTTTAATTGATCAACTTTATTTTAAAAGCAAAGATAAATGTACAGATTTTAAAGCATTTTTGTATGAAAATATATGAATACATTTTGGTCAGTAGTTGATTTATTTTAAAGGTTTGATAGTATGCATTAAAATATTACTAGTGACAATGAGCATAAAGTACATGTAAAACTAGATGTAACCTGGAAATAGTCAAAGTTTTCTTGGTGTGTAAAGATTAGCATAACGATTTTCCTTTTATTTATTTATTTATTTTTTTTTTGACCTTTGTTTTTCTTGAACTTCATATAGTCTGTGAGTTGTTTCTGGGTGTTCAGAGTTTTCTGGGTTCACTATCCAATTATCAGTGATTGCATATTATGTCTGTTCTTTTGTGACTGGGTTACTTCACTCAGGATAATATTCTCTAGATGCATCCATTTTTTAAAAAATTTCCTAAAGCCATTGTTTCTGATAGCTGAGTAGTTCTCCATTGTGTATATACACCACAATTTTGTATCCATTCATCTACTGAAGGACATCTGGGTTCTTTCCACCTTCTGGCTATTATAAATATGGCTGCTATGAACATTGTAGTGCAGGTGTCTTTGTTGTATGTTGGAGGGTCTCTGCGGTATATGCCAAGAAGTGGAATAACTGTATCATTAGGAAGTACTATGTCCAATTTTCTGATGAATCGCCAGACTGATTTCCAGAGTGGTTGTACCAGTTTACAACCCCACCAACAGTGGAGAAGTGTTCCTCTTTCTCCACATCCTCGCCAGCAAATGCTGTCATCTGAATTTTTGATCTTAGCCATTCTGACTGGTGTGAGGTGGAATCTCAGGGTTGTTTTAATTTGCATTTACCTGAAGACTAAGGATGTCTAGCAGCTCCTTAGATGCTTCTCATTCAGTATTCTTCAATTGAGAATTTTTTTTGTTTAGCTCTACACCCGATTTTTAATAGGATTGTTTGATTCTCTGCTGTCTAACTTCTTGAGTTCTTTGTATACCTTGGATATTAGGCCTCTATCAAAGGTGGGGTTGGTAAAGAACTTTTCCCAATCTGTTGGTGCTGTTTTGTTCTCTTGACAGTGTCCTTAGCCTTACAGAAACTTTGCAATCTCATTAAGTCCCATTTATTGATCTTTGACCTTAGAGCAGGAGCCATTGGAGTTATGTTCAGGAAATTTTCTCCTGTGCCTATGTGTTCTAAGGTTTTCCCTACTTTCTCATCTAATAGTTTTAGTGTACCTGCTTTAATGTGGAAATCTTTGATCCACTTGCACTTGAGCTTTGTACAAGGAGAAAAGAAAGGGTCTATTTTCATTCTTCTGCATGCTGAGTGCCAGTTGGACCAACACCATTTGTTGAAGAGGCTGTCCTGTTTCCATTGAATGTTTTAAGCTCCTTTGTCAAAAATCAAATGACCATATATGTGAGGGCTCATTTCTGGATCTCGAGTTGTGGCCTCGAAAATAAGTTGTGTTCCATCTGACTCTATTTTGCGGAATTGTTTGAAGAGTATTGGTATTAGGTCATAAATAAATGACTGATAGAATTCTTTACTAAATCAATCTACACCTGGACTTTTTTTTGGTTAGGGGGCTTTTGATGACTGCTTCTATATCTTTAGGTGTTATGGGATTATTTAGATGGTTTACCTGGTCCTGGTTTAACTTTTCTTTCTGATTTTGTTAATTTGGATACTGTCTTTTTGCCCTCTAGTTAGTCTGGCTAAGGGTTTATCAATCTTCTTAATTTTCTCAAAGAACCAGCTCTTGGTTTTGCTGAGTCTTTAAATGGTTCTTTTTTTTTTTTCTATTTGGTCAATTTCTGCTCTGTGTTTGATTATTTCTTGCTGTCTACTCCTCTTGGGTATATCTCCTTCCTTTTGTTCTAGAGCTTTCAACTGTGCTATCAAGTTGCTAGTGTATACTCTCTCCAGTTTCTTTTTGGAAGCACTCAGAGCTATGAGTTTTCCTGTCAGTACTGCTTTCATTTCATCCCATAGGTGTGGGTTTGTTGTATTTTCATTAAATTCTTGAAAATCCTTAATTTTGTTCTTTATTTCTTCTTTGACCATGCTATCATTTAATAGATCTTTGTTTAGTTTCCATTTGTATATAGGCTTTTTGTTGTCTTTGTTGTTATTAAAGACCAGCCTTAGACCATGGTGATCTGATAGGATGCTGGGGAGTATTTCAATCTTCTTATGTCTATTGAGGCTCGTTTTTTGACCTATTATATGGTCCAGTTTTGGAGAAGGTGCCATGAGGTGCTGAGAAGAAGGTGTATTCTTTGATTTCAGGATGAAATGTTCTGTAGATATGTATTAATTCCAATTGGTTTATAACCTCTGCTAGTTTCACTGTGTCCTTGTTCAGTTTCTCTTTCCATGATCTGTCCATTGAAGAGAGTGGGGTTTTGAGGTCTCCATCTATTATTGTATGGGGTAAAATGTATACTTTGATCTTTAGTAGGGTTTATTTTATGAATATGGGTGCTCTTGTATTTGGAGCGTATACGTTAAGGATTTAGCGTTCCTCCGGACAAATTTACTGTGTATTGAGTAAAAAGTGTCCTTCCTTATCTTTTTGAATAGCATTTGGGTGAAAATCTACTTCATTTGATATTAGAATGGCTATTCCATCTTGCTTCTTGAGGCCATTCGCTTGGAAAGTTTTTTCCCAACATTTTACTCTGAGATAGTGTTTGTGATGAGTTTCCTATATGCAGCAAAATAATGGATTCTGTTTATTCATCCAGTCTGATAGCTTTTGTTGTTTTATTGTGGAATTGAGTCTATTTGTGTTAACAAATATTAAGAAATAGTGGTTGCCATTTCTTGCTATTTTTGCTTTTAGAGGTAGAATTGTGTGTGTCTTTCTTCTTTTGGTTTCTTGCTTAATTATTTTCTTGTTTTTACTAGTGTGTAGTTTCCCTCCTTGTGTTGGGTTTTCACCTATAATTCATTGTAGTGCTGGATTTGTTGTCAGATATTGTGCAAATTTAGTTTTGTCCTAGAATATCTTGGTCTCTCAATCTATGGTGATTGAAAGTTTTGCTGGGTATAGCAGCTTGGGCTGAAATTTGTGTTTTCTTAAAATCTGCATGATGTCTGTGCAGGATCTTCTAGCTTTCATAGTCTCTGTTGAGAAGTTGGGTGTTGTTCTGTTTCGTTTGCCTTTATATGTTACATGACCTATTTCCCTTACTGCTTTTAGTATTCTTTCTCTGATTTGGGCACTTGGAGTTTTGACTATTATGTGTCAGGTGTAATTTCTTTTCTGGTTCACTCTATTTGGAGTTCTGTAGGCTTCTTTTACGCTCATGTTCATCTCATTCTTAAGGGTAGGAAGTTTTCTTCTACAATTTTGTTGAAGATATTTACTGTGCTTCTTAGTTGATATTCTTCGCCCTCTTCTAGTCCTCTTGTCCTTAGGTTTGGTCTTCCCATTGTGTCCTGGATCTCCTGGACATTTTGGGTTAGGAGCTTTTTGGCTTTTACATCTTCTCTGACTGTTTTGTCTATGTTTTCCATGTTGTCTTCGGCCCCTGAGATTCTCTCTTTCATCTCTTGTAGTCTGCTGGAGATGCTTGCATCTGTGACTCTGATTTCTTTTTTAGGCTTTCTACCTCTAGGGTTCTCTCTTTTACTGTTTTCTTTATTGTTTGCATTTCCATTTTAAATTTCTTCTTCAATCCCTTCATTTCTTTGGTTCTGTTTTCCTCTAGTTCTTTGATTTCTTTGAGTGTTTTTTGTATTTTCTCTTTAAAGACTTCTATTTCTGATTACTTTTCCTCCCATTATTTTATGGATCTCATCATCATCTTGAGCTATGATATCAGGTCTGATTCTTCTTTTTCTGGAGTATTTGGCATTCTGTCCTTTGCTGTGATGGGAGAGCTGTGTTCTGATGTTGCCAGGTTGTTTTGGTTTTCATTGGGTAAGTTCTTTTCCTTCCCTCTTGTCATCTTGTTTTCTGTGATTATAAGTGGTCTTGTTGTCAGTGATTTGTTCCTATCTCTCCCATGTACCTGCCCTGTATCCTTGGATCTACGCTGTTTTAGGTGGCAAACGTCTTGAGTTTCCACATGCAAGGACCTTCTGGGTGGAAACCGAGTCCTAATGGCAGAGTTCCTGTTATCCTGAACAAATGCGGGGTGGCAGACTTCCTGTGCACTCAGACCAGACCTCTCTGTGCCCAGGCTATATGCAGTGCAGTCTCAGCATGTCTGTGTCCCTGGATCTCTGCTGTTCCAGGTGGCAAATGACCTAAGAGTTTCCACTTAAGAGCTTTAAGTGATAAAGGTCTTCTCTTGAAAATTGGAGCATTGTTCATGTAGATTTTTGCCAAAGTCTGCAGAAAATGTTTGCTCCTTTATTGGGGCTTCCTTTCCACCCTCCTAGGAATCTTGTATCACCAAACACTTAAAGAGTTTTCCCCAAGCAAAAGTAGTAGACTTTGAATAAAATACATTGTCCACAGGCTCATGCTTTCACCACTTGGTTCCCAGCTGATGCTGCTATTTTGGAAAATAGTGGTAATTTTAGAAACTAAGGAATGACTGAAGAAACTAGGTCACTGACGGGTATTTTCTGAGGCTATCCTTGTCTTTATTCTCTTGGTTTTCCTCCTTCTCCTCCTTTTCCTCCACCTCCTCCTTCTCCTCCTCTTTCACCTCCTCTTCTCCATTTATTCCTCCTCCTCCTTTTCCTCCTCCTCCTCCTCCTCCTCCTCCTCCTCCTCCTTTTCTTCTTCCTCTCCCTCCTTCTCATCCTTCTCCTAACTCCTCCTCTTCCTTCTAGACAGTGTTTCTCTGTGGGGTCCTGGCTGTCCTTGAACTTACTCTGTAGAGCAGGCAAGTATCAAATGCTTGAGATCCATGTCTTCCTTCACCTCCCAAGTGGCTTACACCCCTACTGCAATGCCTATTCCTTTCTTATCCTTCTGCTTCCTATTTGCCAGGAAGTGAACCTCTGCCTATGCTCCCACCAACAGCTGTCTCTCAGCACAGTCCATGCATCCATGGAATAAAGAGCTGGATTACTGTGGGGCTAAAGTAATATTTTTCCCCTACATGGCTATTTCAGGTGCTTGTTCACAGTGATACAATTTTTCACTGATCAGAGACCTACTCTCCATCTGCTTATTCCACATTCCTATCTGTCCTCCACCCACAGTTATAGCTTTACTAACACCACCTGCCTTGACACAGTTCAGAAACAATGGCACTGTGGCTGCTTATCACAATCACCTGCAGAAGCTCTAGACTCTGGACTCGGAGGTTTGCATTCTCTAATGAGTCTAATCTGAATCCATTTTTCAAGGTCTCTGCTCTTTCTTCAATTGAAGACCTCAACTTTTAGAAGTTTCACACTATGCCTTCAATGATTCCTGCCCAGCCTGCCACTGCACCATCCTGACTCTAACCAGTCACAAGGTCTCCTGGAACAGGCTTTTGAAAAGACCCATTTCTCCCTCTACCTCTGATGTAGCAATATAACCCTAAATTTGTATACACTTGGCAGTTGAGAGGAAAGTCTCCACGTGGAGACTTCCAGGATTATTTCTAAACATCTAGGCCAAACAGGTAAAGTGGCCTTGCAAATACAGTAGGAAACTTCTGGAAACATTTGAAATGTCTCTTATGGGGCAACTGTACAAAATGGATCAAAAAAAACCTTTCCTTGCGGCCTCACTCTTTCTTCTCAGTGAGAACAAAAGCATTTAAAGGTTGTTGGTGTGCATGTGTCGGAGCTTGGGAGGTGCTCACCTTCACATATTAAGATGTTTGCTCTACAATCTTCCCTAAGTGCGGTTGTTAGATTACTAGTTCTGTGAAGCTGCCTGTCACTTATGTGTGCCATATATTGTTTTTCTGAGACTAGGACTTGCTATGTAGTATACAGGCTAGCTTCGAACCCTTGTGCTGAAGAGATCTGCCTTAGCCTCTGAATCAACAAATCACTAGTGCACACACCAGGTTGGCCTTTCTTTTTATTTTTCAGTTACCTGATTTCTATAGTGGAGGAGATAACCAATATCTTTGAATTTTTTTGTGAAAAATGAATTAGATAATTTATATGAAAATAATTAAATAAAAATGACTACATTTTTTCTCCTTTTGAAATTATCTTAAAAAGGCCTACTAGGTTAAAGTGAAGTCATTGATTCTCAGATTATACCTTTGCCTCTGTATTTTAAATGAAGAAGAGCTTCATAAATTTTTTTTAAAAAACAGCTTATGGTGTTTATCTTTAAGCAATGAGTGAATTGGATTATTTATATTCTGGTGTTGAAGTTTAGAGGAAAGGTAGAGTTGGTGTAGGGAATATATATATATATATATATATATATATATATATATATGATAATTTATAATGAAACCAATTATTTTACACTAATTAATTTTAAAATATTGATACAACATCTAGTCATTGTAGGTTTCCCTATAATTCCAATCTTTTTAGTGCTAAGGCAGCAAAATCATGAATTTCAGGGTTGTATAATGAGGACATTTAAAAAAATTATAATATTAAATAATTATAAGAACAACAGTGGAGCAGAGAATTTTTCCATTCAAATGTAGTACAATAGATCACACATATGCTTCCACGAGGGTAAATTATAAGTCTGGGGAAAGTTAGATAGAATATACTAATCCTGAAGATGACTGCTAGCCAAACCCCATCAGGACTCACAGCCTGCCCACAAATTGTTGAACACCCAGAGAAACCTCAGGAGCACTGTCCCTCCTGAGGCACGGGTGATCCCGACTGTCTCTCCACTGACTATGTGGGGAGAGACCGCTGGGACCTCTCAGGAGCAGGTTTATGGAAGCTGCAGGGAAATGGAGTGTTCCGAACCTCATCTGTGCCCAGAGCCAAAACCAACCTACGGCCATTGGAACTCACAGCCTACCCACAAACAACTAGAGCTGAACAACTAGGAACAATCTCCCTTCTGAGGCCACGGACACACTGACCCACAGGAGAGACAAGCTCCAGACAGAGACAACGAGATCATATAGCATTACAGATAACAAGATGGCAAGAGGCAAGCCCAAGAACCTAAGCAACAGAAACCAAGACAACCTGGCAACATCAGAACCCAGGTCTCCCACCACAGCAAGTAGTGGATTGCCTAATACACCAGAAAAACAAGATTTGGACTTAAAATTATACTTCATGTTGATGACGGAAGGCCTCAAAAAGCATATGGATAACTCCCTTAAAGAAATGCAGGAGAACCAGGAGAACACATATAAACAAATAGAAGCACTTAAAAAGAAAACACAAAAGAAACACTTCAAGAGATACCGTAAAACCCTAACAAACAGGTGAAAATTTGAAAATGAAAATAGAAACAATAGAGAAATCACAAAAGGAGACAATCCTAGAGATAGAAAACCTAGAAAAGAGATCAGCAGTCATAGACGCAAGCATCACTAAGAGAATACAAGAGATAGAAGAGAGAATCTCAGGGGTAGAAGATACCATAGAAAACATTGACACAACAGTAAGAGAAAATGCAAACAATCAAAAAGCTCCTGACTGAACATCCTGGAAATCCAGGACAAGAGGAGAAGACCAACCTTAAGGATAATAGGTATAGAAGAGGGCGAAGACTCCAAAATAAAAGGCCTACTAAATACCTTCAACAAAATAATAGAAGAAAGCTTCCCTAACCTAAAAAAAGAGATGACCATGAACATACAAGAAGACTACAGAACTCCAAATACCTTGGACCAAAAAAGAAATTTCTCCCGACACATAATAGTCAAAACAACAAATGTTCAAAACAAAGAAAGAATAGTAAAAAGCAGTAAGGGGGAAAGGACAGGTTAAAAAAGTGGAAAAACTAAATGATGTTCCAAGAAAACAAAAAATTAAAAAAAAAACTTAGTTAATTCAAGCTAAAGTTAATTTGTATTTTATCTTTAAGCAAAAATTAACTAGAAAATGGTTGAATCAGTTTATACATAATGAATAATGTCAGAAGCATTTATTTTACTATCTGACATTACTGAATGATTTATCTAAAGCCTAGATCAAAGGCAAAAATTCCAGGGTTACTCATAGAATGTTAGCACTAATTGTATGTCAACTCAAGTATGAATGAGACATCTCATTGATTTCTCTTCATAAGATAGAGGTCAGGAAATATTCTTATGAAAACTTCCATTGACTTCAAAGCTTTTGATCATGTCTAACAGGAAAAGTTGTGGGATGTCTTGTGAATGGCTGGAGCCTGAGAGTGACTAAAGCAGACACTAATATTCAAACTATAGATGTGGGAGGCTGGGCACTTGAGGTAGGTTAGTGAGATAAAAAGTTTTATATGTGTGCATTTATCACAAGAATCTAAAAACAAATAGATCACATGACCTGATTTTTCAGCTGTTAACACATTATCTTAATAATTCTTTATTTTTATTTTGTGCTAATATATACTAAATTATAACTTCTTGAATATTAGAAGTCATTACAGTTTGTACTTTGCCTTAATTTGATATGAAACTCAGATACTCTAATGAGAAACATCAGGGTAGTGTTATTCAAAGCATAGAGGAATTTTCTGTATCTGTTGTTAGGTTTGTAAATTTATTGGGCAACTGGAGATCAGAATTTCGCTTGATAATAGATGTTATATTTTTTTCTTGTCTCAAAGAAAAGAGAATAAAATTAAAATGCCCTATAGATGATTAAAGAATAAGAATAATCAAGTTTTAAGCTCAAATTCATACAACCATTGGGACATTATAGCACAATACTTAAACTTGACATACATGATGACCAGTTGGGTCTCTGACATACCAGTAGTGTTTAATGAATTTCACTGCAAGTGCTGTAATTACATGACTATAACTTAGTCTCAGAAGGAATTCCCTTCATCGTTCCTGCCCCATCCTCGATCTCTGCACTAGAGCCCCACTCTGTTTTGTAGGAAGAACTGGTTCTTCTTACCAGCCAAACAAAATAGCTCCTGCATGCTTGGTTGTTTCCAAAGCAAAAGAGAAATACATGATATGGGAAAGAGACTTGTAGGATGAGGGAAAGGGGTGACCTAGGTGTAAGAGGGCTAAAGAAGGATGGGGATGAGACTCGTCAGTCCACTGTATATGTGTGTGGGATTATCAAGTAGTATATTGCCTTTTTTTAAGTTGAAAAAGCTGTAGAAGTAATGTAACATACAATAGATAACTTGCTGATATATGTCTTTTCAAGGGCTGTTACACAGCAAGCTGATGCTTTACAAAGGATGCTTAGGATAGGTTTAGAGATTCTGTAGAGTAGGTGACTTTAAACTTTAAGCTTGTGTATTTTTGTTAAAACAAACTCAGGGGAAAAAGGATCATAACCAATTCTTAGAAATGTTG
Source organism: Micromys minutus (assembly GCF_963924665.1). Lineage (NCBI taxonomy): Eukaryota > Metazoa > Chordata > Mammalia > Rodentia > Muridae > Micromys > Micromys minutus. Next base: position 105,347,301 of record NC_137971.1, read on the forward strand.
CTCTAAAACTCTGAAATTAGTTAATTTTTGCAGTATATTAGTCAGATAAATCTTTGGGAAAGGTCCTGAAAGAACCATAAATAATGTGAAGGGTCCTGGAAGAACGATGAATAAACTGCTAATAATTGAACAAGTTCTTATCTTTTGTTAGATTACATTTGGATAGTTAAAGGATTAAAGGTGGGTTTTGTTTTTTTTTTTATATGATTGGTTGATTAGTTATTTTTCTTTCCTTTGTTTGTTTGTATGAATGTTTGTCTTCTGGAAACTGTAAGTAAATTAAATTCAATTGAACTTTAAAATTATTGCAGAAGTAACTTACCTTAAAGGTAAAATGATAATGAAAAACTATAATTATGATATTATTTTTTATTATTAGTTACAGGTGTTAATAAGTAAATATACAAATGTTTCTCCTTTTTTTTTCTTTTACTGATTATTTTCTTTATTTATATTTCAAATGATATCCCCTTTACTGGTTTCCTTTCAGCAAACCCATATCCCATCCCCCAGCCCCTGCTTGTATGAGGGTTCTCTCCCATTCACCCACCCACTCCCTCTCACCTCCCCACCCTGGCATTCCCCTACCCTGGGGCACTAAGCCTTCACAGGACCAAGGACCATCCTCTGCTACATATGCAGCTAGAGCCATGGGTCTTTCCATGTGTACTCTTTGGTTGGTGGTTTAATAAAAAATAAGAATAAAGAATGAAAGTTCTCTGGTACTAACTAGGGGTATGTGTCAGACTGGTACATTGCTATTGTAAAAAAAAGGAAAATAAATCATAAAATTTAACTCTGTACTTCCATGCCGGCAGAATTCTGTTTTTCACATTTTGTTTACCCCCCCCCCCCCAGTGGCTCCTGGATATCTTCTCTCTTCAGTGAAGCATAGCAAGTCCTTCGAAGATCTTTTCTACCTGTAATACTATTTAGCCTTCTTTTGTGGTTTTTTTGTAAACATTTTCTGTATAAAATTATCTTCTTCAATACTGAAATATATTTGCGTAACTTAAAGACTGTGGTTTTTCTAAAATTTATTTTAATAAATAAAGGAAGACTAGTACAGTCAGTGCCTTCTATTAGGCTGTAACTAATATTTGACCATTGAATAAGTAAAATTAATAGTATAACTCTTTTGAAAAAATGGAATGGAAATAAAAACTTTTAAAAAATCACTAGTCTTATATTATTAGAGAAGTATTACTTTTCCTGTTTCCCATTATGAAGATGAGAAATCAACAGAAATGGGAAAATACCATTTGATATTTATATGTGATAATGGGAGCAGAAAATTGCATTTCCAATTTACCATTTATTTTCTAGAAAAAGAGATGCATTTTTACTTTAAAATGATACTTTAGAAAATGGCATAGTTTTATGACTCCAAATGAGGATTATCTATATGACAATCCACAGCTAACATTTTCCCATTGACACTAGATATTTTAAGTAAAAATACCTCTATTAACAACCAGTTTAGGGTTGGAGAGATGGCTCAGTGGTTAAGAGCACACTGGTTGCTCTTCAGAGGTCCTGAGTTCAAATCCCAGCAACTACATGGTGGCTTACAACCATCTGTAATGAGATCTGATACCCTCTTCTGGTGTGTCTGAAGAAAGCTACATTGTACTTACATATAATAAATAAATAAATAAATAAATAATAATAAACAACCAGTTTAACTTGTAATAATGTAACATTTTCTTCAAGCTTAAGAGGTAACAATTTTCCCATGCTTATTCCTTCTGGGATACATTTTGTCCCCCACAACCCAACAGGCAACAGATGCCTAGGTCACTTTGCTCCTTCCCACACATCCAATACATTTTTACAAGCTCTGTTAATGAAGAATACACATGCCTATTATTCAGATATTTACCATTACCTTAACTCATATGTACTTAAAAAAAAAAAAAAAAAAAAACACTCAGTGCTCCTTGCAGGCCCCACCATCGCCACAGACACAGGACTAGAATATACAAATGTAAGTGCCTCTGCTTAGAGTTACTTACAGTGACTTTGTCAAATCAGGTGCATGATGCACACAATTGTTCATATTCAGAAGAATTTTGTGGACATATAATTAAACTATAGTTATCATATTATAAGCCTCAGCTCCTACCTGAAACAAACACATCACACTTGATTGGCCCTGTCAAATTTTCTTTTTATTCCATGTTGCCATCTGCATGGGGTCAAGTCCTTTTCTAAGAGGTTTCAGATAGTGCAAGCTTCCAATGAGTCAAACATACTGGTCTTCTGCTAATCTCCAGAATTTTGTCAGCTCTTCACTTTTAGTAATTATGTCAGAAAAAGTTAGAGAGAGGGCTATGAACTGGCTTACAGCCAGGGCAGTGTGATAGCCCTTCATCTTCATGTCATACTGGGCATGTCCAATTCACATGACCCAGAACTCAACTTCAAAGGAGCAGGGAAATCACTGGTCCTGTACTTTCTGTAGAGAGGACTAGTTAATAACTTGCCTATTTCAGCAAAGCTACAAAAAGAAACACTTTGTGCCCTACTCCTGTGAAACTGTTTCTTCTCCGTTCTGCCTGAAAACCAGATCCATTATAGCTCTACCAGCCATTCCAAAGTAATAAGACATAGTTTTAATTTCCAGAGAAATCTCGGAATAACAGCTATTTCTATTTTCAGAAATATTACTTTTAGAACAATAAACGTATCATTTGAGTTTGTCAGTAACTATCTGATAACCTGTTTGTGGAATAGTTTGTGGAACTCTTAGAGGATCTTTGAAAACTAGGTACAGGCTTACCTTTTGCTACACATCTATACTGAGTCTTAAAAGTACATATTCTCCCCCATTGCCTGTGGAAACCAGGCTGGTTTTAAATGTAGCCTTTAAAGGCTTTTATTCTAGCTTGTACTGTCATTTTGTTTAGAAGCCAGTTGTGGGGCAGGGAGTTTCATGAGCTTATTCCACTAGCTGTAATTCCTGAGTTTCTTGGGATTGGGATAAGAGATATAAAGGCATCAGAGATGCAAACATCATGTTTAAACTCTGTGACTGAGTCCTGCAACTTGTACTCCATTGGCATGAGGGATGTTCAGTGATTTTCCCTTTCTTCTTGGGCATATTGTAGATTCAGTGGAAGCCTTTCAACCAGGCACATCGCATTTCCACAATGTTGAAATTTATTCCTAGCTATGCACACAGCTCCATACTCTCTTCCTTACAGATCTGATAAACTGTTTGTGGGATAACCCATGAACAAAGACTCTGAAAACTTACTGCAGGCTAGCTTCTTGTTATGTGAACTATATAAAGCCTTTGAAAAATAACACCTATGCCTCCCCATTATCTGTGGAAATTTCATTCTGGTATTAGATCATTTAACTAATAGCATTTGTTATATTTTTTCAGCATTCATTTCAAATGTTGTTTTTTTAAAAGTCTATTAGGCTATATCAGTTATTAGAAAAATCTCAGCTGACTTGAGTGTGTGTGTTTGTGTATGTGTGTATGTGTGTGTGTGTGTGTGTGTGTGTGTGGACAAGCAGTGGAGAAAATCATAACACTTTCTGCTCCTATCCTTATAATATCATTCTTTAATGTAATTTAAGGTGATGAATTTTTAGTCACATTCTTTAACAGACTTCAAAAGAGGTATAGAATCTTGTTAAGAATTGAGGAGGAGTTAGGGTTAGAACTCTGGTGGCTTAAATAAATAAAAGTGGTTCTCATATGCTCATAGATGCACAGTTGGTGGAACCTCTTTGGGAAGGATTGAGTGTGACTTTGTTGTGGGATGTGTGTCGCTTGGGGTGGTATTTGAGGTTTCAAGCCAGTGTCAACCTCAGTCTCCTTTTCTCTTTCTCTCTCTCTCTCTCTCTCTCTCTCTCTCTCTCTCTCTCTCTCTCTCTCTCTCCCTCCCTTCATCCCTCTCTCCTCTCCCTCTCTCCCTCCCTCGATCCCTCTTCCAGCTTGCAGATAACATGTGAGCTCCTGTCTATATGTCATACCTACAAGTCTGCTGTATACTCCCAGCTATAATGGCTATGGACTGACCCTTTGAAACTATAAGCAAGCTTTCAATGAAACACTTTCTCTCGAGTTGCTTTGGTCTTGGTGTCTTTTCACAACAATAGAACAATATCTAAGACACGCACATACATGTTTTGTTTCAATTATGAAGTTATCCAGTACTGACAATATTATTCTGTTAATATATTGTTAATTAAAGTCAAAATTTTCAAGAAGTGGTATACTTAAAACAATACCATAAATTTCCTCAATGACATGGATTGTTGATCTGCTTTCTTACTAAGAGAATAAGTAGAAGAATTAGTTTAGGCATTCGAACACTGCACCTTGTGGGTGTTTGTATGAGATTATTTTGAGTGTAGAAAAGTCATCAATTAAAAAAAAAACAAAGAAAGAAAAATCATCAATCATTTCTCTCTTCAAAATGGGTGTTGAAAGTACATCCTGAGTGGAATACATGTTACATAGCACATTGTGTCTTTTAACAACATGGTCATTACATACCCACGTGATAAATATTTAAAATGAAACATTAAACTTTGGAGCTATTTAGCAATGTGGAAAGTACCTACTGTGTTGTTAATGTGAGAGAAACTGTACATTCTGGCATAGGAGGGGTCCCTGGATACCTCACCAAATTTACAACAAAGAAAAGAGATACCAGAATAGGACAATTTCCAACCAATATATATATATATATATATATATATATATATATATATATATATATATATATATATATATATATATATATATATATATATATATATATATATATATATATATATAATGCAATAGTAAAAAGGACACTTCACTAAGAACACAAACCCATTTTAAAATCCAAGGTTTAGACCGTGAGCTTAGCAGGTCTTTGTCTCTTTAAATGGATAAGCTTCTGTGATTTCACATATAATTCCTCTCCAACTTATACCTCAGACACTGAGTAACTCTCTGTGAGAAGGCAAATGCTGTATCTTGCTGTTTATCTCCTATTGCTGGTCTTATATACACCGAGACTTACTAAGTTAAAGTTTTCTCTTATAGAAACCTTTGCGTAACTCCAGCTCTGTTAACGCCCAGGTTCCTTCAGTTTCCAACTTGTTTTATATCAGTGATGCATGGGGGTGAAAATGCCTCATACATCTCATCTCTTAATCTGAACCCCAGCTAAGTCTCAGAATGAAAAGTGATTTGAGACCATAAGATGCTGCTTCAGGGGTACTCCTCTATTACTTTTCTCACAGCTGTGAGAACATACCAGACAAAAGCAGCAATGACATCTATTTTGGGCAAAGTTGAGACTACAATCTCTTCTGGCAGGGAATGTGTGGTGGCAGCTGGTTACACTATATCCCCAATCAGGAAGCAGAAAGCTTTGTATCTGCTCCTTGCTTTGGTGTTGGCTTGTTTGCTTGTTTGTTTTGTCATAGCTGGGGCCTGCAGCCTAGAGAATAGCACTGATCCTATTGATAGAGTTTATTATAAAGTAGAGTGGGTCTTTCTACGTTAATGAATCCAGTCTAGCAAAGGCAAATCTAAAGAATTGTTTCTTATGTAATTCTGGACCCTGTCAGGTTCAAAGTATTAACTAGTTTAACTCTCTTCTCTGAAATCTCAGTATAGTCATTGTCTTCATAGATTTTTTTTATACATTTAAAATTAGTATTAGTATACTTTTATGCAAAGTCAAAAGGTTTATTTTCCAGCATATCGGGGTTGAACTTCAATCAGTGCCTCATGGTGAGTGACTAAAAGGTGACCCCAAATGGCTATAACAAGGGGTTTTTATAGTTTTTAGGGGTACAGGTTACATTAGCAAGGTAACAGTTTAAACTTATTGTCTATGCATATTGGCCTTCAAATCTATTGTCTAGTATGCATGGGATGATTATGACTTGCATTCCAACTCTATCTGGGACCAGAGCGTCAGGTGACTGTCAGTTGATACATTGTGTGTGTGTGTGTGTGTGTGTGTGTGTGTGTGTGTGTGTGTGTTTTAGAGAATGTTCCTCATACTCCTGAGAACTGTATGTGGAGAAAAGAACTTGGCCTAGCCTTGACCAGAGGCAGGTGGTTGTAAGGCTGGGGAAAGCCCCTAGGGTCCTTCAACACTTTGCTGAACACTAGCTTGTTAGCCCTCTACTACTCTTGGTCTTCCCAGGCCATTACATTATGGAGGTGCAGAGGCACCTGGAAATGAAAATGTGTGAAGTAGTGTGGGTCAGCAATTTGGCCTTCCTGCCTAGTTTTCTTCCCTCTTTCACTGTACAGTAAACTTTCCCTCTCAGATACCAAGCCTAAACACTGTCGGTCTACTATTACTGGCTCTTTCTGCCTTCAAAGCTCTTCAACTTCTATCAACAAAGGCTCCAAGTGCATAGGCAATATTGGAATTGCTTCGTCATTTAACCTTAGGCACCAATCTTTTTCAAAATGGTATAAGTGGGGAGCTTTTAGGTGCCATTTAGCAGTAATTTGACATTGGGCCAGGGCAAAAAAGTGGAAATCAGGCAGAAATTTAACATTTTCACATGACAACAGAGTAAGCACAGGCAGGAATCTGATTTTTGGGTTATAACAAAAAAACAAGTTCAGGCAGAAATTTGACATTTGGCCAAGACTGAGAAGTGGGTTCAGGCAAGAATCTTATTGTACGATAGAACAAAGAAGTAGGCTCTAGACAAGAATATGACTTTGGGCTAAGACAGGAAAGTAGGCTCAAATATCTTGCTCATCCTGACAAGCCCTTAGAAGGAAGGATCAAAGGACTATGTTTATTGGCTTGCTTGTTCTGTGATCACTTGTATTCATTGTCGTGCTTGTTTCTTTATTTAAAGACTTATTAAACAGGTTTGTATGTTAAATTCTCAATCCAAAACCACTCTACACAATAAGCTTAGAACCAGCAAACAAAGATACAAACGGCCTATCCAGAAAAGATAAATAGACCCATAGAAACCCTTAGAAATATCATAATAACCTTACCAAGCTAGAGATCCACAGAGAGAAACATACACATATGTTTCTGTTCTCCCTCCATTAATCTCTGCCTCCTTACTCTTCTTCTGTTCCTCCAGCCTAGTTTCCCACCTACCTCTCCATTGTCCAATTACGTATCTTCTTATCATCAATCCACAATCTTTAATTTCGTTCTTCATTACATCCTTGACTAAAGTATCAATAAGTAGAGCATTGTTCAGCTTCCATCTGAATATCAGATTTTTGTTGTCTTTTTTGTTATTGAAGACCAGCTTTAGTCCATGGTGCTCTGATAGGCTGCATGGGATTATTTTAACCTTCTTGTATCCATTGAGGCCTCTTTTGTGACTGATTATATGGTCAGTTTTAGAGAAGATACCATGAGGTGCTGAGAAGAGGGTATATTCATTTGTTTTAGGATAAATTGTTCTATAGATGTCTGTTAATTAGATTTTGTTCATAACTTCTGTTAGTTTCACTGTGTCTCTGTATAGTTTCTGCTTCCATGATCTCTTCATTTATGAGAGTGGGGTGTTGAAGTATCCCATCATTATTGTGTGGGGAGCAATATATGCTTTGAGCTTTAGTAGGGTTTGTTTTATGAGTATGGGTGACCTTATATTCGGAGCATAGGTACTCAGAATTAAAAGTTCATCTTGATAGATGTTTCCGGTACTGACTAAAAAATGTCCTTCCTTATCTTTTTAAATAACTTTTGGTTGAAAATTTATTTTGTTCGATATTAGAATAACTACTCCAGCTTGTTTCTTTGGACCATTAGCTTGGAAAAAAAATTCCCAGTCTTTTACTCTGAGGTAGTATCTGTCTTTGTCACTGAGATGAGTTTCCTGTATGCAGCAAAATGCTGGATCCTGTTTACATTTACAGTGTGAGAGTCTATGTCATTTTATTGGGAAATTGAGTCTATTGGTGTTAAAAGATATTAAGAGATAGAGATAGTTGTTTTCTGATATTTTTGTTGTCATATGTAGACTTACCTTTAGTATCTGGTATTTGTACAGATACTGAAGATAAACCAGGACCAGGTAAACCATCTAAATAATCCCATAATATCTAAAGAAATAGAAACACCCATCAAAAGTCTCCCAACTAAAAAAATCTGAGGTCGAGATAGGTTCAGTGCAGAATTTTATCAGACATTAATTGACAACCTAATACCAATATTCTCCAAAATATTCCAGAAAATAGAATCAGATGGAACACTACCTAACTCATTTTTTGAGGCAACAATAACCCTCATTTCTAAACCACACAGAGACCCTACAAGGAAACAGAACTTCAGACCAATCACACTTGTGAACCTTGATGCAAAAATACTTAACAAAATCCTCACAAACCGAATCCAAGAACACATCACACTGATCAATCACCATGATCAAATAGGCTTCATCCCTGGAATGCAGGGATGGTTTGATATACAGAAATCCATCAATGTTATCCACCATGTAAACAAACTCAAAGAAAAAAACCACAGGGTCATCTCACTAGATGCTGAAAAGGCATTTGAAAAAATTGAACAACCCTTCATTTTAAAACTCTTGGAAAGAACAGGAATCCAAAGCCCATACCTAAACATAATAAAAGCAATAGTCAGCAAACCAACAGCCAACATCAAAATTAATGGTGAGAAACTTGAAGCAATCCCACTAAAATCAGGGACTAGACAAGGCTGCCCAGTTTCCCCCTACCTATTCAACATAGTACTGGAAGTCCTGGACTGACCAATTAGACAGCAAATGGAAATCAAAGGGATGCTAATTGGAAAGGAAGAAGTAAAAACATAACTAATTGCAGATGACATGATAGTGTACTTAAGTGACCCCGAAAATTCCACCAGAGAACTACAGCTGATCAACAAATTCAGCAAGGTGGCTGGATATAAAATTAACTCAAACAAATCAGTAGCCTTCCTCTACTCAAAGGACAAACATGTGTGGAAAGAAATTAGGGAAAAGATACCCTTCACAAAAGTCAAAAACAATATGAAATAGCTTGTGACTCTAACTAAGCAAGTGAAGGACCTGTATGACAAGAATTTCAAACCTCTAAAGAAGGAAGATCTCAGAAAATGGAAAGATCTCCCATGCTCTTGGATTAGAAAGATCAACATTTTAAAAATGGCCATCTTCCCAAAAGCAATTTACAGATTCAATGCAATCCCCATCAAAATTCCAACCCAATTCTGCATAGAGTTGGAAAGAGCAATGTGCAATTTCATCTGGAATAACAAAAGACCTAGAATAGCTAAATCCATCCTCAACAAGAAGAAAACATTTGCGGGAATCACTATCCCTGACCTCAAGCTATATTACAAGGCAATTGTGCTGAAAACTGCATGGTATTGGTACAGAGATAGGCATGTGGCTCAATGGAATAGAATAGAAGATCCACAATGTTCATAGCGGCTCTATTTATAATAGCCAGAAGCTGGAAGGAACCCAGATGTCCTTCAGAAGATGAATGGATACAAAAATTGTGGTGCATATACACAATGGAATACTACTCAGCCACCAGAAACAATGACTTAACCAAATTCTTAAGAAAATGGCTGCATCTAGAGAATATCATCCTGAGTGAGATAACCCAGTCACAAAAGAACAGACATAATATGCAGTCACTGATAGTGGGATGCCAACCCCAGAGACTTGCACTCCCCCAGAAACAACTCACAGACTGTATGAAGTCCAAGAAATAAAGAAAACAAAAAAATATATACATATATTTACAAACAAGAAGACTTTGACTGTTTCCATGTTTCGTTTTGTTTTGCATGTACTTTACGCTTATTGTAACTATTGGGTTTTCAATGCGTACTGTCGGGCCCTTGAAAAAAATCAAGTACTGACTAAAAAAAATATATTCACATGGTTTTATGTGAAAAATTATTTTAATGTCAGAAAAAACAGTACTGACAAAAAAGTATAATTTTAAGCAAAAAATGTTTAAAATCTGTACATTTATCATTGTTTTGTAAAATAAAGTCGTTTAAAAAAAACTGAAAAAAAAAAAAAAAAAGAATTGAAGATCCAGAAATGAGCCCTTACATATATGGTCACTTGATTTTTGACAAAAGAGCTTTAAACATTCAATGGAAAAAGGACAGCCTCTTTAACAAATGGTGTTGGTCTAACTGGCACTCATCATGCAGAAGAATGAAAATAGACTCTTTCTTTTCTCCTTGTACAAAGCTCAAGTGCAAGTGGATCAAAGATCTCCACATTAAACCAGGTACACTGAAATTATTAGAAGAGAAAGTAGGGAAAACCTTAAAAAACATAAGCAAAGGAGAAAATTTTCTGAACAGAACACCAGTGGCTCCTGCTCTAAGGTCAAATATTGACAAATGGGACTTAATGAGATTGCAAAGTTTTTGTAAGGCTAAGGACACTGTCAAGAAAACAAAATGGCAGCCAAAAGAGTGGGAAAAGATCTTTATCAACCCCACATCAGAAAGAGGCCTATTATCCAAGGCATACAAAGAACTCAAGAAGCTAGAAACCAGAGAATCAAACAACCCTTTTAAAAAATGGGGTACAGAGCTAAACAAAGAGTTCTCAATTGAGGAATATCGAATATTTGAAAGGCATCTAAGGAAGTGCTTGACATCATTAGCCATGAGGGAAATGCAAATCAAAACAACCCTGAGATTCCACCTCACACCAGTCAGAATGGCCAAGATCCAAAATTCAGATGACAGCAGATGCTGGCGAGGATGTGGGGAAAGAGGAACACTTATCCACTGTTGGTGGGGTTGTAAACTGGTACAACCACACTGGAATTGAGTCTGTCGATTCCTCAGAAAATTGGACATAGTACTACCTGAACACCCTATTATTCCACTTCTGGGAATAACATACAACAAAGACACATGCACCACAATGTTCATAGCAGCCCTATTTATAATAGCCAGAAGCTGGAAAAAATCCAGACATCCTTCAGTAGATGAATGGATACAAAAATTGTGGTATATTTACACAATGGAGTACTACTCAGCTATCAGAAACAATGACTTAACCAAATTCTTAAGAAAATGGATGCATCTAGAGAATATCATCCTGAGTGAGGTAACCCAGTCACAAAAGAACAGTCATAATATTCAGTCACTGATAATTGGATACTAACCCCAGATACCTCTGAACACCCCAGAAGCAATTCACAGACTATATGAAGTTCAAGAGAAAAAAAAAAAAAAGAAAAACCATTATGCTTAATCTTTATACACCAAGAAAACTGACTACTTCCAGGTTACATCTTGTTTTACATGTATTTTATGCTCATTGTAACTAGTAAGATGTTAATGCACACTATCAAACCTTTAAAAAAGAAACCAAGTACTGACAAAAATGTATTTGTATACCTTTATACAAAAAAGCTTAAAATCTGTACATTTATCTTTGTTTTTTAAAATAAAGTTGTTCATTTAAAAAAAAAAAGAAGTAGACTTATCTTTGTGTGCTTTTCTTCTATTGATTTTGTTGCAAGAATATTACCTTCTTGCTTTTCCTAGGGTGAATTTTCCCTCCTTGTGTTGGAGTTTTTCATTTGTTATCCTTTGCAGGGCTGCATTTGTGAACAGATGTTGTGTAAATTTGGCTTTGTCCTGAAATATCTTGGTCTCTCTATCTATGGTAATATAGTTCTTCCACTTGATGGGCATGTTACCTGAGACAAATAATGAATTGTTTCCTCCTGTTTAAGTAGAAGGTTCATGTTTAAGTAGAAGAGAAGATAGTGGATATTCTCTCACCTCCTAATGTGTGTAAAAATATCAAAGAACTTACCACAATATATCAACTGCATAAGAAGAAACTTGTGGATAACTATTTAAAATAGTAAAAATGTTTCTTCCTGTTAATTTTGTAAAGATTAGTAATGCAAAGAAAAAATGAGAATCATCACATCTTTGCTCTAGAACTGTCAAATTATCTTATTATTAACATTATTATTAATTTGTGGTAGGAAAACCAAGAGAGAGAGAGAGAGAGAGAGAGAGAGAGAGAGAGAGAGAGAGAGAGAGAGAGAGAGAGAGAGAGAATGACATTTCTTTGTTCTTTCAAAGAATATAGTCAAGTTTGGTGTGACTTTTTAATATTTCCATACAGTCTCCTGTCCTTGATATTTTCTTTATTGGAAGATTATCACCTTCAGACATATTAAACTTATATAATATTTTTGAGCATGTTTTAATAAATTATAATCAATATGACCTGCCCATTCCAACATTTTTAATCTAATGAAATCATTTTAATTTCACTTTTATCATTCATCTTAATTTCTCTAAAATCTAAAAATTAATACCACTATTTTTAGTACCAATATTATTTGAGCTAACAATCTTATAACAGCAGTATATAATAATTTTTAGTATATAATATATTACAATTTTTCTAACCTAATATTTTAAAAAATCTGAAAGAGTTAGGAGGCTGCCCATGGTTACTATCTAGTAAGCAAGGGCAAGGACTAGAAGCATGTAAGACATGCAGATGGAAATGTCCACATTCTTTACAGCCTTTCAGCTCTGGCTTTAGACATACACTGGAGTTGTGACTGGGCCAATTTTAGCTCCTTCAAAAAGAAGTGCATACAGTAACAGCTTTGTTCAAGGAATAAAAAGCAGACTATGAAAAAGATGAATGTACCTTTCCTCTCCCCTACTTCTCAACACCTAGCTTTTGACACCAGGACTATTTGAATCATTTTCTACTTGACATGTGCTGTTTTATGCTTTTGAATTTCTGTGCAGAGCTCACCCACATCCTATTAGAGAACCGAGTGATTTTTAAAACAGGCATCCTGCAAACACTTTCCAGCATTTTTTATTCTTCTGGGATTTCTGCTCTATGAAAATGGCTTTCCTGCCCCAATCACCAGACCTCTTTTGTATTATCACTGTGGTCACATTTGTAAGACCTCAATGAGAGCTCAGCGTTCTAACTGTGCTCATCAGCATCTGCTCCTCTACTGCTCTCGGTCTCTTGGGAAGAATAGGAAGCAACCGTCTGCATTTTTCTATCCCAAGTGCTTACCTTAGTAATCTTAGAGAAGATACCAGTGAAAATATGATCATTGCTGTAGGTGGGCTTTTTTATTCCCTCAATGGTGTTCCTACTTTATCTAAGAATTTTACATTTAGGGAACACAGTGCTGTATCTAGGCCTTAGCTAGAAGAAAACACTGATTTTCTCTAAACATGCAAGTTCTCAGAGAAAAAAAAAAGTATTCTCCAGTTTCATAATTGAAGATTCAAATTCTAACTTTTCTAAATTAATAAATTCTGACACATGGTAACACATTTAAGTCTTTTTAATGTTTCTATTTAACTAGTTACCAATTAAAATTCAGCTAGTCTCTATAGCTGTGCACATCACCTCAATTAGAGAGCATAGTCTAAGTTTGAGGCATTTAATAACGTTGGCCTCCAAAAAATATATTTTCCTGCTTCCTTTTTACTACTTTTATTTATTTTTTTATCCTATCGATTATAGTAGCATCCATGGCATAGCTCTGAAAGTCTAAGAAAATTATCCAAAATTACAGCTGCAATGTGAGAGCCAGGCCACTAGGTGGACACACATTAAATCTTAGGCTATAAAGCTTCAATATTAATCCTTCGCATTCACAGGACACTCCTGCTGGAAGAACAAAGGACAGTGACCATCCAACCTATTCATCATGACAGTAGAGTAGAATCAGGATCAGACACTGAAACATTCACAGGATCCTTCTGCTGGAAGAACAAAGGACAGTGACAATCCAACCTATTCATCATCACTGTAGAGTGGAATCAGGATCAGACACTGAAACATTGACAAGCAGAAGCCAATGCCCAAAGGATTCGTTGCTCCAAGTTTTTGAAATTGAGGCAGTAAACTTCTCCTTAGTCTCTGGAGTTATGAAAAGAGAAAATAGAGAGCTTAAATAAAAGAAGCAACAATCCCTGCCCAAATAAATCTGTGGCATGACAAAGCTTGCTGGAAAATCTTTAATTAGATTACCATGTGGGGTCCCCATACTCTGATCTAGAGGAAGTGGGTACCGTCATGGCAACAATAAAAATAAAGTTTCTAGGTTTCCTCTTCCTAGAACATCAAAGCAGTCTCATGTTACTTGGCTGTTGCAACTTTGTGCAGATCAACTATGTGGTCAAGTCTGTCTATAATTTTTCCTCTAGCAAAGTCTGTGGTCAGGGCAAGTTCCTCTCCTGGCTGCTTCCAAGAGAAAGGTTGTGATGATGAGGGAGGGGTACCCTCCAGTTCTGTGGTGCCTGTGCACAGAGATGCATGGAAATATGAGAGAAAGAGGTTGAGGGATGAATGATCATGCCAAGTTAACACAGGAAGCTCCTCTAACCTTCCATTATCCTGGGCCTTTTCTACAGAGCCCTACTCTGCAAAGTCTGTGTCATAGAATGGTATAGAGGAAATAAAACACATCATGCAATGGTATGAAAAGTATGTATTATAGCAATATATATTCATATATATGAATAATTTCTGGTACATATACTCACCCTCAACCCTCCAGATTACATTTACACATAAAGAAATTCTAAAAGCAAAGTGGTTTCTTAGATCCCACAGTTGAAGTGGTTGGTCTGCTCTGGGGAAATGTTTTAGTTAGTTAACATATATCAGATTACATTTGAATGGAACTACTCACAAATAACTTTGAAATAGACTTCCAAAATTTTTATTAACAAAATCTACTGATAACTTTATTATTCATAGTTTGTTACAGTAGAAATGGCAAAAGAAATGAACAATTGTGGGACCTAGAGCCAGAAGTCCCAAACAGATCTCTGGTCAGAGATGTGACTACTGCCACCTTCGCTGTCCGGCTTGCTGCAAGTGAGCTCAGGTGAACAAAGAAGGGGAAACCAGTTCCACTGCCTGCACTGCTGGGCTCAGCTTGCCTGTATTTCTGCTGCTGCCTCCAGGTGCTGAGCTAGGCTGAACAAAGCCAAAGAGAGGTTCCGGGGTGGGCTGCAAGAAGCTTTGGGAGAGAAAAATCACTTCCCAAATGGCAGCTCTTAAAACAAGAGTTCTCAGGAGACAGAATAATTCTTACATGTGTTTACTTTTGAGCAAAAACTTCCTGCAGAGGACTGACTTGGGGTGTGGCCAATGCCCTAAGGGGCAGTGTGGTGCTTATGGCAACTCGAAGATTCCTAATTTTCAGGAAACTAGGCAGCTTCCTTCCATCTCACTTATTGTTCCCAGGGCTTCACTTATCTTGACTGATACTTTTAATGGCCCAAATTCCACAAACAATTGTTTGGTTTAACTTTTGTGATGCCAGATAGTAGACAAGAGGGAAGTTTCTAGGACTATAGAGTTCAAAAGGTCACAAGAATAAAGGTTGCAAGAAGGCTCTAGAGTCTTTTAGTGTCTTTATTTTTTTTTTTAAATTGAATGAGAAAACTTACTCTGCATATTTTAAAAAGAAAGAAAACTTACAGCACACAGAAAAGCAATATTCCAAGGAACCTAATGCTTTCAGGTTTTGGTGGTGACATTCTATAATGTTAAAGTATTAGAGAATCTAATATCATTAAAATATAGACAATACTGAAATATTTACTTGTTTTGGGCATTTGTATAGTAAAAAAAAGGGGGGGGAAGTATGATATAAATCCATACCATTCTCTTTTGAAGTGTATAAATATTACAAGTATATGTATGTGCATTTGAGTATATATACACATATGACATGTATGATTATTTCCCTTAGAGACAGAAGAAAGGATAAATCATCTCAAACTTTTGTACATTTGGTATAACCTAAAATGACACGGTAAAACTATCAACTCATTTTGAGCAGTAAGATTTATTCTTTGAGAATACCTTAGTCCCAAACAACAGACTTCATCTTATCATGCATAAACCGGCATCTCACGCAATAATAATTGTGTTCTTGTTTTTAATAAGAGGGCTTAAATATAATACACCAATGAGAGAAAGTCCACAGGCTCTGTCATGACCACGCTGAAGAAGGGCCTTTTCTACCTACTGAAGTAATAGATAGTCCCACAGGAGCCATCTATCCCAACTATATTCTAAATCTGATATAACAGTTTTGGTTCAATAGTTTCAAGTCAAGAGGGACGTGTTGGCTGGAAGTTATTACTAATATTATCCTTCATAACATCTATCCAAGCAGAGGATTACTCCAGAGCTCAGAGAATTACTGGTACTATCATAAAATTAGAAAAGCTAGTAAGAAGCTGGTGTTGCCACCAATTTCTTCTAGGACATTGTAATTTTTTTTTCTTTTTCTTTTTAAACAAAAAATTGCTGAAGCTTTTCATAAATGTGCTTTATGGAACACTCTTTTACTTCTTGGATTTTTTTAAAGACATTATTATGTATATACCTTTTACTGCAATATATGAATATTATAGGAGAGTCTAGGTGATATGTGTGTGTAGATCCATCTATGTGTTCATTATTATATTCCTTTCTCTTGCCTATTAAATGTAGTCACAATTTAAGTCTTTAAAGGAAAACCTTGAAGACACTGGAAAAGTTAAGAATATCTTGAATCTTGAAAAAGTAAGCAGACCTTTTTCTCCTCCTCAACCCCTGATAGTTTTGATATTTTGATATGACTCTTTTTTCTTTTATTTCACCATTCACAGTATCATGGGCCCAGATTCATTCCTCTCTCTCTCTCTCTCTCTCTCTCTCTCTCTCTCTCTCTCTCTCTCTCTCTCTCTCTCTCTCTCACACACACACACACACACACACACACATACAAAATACAGAGTCACATATCTACTTTATTAAGATAGCTTTACTTAGTCACACTTTACATTTCATACAATTTACTCATTTAAATTAAATATTCTAAAAATTCAATTGATTTTATTTTGTTCAACACCATCAGTATTAGAACATTTTCATAACATAGTATTTATCTTATATTTCTGCCCTCAATCTTTTTATCTTCTTACCTTCTTTATTTACCCCAACAGTAGGCTAACTGATTTTATATGTCTATAAATTTGCCTATTTTGGACATTTAAAAATATTCCTCAAACAGGCAGAAATGTTGGAGTAGAAGCTGATGCAGAAGCCTTGGAGGAGTGATGATTACCAATTTGCTTCTCAAGTCTTGCTCAGCATGCTTCCTTATAACACCCAAGATGGCCATCCCAGGGATAGTACCTCTCTCAGTGATCTGAGCCCTCCTACATCAATCAAGACAGTAAACCATAAGCTTGTCCAGAAGTTAATCTGGTAGAGATATTTTCTTAATTGAGATTCTTTCTTCTCAAGTACAGATGCTGTTACAAAAACAGACTTTTGTTTGCTCTGGTAAAGTACTATAATATCATGGACATATATACTGCACCTTCTTTAGCTGACTTGTCTACTGATGGTCACATTTTAATTTGCAGTGAAATTAGTATAAGAGTATAGTTATCTCTTTGGTATTGTGACTTCATTCCCTTTGGTTATATTCACAGTAGTATTATAGCTGGGTCACAATAGGCAAATGCTTTAACTTTTCTATATTGTCATTTGTACTTGTGAACTTTTGTTGATTTGACAGTGACCATTCTAATGGATATGACTTAATATGTGAATATTGATACCTGTTTTAACTTGGATACTCCTGATTTTTAGTGATATTGGATATCTTCATAAGCCAGTTGTAGAATTTCAAGTCTTTAAAATAACGTTGTGCATTACCAGCTATATCTGTTACCTGTGTCCTTGAGCTTTGTTCACTTTCCTTTCATTAACTAGATTTAAAAATACTCAAAAGAATAAAATAACCTTCTGTCTTGAAAGATTTTCATGTCAATTTTAATGTCTTTTATTAAACAAAGAGTAATCTTAGTTGGATTGAACTTTATGTGTTTGATTGAGTATGAGTATCTCCAACAGATGACTGGGTACTCCAGGAATTCACTAGATTGAAGACATGAAACACAGATACTGATCTTATACACACCTCCAGTAAAGCTACTTCCTTATTTTCAGGTTAATTAATCTATGTAATCAATTAAAACAAACACTCCCATTCTATGACAGAGACTTAAGGAGAGGAGTATAGACGACCAAGAGAAAGGAGCTTATTTATCTGACATGGTAGGAATCTAATGAGAGAACTTAAATTTTAAATTTTGTATAACCTATTCTACCTCTGACATTTGTGTTTCTAGAAACTTGTTCGACAAGTTTTCTTCCCAATGGTTTCCTTGTCTACATAATTATATTGCTTCCAATTTTTTACATAGATGCCCTTTGTTCCTCTATGTGCTCAATAGATGTAACTGAGCTCTAGCAATAAGCTAGGGATTGTTCTGCGGCTAATAGTGGTAAAGACACTGTTTAAGAATGTCATCTTTGCTTGTCTACCTGTCTACTTCGCTCAATGTGCTGACCTAGTTCCACGATGACTAGCCTTGCTGACCTCATGAACATATATTTTCCAACATTTCCCTGTAGAACTAACTGTACTGCTTGGCTCTACCTCATCCTCTGTGTTCACAACTCTGGGAGGGTTGCTTATATTTGTTTATCTATTCTAAATTCCTCTCCTCTAAGAACGAGAGATTGCAAAATTTGTGCAGTTTTCAAAAAATAGGTGGGATGATATTGTTTAAAGCAACACGAAAAACTAGCTTATGCTCTGTGTGCACAACAAAAAGGAAGGCTGCATAACAAGATTAACGGGAATATTTTTCAGTTGTTAGAAATATATTTTTATTGTTGTTCTTTTGTTTTAGTATTAACCTAGAGTCTTTCTACATAGCCATGACTGTCTTGGAACTTAATATGTACACCATGCTGGCCTCAAACTCACAAAGATCTAGGGGTTTCTCCATCTGAGAAATAGAATTAAAGTGTTTTTGTTGTTGTTGTTGTTGTTGTTGTTAACAAATCTACTTCTTGCATTTTCTACAACTTTCTTTGAAAGTCATGTACTTGATTTCATAATGGTAAAATCAGCATTTGTAATCAGGTAGAGTAGAAGGAGGAAATGGATATAACAAGGAAGATATATAAAAGAACAGTTCTAAATAACTGAACAAACACCATACAAGTGCTGGGTAAATTACACATCAGGTTAGTGAGTTTGTTTTACTTCCTTCATAATAAAATTCATCCACATGATTCCCATTCATAGCCAACCTCAGTTAATTACTGTATTGTTTGTAGTTGCTCATGAGCAGGGTCAGTACATATGATTAGATATTTTACAGTCTTTAGAAAGTTACTTTCATTTCTCTTAGACCATCAATATCAGATGCAAAATATATAAATGAGGAGACATGGTAAGTTAGCGCAATATTCTAAAGTCAGTGAAGTGAAAAGCTGAGACAATTATTATAACACATGGTTTCATCTCGCTGAATACCCAAGAGCAATATTTTTTTTTCGTCAGAATTGCTTACCAAAAAATGTCTTAATTTTGACATTTAGCCACTCCAGGGACATTCAGAAATTATGTGCTTTAAGAAGGTAGATGGAGTTTTAGGAGTTGTCACACTTTGTTCTAGAGGTAAAAGCCTTTCTTCAAATCAGCTCTAAAATAAAGAATTGATGCTACAGCCTTTGAATAACAGTATGGCAGAGTACAAAGAACAGAATTTAGAGACACCAACAAAGCCAGGCTTAAGATTCAAAGAGAAGCTGTTTTCCTGTGAATAGGAGACAGCCATCCACTTAAGAGATCTATGAAATAGGCAGGGCATGAGCTGGTAACTGAGATTAGTGTTTGCAGTGCATTAGCCCTCTCTGATAAACACTGGGAAAATGAGTTTGACTCTTGGAAGTGAAAACAATCTGGCATATGCAAAAATCATAGCACATTTCTGAATAATTTACAGTCCAGCAGAGCTGGTCTGCATTCGATTGAATTAGTTAACATTTACAGAAAGAATGGGAGACTAACAAGGGTTGAGAATGTCAGAGGCATTTCTCATGATTACATTTTCCTGTGGGTATTCAAATTTAGCCAACAATTTACAAGTATTGTTCAAGGAGAAACGTCATTGTGGAATGATTGGAGAAGAATTTTGTGTGAAGGAGTTTTAGTACCCTCAGAATAGGAATCAGGGTGAGACCAGTGCTCTTAGTCTCTGGATGCTTAGTCCTTTGTTTGGAATCCATGGTATTCGCACATCTTGTTATTTGGAATGATGTATGGTCATACTCTAGCAGCATATGCAGATGTCACATGAAGACTGGCTATTTCAGACTCTGTGGTCATGATCTCTTATGACAAATTCGTTAACTGATATTTTAGTTTTCTTATTTCAATTCTGTGTACTTATTCTATATTATATTTCCTAAAAGATTGGGCTGCTCTTGTTTTGCTGGAGAGATTAGCAAAGCTTCCTGTTATAGGGAATAAAACCACCATGACTGTTAAAGTCCATTACTTAGGGAGGCCTATGAGAATTAGCTAGGATCTTACTTTTGTGTGATAATGTGACATTGCTTTGTTGCTACAATGGGTCATTTTTGACTCTCACATCCTCATGACCTAATTAAGTGTTTGTTGCATCCTGGTCCAACGTTAAGTAGACACGTTGGTTTGATATCTTCCTGAAGAAATATCTCAGGTGTTGTATGTGTGCAAATCACTTGTTTGGGAGTAGTTCACAGAAAATACAGATGGGAAAATGGTGTCAGGAAACAAGATATAGAAGAAAACTAGTCACATCTAAAATATCAAGCAAATTTGCTAAGATTAAGGGCAAGTAGGTCTCAGTAGGAATGGGAACCTCAAAGACAGAGTAAACAATGCCACCAATTTATTTATCCTCTGCCACCACAAAAAGGCAGGTTTGTACAAACCCTTTAATTGCCACATCTCTTTAATTTAAAACTACTTCTTGACACATTGACTCATGGTATTTCTGGCATTCTGGTGTCTGATATCCTAGAATATACTTGCAAATGAGAAATGTGTGCTGAATAGTGGAGTGTCATGGAGTAGCATGTTGAATGAGCCAACTGATGTCGTCTTGTGACGAATAAAACATTCCACACTCCCAATATTCACTATGACTGGGCATAACTCTAGCGAGTTTCATTCCATCAGAGTGGTAGGTAGAAAGTGACAAAAGAATCATCTTTGGGATTCAAGTTGGGTTCCAGCACATTAGAAGGGAGTGAGGGCAAATCTGAGCGGTACCCTCTGAACCTCTATGTTCTCATGTGACTGGAAACAAATTGCAGCAACTCATTTTATCAGACCAGTGCTAATTCAGAATATACTACATCCTTGCCTTGCAAGCACACTCTGTTCTAACAGAAATTAAATGTAGGAGTCTGCCAGCAACCCGTCTAACTCGAGCAAGGTTGCTGGATGAATCATAAGTCCAAATTTCTCAATAATTCAAGTGCCAGCAGCACCACATTTGTTACAAATTCTCAGTTTTGTTTGAGATTTCTAAAGAACCCTCACCCACCCATATTGGTGAGAAATCCAACATCAAGCTACTTGGAAGACATTTGGTATAGTTTCCTTTCAGATTTCCTGTATGATGCAAGAATGCTGGCAGGGCAGGGGAGTGGTGGGAAAAGTTATAAAGTGGTACTTCCCAGGCATAAAAATCAAGCAAGGAAAGGAAAACTGTGTACCTTCGGTAGTTACCCACACTCCTTCAATGTATAATACATTGAAAGTCTACGGTTCTAGAGTCTGTGCTGGATTCTCCTTGTTTAATGCTTAACCAAGGACTTTCAGAGGTGGATCTGCCTCAGTCTTCACACTATTTCCCAAGGCCACAAGTACTCTACTCTTTACTACAGAATCCAGTTAGGTATGGGTTCTTGTTCACTTTAATCCAAAACTAAAAACAAAAGCTACTTTTGCTTTCTTGTTCTAGAAGGAGAAAGCTCAGTCATGTCACTGAAATTCAAATCAGCCAGGCTAGGGAAAGAAAGCATCTCTACTTTATCCACACCACGACAGAGGAGAGGAGTTTGATAGAGCCAGCTCTCCCATGCTTATATCCTCAGGGTCAGAGGATACAATTCTCAAATATCCCACACTTCTGAGTACTCCAGCTGGCCAGGGGTGGAAGGCAGTTTTTCAGCTCTCGTGCCCCTTAGGGCCAGCTGTCCCATGACACCAGGTGAGGGGTGAATCTAGTTCTTCACAACCTTCAGACCTCAGCATGTCCCCAGGTAGCAGGCAAGACCAAGGATATCCTCCTGGATTTTGGTGGTAACAAATCACCGCTGCTACAGGGCATGTGCCAAGCACCAAGCCATGGCCTTCAGTGGTAGCACAGGCCAGGACCTCACCATGATCCCAGTTAGCATCACTGGGTACTGACATCACTGCTCTGGAGGTATCTACAGTTCGGCCTTTCTACATTGTTCCTATATCTTTCAGGTTCTCTTTCTCTCTCATTTTCCCACCATTTACTTGCTCTTCTTAATATTACCCAGGGTTTCTGAGTATCTGGGGTCATTTTAGGAATAATCCTGAGGGTGATAGGCCCTGCTTATGCCTTATGCCACAGGGCAGGACTCATCTCCAGTATGGTCTCCCATCCCCTATCAGGCATGTGCAGCAATGAATTGGTTGTCATCTCAGGCTAACTTCCTCTTGAGTCCACATGGTGCCATTCTGGTGGTAGTCTGGGACTCTCTTCTTTTCCCGACTGCCCAATTGTCCCCTTGCAAGTATCAAGGGTTATCTGTCTCAATTCCTAACTCCTGGGCCCACAGTCTCAGGTGGGATTCTTCTTATCTGCAAATTGTTCTCATCATGGGGGCCCATCCATGCTTACCTGGTGCTGTTCTTGTGGTCATCTCAGGGTCTCTTTTTCTCAGGGAGTGTCAGGCTATTAATAATTCAGGTGTTCACAGGTTAGAACACTGAGTGTAGACATAGTCACTCTCTTCTCTACTACCTACTGATACACATGCGAAACAGTAGCCATGCCAGCAAAACCTCTAAGGGCAGGATGTTAACCTATGGTTGTTCGCCTATTAACTTACAATAAGAAGTAAGGAAAGGTGACTTGATGTAAAGGGTGCTAAGGTTTGCAGTGCCAAACCACTCACCACTACTGCAAAGAATATAAGGACACAAAGCATGGTGGCATGTGCTCTTAGCCCCAGTTGCTTGTGAGGCTGGTATGAGAGAAATAAATGATCCAAGAAGTATCTGACTTGCATGGGCATCAAAGTGAGACTTCTCTTAAAAATAATAATATCATTAATAATAATAATAATAACAATAATGTAACCAATGAAAGACATACCTGTTTTTAACCTACAGAAAGTAAAAGTTCTGTCCAAAAGATATCAAGCTCTAATGACTCACTTGTATGAGGAGCATTTTGAAGTGTCTTTGCCCTCATTTTGTAGATATCTGATGTTACTCAGACATCAAGACCCAGATCCCTGTTCCTTGATCCTCATCAGTGAACTTCACCTTAGTCAGAGTACAGTTCATGTGACACTTGGAGACACAAATAATTCACAATGTTTTGCCTCTTAGATGTATTGCTTTGAAGTGTGAATCACATTTCCTTAAGAACTCTGCTGAGTCTCCTTTGAGGCAGCCACAGTGAAGTGAGTGATCTTCCCTTGATGGAATTAAGATTGTTTCAAAAAAAACTCCATTGAAAGCTTTGTGGTTGCATCAACCATTTAAATGTGAGCATATAGAAAAAAAATTAGAATTTTTCTCTACAGAAACTTTTCTATCTCAGAGAAGGATTGTCAAAAGGATTTTCCAAAAATACACAGCATATTCTACTAACCTAATTTATTTAATGTGATAGACCCAGGGAATCTTTATTTTAAATACTGATCTGTTTTTCATATTCTTTATGAATAACACATTACTGGATCTGTATTCTTAAATGTGGACCATGGTTTTCCAGAGACTACTGGAAGCTATCAGTCACCCCTGCAGATCTAGTGGAGAAACATATATGAAAATTCCTCCAATTTTTTAAGATTTTTATGAAAGTTTTTTTCAAAAATTCTTCAAGAATTTTACACATAAGCTTAATATAATATATCCAAACTCTATTTCTCTCCTTTAACTCCTCTTGGATCCCCCACAACACACTGCATTGCCAGCTTCATGTCTGTTATTTTTAAGCTCATTTGGTCCAATTACTACTGAACTTATGTACATAAATGGGTCATCCAATAGAGAGTCAGCAGCCCACCAGTAGTCACATCTCTAAAGAATGCCTCTCTTCCCACAGCAGCTACTAACTGCCAATAGTGCTGCAGTCCTGTGTGGTTCCTGTGCTGGAACATTGGTTGGCTGGATGGAGGTAGCGACAGCTGCTGATTTCAGGAATATAGTAGCTGTATCATTTCAAGAAGACACCATTTTACAGCACATTTCCCCCATCCATTTAGGGGCAGAAGAAGACTGGCACCGTTGTGTAAAACACTTTTTGGTGCTGTCATTTGTCTTCTTAAACCATCTTATTTTCTGAAACTATCAAATCATTTTGTCAATGTTGTAATAAAGGTATTAGCTTCATCTAATGAATAGTAAATGGAGTCTGAGAAATAAACACCAAAGCCTTGAATTTTCTTGGGGGTTTTTGGCTATGTTTGTGACCAGGTTTAGCAATGTCATATATCTATCCTCTACGACAACAGTGCTCACTACTACAGGGAAAGAAAATGCCATTGGAAAGGATGAAGTAAAAAATTACTACTTGCAGATGATATGATAGTATACGTAAGTGACCCCAGAAATTCCACCAGAGAACTTTAACAACTAATAAACAACATCAGCAAAGTGGTTTGCTATAAAATTAACTCAAGCAAATCAGTCACCTTCCTCTACTCAAAAGATAAACAGGCTGAGAAAAAAATTAGGGAATCAACACCCTTCACAATATTCAAAAAGACTATAAAATACCTTGGGGTGACCCTAACCAAACAAGTGAAGGATCTGTATGACAAGAACTTCAAGACTCTGAAGAAGGAAATTGAAGAAGATCTCAGAAGATGGAAAGATCTCCCATGCTTATGGATTGGCAGGATCAACACTGTAAAAATGACCATCTTGTCAAAGGTAATTACAGATTTAAGGCAATTTCCATCAAAATTTCAACTCAATTCTTCATAGACTTGGAAAAAGCAATTTGCAAATTCATCTGGAGTAACAATAAAACTAGAATAGCGAAATCTATTCTAAAGAATAAAAACACTTCTGGGGGAATCACCATCCCTGATCTCACGCTACATTACAAAGCAATTGTGATAAAAACAAAACAAAACAAAAACAAAAACTGCATGGTATTGATACAGAGATAGGCAGGTAGATGAATGGAACAGAATTGAGGACCCAGAAATGAACGCACACACCTATAGTCACTTGACCTTTGACAAAGGAGCTAAAACATTCAATAGAAAAAGGACATCCTCTTCAACAAATGGTGTTGCTTAAACTGGCAGTCAGGATGCAGAAGAATGCAAATCAACTCTTTCTTATCCCCTTGTAAAAAGCTCAAGTCCAAGCGGATCAAAGATAAAACTGAAACTATTAGAAGCGAAAGAGGGGAAGAGCTTAGAAGCACATAGACACAGGGGAAAGTTTTCTGAACAGAACACTAATGGCTTATGCTCTAAGATCATGAATCAACAGATGGGACCTCATGAATTCACAAAGCTTCTATAAGCTAAGGACACTGTTAAGAGGACAAAACGGCAGCCTACAGGTTGGGAAAGGATCTTTACTAATCCTACATCTGATAGAGGGCTAGTATCCAATATATACAAAGAACTCAGAATGCTAGACTATAGAGAATCAAATAATTCTTTTAAAAAATGGGATATAGAGCTAAACAAAGACTTCTCAACTGAGGAATACTGATGGCTGAGAATCACCTAAAGAAGTGCTCAAGATCCCTAGTCATCAGAGAAATGAAAATCAAAACAACCCTAAGATTCCACCTCATACCAGTCAGAATGGCTAAGATCAAAAACTCAGGTGACAGCAGATGCTGGCAAGGATTCAGAGAAAGAGGAACACTTCTCCACTGTTGGTGGGGTTGTAAACTGGTACAACTACTCTGAAAATCAGTCTGGCAGTTCCTCAGAAAATTGAAAACCTAGCCATTCTACTCCTGGGCATATACCCCAAATATGCTCCAACCTATAACAAGGATACATGCTCCACCATGTTTATAGCAGCCTTATTTATGATAGCCAGAAGCTGGAAAGATCCCAGATGTCCATCAACAGATGAATGGATACAGAAAATATGATACATTTACACAATGGAGTACTACTCAGCTATTAGAAACAATGACTTCGTGAAATTTGTAGGCAAATGGATGGAAGTAGAAACTATCATCCTGAGTGAGGTAACCCAGTCACAAAAGAACACACATGGTATGCACTCACTAATAAGTGGATACTCTCTCCAGAAAGCTTGAAATACCTGATACCCAAGAAATAATTCACAGACATTATGAAGCTCAAAAAGAAGGAAGGCCAAAATGGGGATGCCTCGGTCCTTTTTTAGAAAAGAGAACAATACTCTCAAGGGAGGAATGGCAAGGTCAAATAGAGGAGCAAGAATTAAAGAAAAGATCATTCAGAAGCCGCCTCACCAGGGGATCCACCATATATGCAATCACAAAATTTAAGCACTACAGCTGGTCCCAAAAAGTACTTACTGGCAGGAATCAGACAGAGATGCCTCTCAGGAACTAGCAAGAGTCATATTGATACAGCTGAGCATGCTTGCAGCTAACCATCGGTCTGAACTCAGGGTTGCTAAAGAAAGGACCTAAGGAGCTGAAAGGGGTTGCAACCTCATGGAAAGATAACATTAACCAACCAAACCCTCCAAAACTCCCATGGAGTAAAACACCAACCTCTGTGCTCACTTTGAGAGACTTATTGATTCAGTTGAGTATGCAGCTGAAGATAGTAGTGCTTGGCATCAGTATGAGAGGAGGTTTTTTTTTTCAGAGAGGGCAAGATTTCCCAATGGAGGGAAATGCCAAGGCAGTGGGGTGGGGAGGGCAATCAGAAGGAAGTGCACCTTTCTGAAGTCAACTGGAGGGGGAGGAGGGATGGGAGTGGGGCGGGGTAAAGGGATAACATTTCAAATGTAAATACAGAGTATCTAATAAAAAAAGAAAACCGAAAAGTTCAGACAACTAAATATAATCTTGCATGCACAAAAATATTCTGTGAAATTTTTCATATGAATAAAATAATAAATAAATACTAGTTGTTAAATGAAAAAAAAACCAAAAAAAAATTAAGAGCTCATTTATAGAGAAAAATAATATCAAATACTTTCTTTTAGTCTTCCCAAAGAAGCCCTAGGAATATTCCACGTATTGTATTTTTTTATCTCCCTCTATTACCTGGACCATTTTGTATAGATCGTAGTACTCACCATTTAGCTAATTTTAATTAAAGCTGATAATTCTGGGGTGACTTCCCCATGCTCCCTGATGGCTGTGATACAAATGGACGTAATAAACAATGTAACATTGATAGAGCCTCCAGCTGCCTCTGCTAATGAGGACCACTAAAGGCTTGGAGGGCAGGCATTCCCATGTGACATTTGTTTAATTAAAGCCTTTGTCTGCTCTATGGAGAATGAAGAAAAATATTTTACTTTAAGTATGCTGAAAACAAACACATGCCTTAGAATGCTGAACATTTCTCAGTAGTATTTTCTGGGCTCCAGAAGCAAAGATTTAGGAAAAAAATAAAATATTGTTTTTATAATAACAGCTATGAAATTGTTGCTGTTCCTTTAAGCAAATTTGATAATTTAGTTTGTTTGCAAATCCAATATGTGCATGTGCTAAGAGGCTTTATAGGAAGAATAGCTTCAGAGGAGAATAAGCTCTGGACTGGAAAAAGAACATGGGGCAGCTCAGCAATGGAGTAAGGAGCTGGCAGATAACAGCAGGGAGGAACACAGAATGGTTAGAAATAAACTCTGAGGCAGAATATGTGTTCATTATCGTGACAGTGAAGTCTTCATGAACTTAGCTTAGTCTAACCTTACCGAGTTTCTTGCCTTGTAAGTATGTGATCAACTAAAGCACAATTATGCATCACTTTTTAAGTAAGAAAAATCAAAGCACTAGTGTGAGAGAGATCTTAGAACTCAAAATAAGCATAACTGATCTGTGTAAATCCCTAGTTTTCAATGCGAAAAACTTAAGTTTGAACCTTATGATCATGAAAAAGATGGGGTTATATATTATATAGTTATGGATAGACATACAGTGTAGGATGAGAAAACATGGTACAAGTTTATTCATTTTAATGACCTGACAGTGTGTTTGTGTGTTATAGTACATATATGTGCACATTTGTACACATACATGTACACACAGAAAATTTGTTATACAAGGAAAAGGTGAAAATAAAGTAGAGAAAATGAAATGGAAGGGCCAGGACCAAACAAGGATAGTTTGTGTTGCTAACAGTTGTGTATGAAGCCAGTAAATAGGTATGGAATATACATTTCATAATGCTTGGGCTACAACCCTTTTCTGACCATTCTGACCATGAGCCCAAGCAGAGGAAGAAGCAGAGGGTGAAAGACCATGGCTCAGGAGTGTGAAAATTCAAATTTGGTAGGCAATATTTCCATACCTCATAATATCATGTCAATTATCCCCATCGGTATCAAAACAAATGGAATACTCTGGATACCCCAAGAATGTCCTAGAATTACTATGATTTTATCTGAGACCTTACCAATTAGGTATATACATGCTAGCATGTATGGAGAACATGGGGCCTATCTACCATGCATTGGCTTTGCAGCAATACATTTAGAAGGGCGGAAAGAATTCATGTTTAGTAATCCTCACCTGATAAACAACTTCAGCAAAGTGGCTGAGTATAAAATTAATGAATGAAATCAGTTAAGACAATTGATACACAGACTGAGAAAGAAATTAGGAAAACACCACCCCTCACAATAGCCACAAATAAAAAATAACTTGGTATAACTCTGACCAAGCAAATGAATAATCTGTGTGACAAGAACTCCAAGTCCCCAAAGAAAGAAATGAAAAATGATATCAGAAGTAGGAAATATCTCCCATGCTCATGAGTCAGTAGGATACACACAATGAAAATGGCCACCTTACCAAAAGCAATCTAGATATTCAGTGCAATTCTCTTTAAAATTCCAACACAATTCTTACAGATCTTAAAAGAGCAATCCTCACCTTCACATGAGAAAAACAACAAAACAGGGATGCCAAAACAATTCTGAAGAGTGAAAGAACTTCCGAGGAACCACCATATCTGTCCTCAAGCTGTCCTCAAACGCAATAGAGCAATAGTGATAAAAACAGCATGGTGCCAATACCGAAACAGACAGGTTGATCAATAAAATAGAATTGAAGAAATAAAGTCACATACCTATGGACACTTAATTTTTGAAAAAGAATCCAAAACCACACAATGGAACAATGAAAGAATCTTCAACAAATGGTATTGGTCTAACTGGATGTCTGCATGTAGAAGAGTGTGAATAATAGATCCATATTTACCACCCTGAACAAAGCTCAAGTCCAAGTGAATCAAAGACATCAACATAAAATACTGCAAATCTAATAGAAGAGAAAGTAGAAAATAGCCTGAATGCATTGGCACAGGAGAAAATTCCCTAAGATCAACAGTTGATAAATGGGACCTCATAAAACTGAAAATCTTCTGTAAGGCACAGGGCACTATCCATAGCACAAAATGACAGCCTACAGATTAGCAAAAGATTTTCACTGAACCCAACAGAGGGCTAATATCCCAAGTATATAAAGAACTCAAGAAGTTAGACTCTAACGAACCAAATAATCCAATCAAACAAATGGGCTACAGCTTTTTTAACTGCCGTGGCTCCCACCTCGGAGCTACAGTGCCTTCCTGCTCCGAAGCTCTGTGCCGGAACTGTCCCTGAAGCGGCCGTGGGCCCTCGGAGCTTTGTGTTCGCGGCCGTTCCAGACCGTCCCCGGCGCGAACTCAGCACACAGGTGCCTGGTGGCTGCCATGAACATCGATACCATGAGGATCCACAGCAAAGTACCTCTCCCGGGTGGCATCCAAGACAAAAATGAAAAGAATAGGCCATCCTTGAAATCCCTAATAATAGACTGGAAAAAGCCAATTAATAGCTGCTGTGGGGAATAGTATTTTACTTTGACTTGCCTTCTATCACCATTTGTGAAAAACTACAAGAAGATATAAACGAACTTGGAGGGCAAGTTGAAGAATTTCTCAGCAAAGATATCAGTTACTTTCTTTCCAATAAAAAGGAAGCAAAGTGTGCACAAACATTGGGTCGGATTTCTCCTGTACCATGTTAGATCAGTGCAAGGAGAAGCAAACTAGAAATGGAGGTCTGATATCGGTTTAAACTTGGCAAGAAAATAATTGAGAGATGTTTGAGTAGAGCCACAGAAAAGTTAGGTAAGCAGGTGTCTTGATATCAGCTGAAATCGGCAAGGGTGTGCCCAGGCTTAGTAGATAGAGTCAGAGTAGAGGGCGATGGCCTGGAACAAGCAGGGATAGAAGCTTAGGGGCATGGCCAGGTTGTTGAAACATTCTAAAGAGGAGGCTGAAGGGATTTCTATGATTTTGGATTAAGAGGTAAATAAAATGTTGTCACGCACCTCAAGTCCCGCCCGCAGGAACGATGTGCGACAACAGGATTCTTCTGTGAGCAACCTTTATTGTATAATACTCTGAGCAGGGGACCACGTGGAAGGAAAATACACTGCTTATATATGCCCAGGAGACTCGTGTCACTACCTGATTGGTGTGCCCTCCAGTAGCTCATTAGCATGCCCCGAGAGCGGGCTGTGATGTCTGTGGCACATGAGCACTATGTCTCTTGGGCTGGGCAACGGCTCTGTTTGCTGAGTCATCGGCGGGAAGCCGGAGCCATCTTTGGGTGCAGCACAAACGGCTTCCAAAAAATGTTTCTATAATTTGGTCTAAGCAAAAGTCTTGCAAGAACATTTTAAAGGAAGATTTAAACATGGGGATGAATATGTACAGGATTTCACTAAGTTTTGCATTTGGAATGGAAATTGTGGAGGTTCATACTAAATTTTATACTTTCAGTATAAATATATTTTAGGCAGTTATCTATCAAATCTGTAGATCTTTCAAATATATCAGTATCAAATATATTTTAGGCACTCTTTATGAACTGAGAGTGCATAACTTTAAGCAAGGTCACATAATCTCTGAAAACAAAGAAGAAATCTGCATGTTATTTTTGTGTGTAGTGTCATTGCTTTACGCGTCCATGTAAACATAAAGTATAACATACAGAAAAGAGAACGGTGTGAAACACAGGTGGCAGATGATGAGCCCGGTGTAAGGCACGCAGCTCAGTGCTAAGGTACAACTTGGCACACGTGAGACCCCGGAAGGCTTGACTTACTGTGTCAGAGAAGGCGAGAGATTCAGATCAATACTAAGTAATGAAAACATCTGAGTGGATGTAGAGAGAAATTCTATAAATTTGGTGTTTCACTTCATTTTTTTTTTCTTCCCAGAATATAAATGAACTCAACCTGATCTTTAAACATGTGATATTTATTTTAGATATTTGGTTTGTTTTTTTCTGAGGGCTTCCCTGTGCAGCTCTGGTTTCCATGGAACTCGCTCTGTAGATTAGGTTGGCCTTAAACAGATACACCTGCCTCTGCCTCTCCAATACTGGAGGTTAAAGGCGTGTGTGTGCCTCCATGCCCAGCTCTAGCCGCTAAATATGACATCCTGAATCTATTGGCAAACAATTACTCTGGAGATCTCACTTTGTCTCCTATGAATTTTATACTATAAATTTGTTTTGTTTTTATTTGACAGGGTCTCACTAGGTACCCCTGGCTGGCAAGGAACTCATTACGTAGCTAGGCAGGCCTTCAACTCACAGACTTACCTGTCACTGCTTCCTGAATATCAGAATTAAAGATTTGCCCTACCAGGACCAACTTGCTGTCTTTTTAATCGCTCTTAGGTTGAAAAACACTCCCCTTTCCTCTGTTACAATCAATAGGCAATGAGATAATTTGTTTGCTCATACTTGAATGTTTTCTTCAATTTTGAGTCTTTTGTAATGTATATATTTTGTGGCATTTATCAAGTGTTGGTTTTTAAGGTTAATTTTTACTTTTTATATAAGTGTGTGTGAGTGTAACACAAGCGGTGTCAAAGAAAAGCCATAAAATTACTGTGAACTGAAGTTACAGTGATTGTGTGCTACCAGACTTGCTTTCTAGCCCTTTAGTGTAAAGCTCTTCTAGACTCTGGTAGGTTTGCAATTTTTTGTATATTAAGTTAAAGGACTTCCTTTAATTCTGTAAGCCCTACCTTGGTAAGGCTTTTCATACAGTAGTAGATGAAAATATGTTTTATAAAGTATTAATATGTTACTGAATGTTAACGGTGGTTCTTAACTTTTAAAAAAATGGGCTACACAGCTAAACAGAGATTCTCACCAGAGGAATCTTGAATTGCTAAGAACTACTTAACAAAATAATTAATATACTTAGCCATGAGGGAAAAGCAAATCAAAATGACCCTGAGATTCCTCCTTACACCAATCAAAATGACTAAGATTAAAAACTCAAGTGACAACACATTTTGGAGAGTATATAGAGAAAGGTGAATGTTCCTTTGTTGTTTGTGAGATTACAAACTTTTACAATCAGTCTGGAAATCATTCTGATGGTTGCAAGGAAAATTGAAAATAGTTTTAAGTGAAGACCAAGCTATACTACTCCTGGGCATATATTTTTTAAAAAAATGCTGCACTATACCACAAAGACACGTGCTCCACTATATATCGCAGCTTTATTCCTAATAGCCAAAGGCTGGAAGCAACCCAGTTGTCCCTCCATCAAAGAATGAATACAGATAATAAGCTATATTTACACACCAGAATACATTCAGCTATTAAAAATGAGGATATCATGAATTCTTCAGGAAAGTAGGTGGAACTAGAATATATCATTCTGAGTAAAGTAACTGAGACTTTTGACCTGCATATGTGGATATTAGCTAAAAAATACAGAATACCCATCATATATCCCACAGACCCAAAGAACTTAAGAAGGAAGGCCCAAATGAAGATGCTCGAATCCCACTTAGAAGGGGGAACCAAACTGTCATGGGATGCAGAGAGAGAGAAGGACCTGGGTGGGAGAGGGAAGGGGAGGGATAAGGAACAGGATCAAGAAGGGAAACATAAAGGGGAGAGCCCTAGAAAGCCAGGAAAATGAATGGAAATTGCAACTGCTGAAGGTTGAGGGAAGGAGGGAATCTCTAGGAAGTTCTCAAGTCCTGAGATAAGAGACTCTGCCAGGGGTCAATGTGGGTGGTCTTAGCTGAAATGCCCAGCAGTAGGGATATGGAGTCTGAAGACACAACCTCCAGTAGCCAGATAGTACCCTCAGTTTGGGGATGTAGATACCAAATCACCTACAAAACTTTTGACGCAAAATTGTTCCTGTCGAAAAGAATGTGGGACCTGGAGCCAGAAGTCCCACAGAGCTCTCTGGCTAGAGATGAGAGCGACTTTCACTGTCTTCGCCACTGTGACCGGCTGGCTGTGCAAAAGCTTGGATGAATGAAGAAGGGAAAACCCAGTTTGGCTGCCTCTGCTACTGGACTCTGCTTGCCAGAAATTTTGCCACTGACACAGGGTGCCGGGCCAGGCTGAACAGAGCCAGAGAGAGGCTTC
Organism: Micromys minutus; assembly: GCF_963924665.1. Lineage (NCBI taxonomy): Eukaryota > Metazoa > Chordata > Mammalia > Rodentia > Muridae > Micromys > Micromys minutus. The sequence goes on from NC_137971.1 coordinate 105,381,019, forward strand.
GGTGTTGGATGCAAGAAACTTTGAGATAAAAAATCTCTTCCCAACTGGAGGTGTAATCAGCTCTTAGAACAAAGGCTCTCAGATGATGGAATGATTCTTATACACCTTTGCTCTCCAGCAAAACCCACATGTGTATACAGTTTTTAAAATGGTTCACAGTCTGACAACCCGTACTTTCTATAGGCTTGGCCTGAGGGCTTGGGAAGACTTTATCTACATACTTAGGGGCGGTCCTGCTTCTGCCTGGAACTTATGTGACCTATGGTGACATGTACCTGTGGAGTAGAGACTTGGAATGTGGAAAATGAGGGCATTCACATTGTCATTCATAACAGTATCAAACTCACAGTTATAGATTGGCAACAAAATAATGTTATGGTTGGGAGTCACTACAAAATGAAAAATGGTCTTAAGGGATCACAGCCTTAGGAAGGTACCGAACCACTGCTCTAGATCATGTTCTACGTCTAAATTACTCTGGTGTACATGTAAGGACAACTCTCTCTGTACGATGGTAAAGTAGCACATAATGAAGGATTAGGTGGGGATGATTGTAATATGAGGTCCTCTCTGTGACTGAAAACAAGGATGACAACACTGTAGCCTCTATGTTTAAATTGGGCAGATCATATTTGAAGAAATCCAACAGAGTTTCAGGCATATGAATTTAAAAGTTACATAAAAACCCCACTGCAAAGGGCTCTGCCTTCTGTATTAATATCACATTGGTTACAATTAAATACTGCTAGGATCTTTTTGAATGGCTTTGGTTTCATTATCTGCTTCAACACTCTCAAGAGCTTCATCAGGTAGCTGATATCATTATCCTCATTTCCTGAATTTTAGCCAGATTTAGAGTTGAATAGAACCTGGAACTGCAGCTTATGGCCCTGTTACACCAACTTTCCAAGTTGGATTTCAATTTAATGGTAGTAGAAATCTCTTAAAGGTTTAAATACATGAAGCTTAGAAATAATTTTTGACACTTTAGAGTTTTATAAAGGTCATTCCGATGATAAAATAGAGGATATTACATGGTGCCAAGCTTAGTTCATAATATTGTTACAGAAATTAATAAGAATAGCCATCGTCAACCATTTTAAATGTATATAGCTTAAGGAAACCCAGAGATTATGTCAGACCTGGAACTATTCAGTCATTTTGAAAAAGCTCACTGTTATCCAGATGCTGCTCCTGTTTCAGCCTGAAACTTTAGTCTTTTCTTTCATTTGAGATAAAAATATAGCTTAATAGCAGGACTAAATATGTGATATTTACTGACAGCATTTAAGCTTTGGGAGTAAAAAGCCTTAAGCTCAGAAAGAGACCTCTCCAGTGTTTGACATTTCCAGGGTCAAATAATGGAGATACATGAGGCCGGAGTTTAAATGTCTCAATAGCACAAGCAGGCAAAAAGCAGTAATTGTGAGCTGAAAATTGCACATCCTAATGACTGCAACTGGAAGAAAATTCAGTCAACTCAAAATTGTCATTATAATTCAAGATTGCATGGAGGGTAGTAAGATGGTTCAGTGGTTTTGAACACCTACTGCTCTTTTAGAGGACCCAGGTATAATTCCCAGCACTTATGTAACAGCTAACAAACGTCAGTAACCCCAGTTCTAGGGGATCTGATACAATAGTATGTCCTTGCATACATGTGGTGCACAGTAAAATATACACCTATAAGCACAGAATAAGTAAAATCAAAATTTCAAACTAAAAATAATAATTATACAAGTTTTTATGTGTGGGTTAGTGGAAAATTTTCAAATGTTTGGTAACAATTGTCTTCTATACCTTCTTTGTCTCTGGGCTTCTACTCAACACATATACATGACATATGATAAACATGCATGCACATACATATATGTACATTTCAATGATTAGAACATTTTGTTTTAATATGTCGTATTTTTAAGCAAATCGAATCCATGACCATATCTTTTCTACATATGAATGTAACTCAGAGTATACTTCAGATACTTGTAATTACATTTTATGTGTCAGACACGTCTAGGGTCTGAGCAAATTCTGCCTAACTCTTTAAGTGGGAAACTCAGGCCAAGGAAAGGGGCTAAGGAGTGAGTGCACTCTGGGAAACCAGGAGTTTTTTCTTTTTTTAATAGTCTAAGAGAGCTTTCTGATACCTTAATCTATCATTGCTTCTATAAGACACAAAGAGAGAATTATTCTGCTCTCAAGGGAGAAAAGTCCATCTTTCCCCCTTGGTAACCAGACTGTTCTGAGGCAAGGAGGCTACTGGCCTAGATAAAATAATGTAGCCTGGTTACCTCCTTGACTGTATTTCCAAGTGTTATTACTGTGACAACATGCTATTATATAACCTCCAAATGACCTCTACAGAAATTCTCATCTTCATACTTAAGAATAACAGAGGCCATTGTAATGAGGTTTACATAACAATTATTCCTTACAGATTCACTACCAAGACCCAGAAGTAAGACATAATCAAGTGATGTGAATGAAGCAAGAATCTGTGGGGAAAATAAAAAGGTTTATTGTTCCCCACAAACAAACTAAGGTGTTTCTAGTACTGCTGTTCTTTATTAGAGCTGGGAGTCATTTACAAAGCAGGTCATTCTAGACTGTTAGCATTATGACAAAGTCTAGTGTTGCAGAAGGCTTTTTGTAGGGTACCTATTTCTTCTTTACTCTTGTTTATATTGAACAATGCTACACAGTACTTCTTTTCGAGCTTGGTGAGATAGCTCATGAGGCAAAGGCTTTGCAATGCAAGTCTTATGGAATTAGTTTAATCTGTGGAGCCTGAGTCAAAGTGAAAGGAGAAAATTGACTCCACAAAGTTATTTTCTGACCTCCACACATATTCTCCTCCAACCACACATACACAAAAAGGTACAATAACAATAAAATGAATGACAATTTGTTTCTCTTTATTTGTATGTTCTAATAACAGCATGCTAGAAAGGCCTCTGGAAAAATTTATTTCATTGTTTCTCTCAATAACTGAGTGTAACTTCAGATGAAATTAAACTATAATTAAAAGTATGTAATTGATAGAAGGGAATATTTGTGTTAGTATACTTAACAAATATTATCAATAAGGACATGATAGTGACTGTATTAGGCATAAAAATATAGTATTAGGGGTCTACTATTTCTTAAGATATAAAATGACAAAGAGAATGTTGCTTTCTTTCTAATAAAAACATTGAGTTGGAAAATAAACACATTCATTGACTTGAGTGGAAAAGATACAAACCAAGAACTAAGTCTCTGTGATGAGAGAAAGGAGTCAATTTTGAACCCTCTGGGGGAGAGAAAGATGTTATAGTTGTTGTTAATTTTTTAAATAATGAAGCATAGTGATTTCCAAATCTCCTCCTGTTCGTCTTGACTTTTTTCAAACTCTTAAAACTGAAGATAGAAAAGAGAAAACAAATTGCACAGCTCCCTCCATTGGATAGTGAGGGTAAGACAAGTGAGTCAGATCTTCCCTAGTAGGCAGTGAGTTCAGAAGACATGCCTTCACTGGAAGATGAGAAGAAATCATTTCTCTCAAGAGACAGGTGCATAAGACTTCTCTGAGTCTAAAGAACTGCAAAATGCCATTCAGCACTCCAAATCTCCATTCAGAAGATGTTGGAATATATTTAAGATTTACTCCGGCAGGGGAAGGATGTTGCTGCTTGGTGGTAGTATGCTCACATAGGAACCACACACACACACGCACACACACACACACACACACACACACACACGGAAACATACCTTCCTTATTAGCAGAAGAATGCATATAAGACCTGTGATTCAGCCTTCCCTTCTCAATCTGTACTTAGACTTAAGGCTATCTCACAACCCTCTTTACCCAAATCATTCCTGAGGAGAGCTGGTCTCCCAGGAGTACACTCAATCTTAGCCCACAAATGAGGACCCATTTTTACTCCAATAACTGTCCAAAAAAGACACACCCAGAGCTAAAAGAGCAAAGGAGCCTTAGAGCAGGTGGGTAAAAGACAGTTCCAGTCTCCATCTGTGCCAAGAGCTACAGCCCTCAGTAGCCAAATCGTACCAAGAGACAGCTGGTCTCCCAGGAGTGTTCTCACTCTTCGAGTCACTGGTTTGTAGGCCCACAGGAAGGACACGCTCCAGTCAGAAAAAGCAAGACCAACTAATACCAGAGATAACCAGATCAACATTGGAAAAATTGACATCTTACCAAAGGAATCTATAAATTCAATGCAATCCCCATCAAAATTCAAACCCAATTATTCATTGAGTTGGAAAAAGCAATGTGCAATTTTATTTGGAATAACAAAAGACCTAGCATAGAGAAATCCATCTTCAACTACAAGAAAACATCTCCGGGAATCACTGTCTCTGACCTCAAGCTATATTACAAGGCAATTGTGCTAAAAACTGCATGGTACTGGTGCAGAAATAGGCACATGGATCAAAGGAATGGAATAGAAGATCCAAAAATTAGCCCTCACATATATGGTCACTTGATTTTTGACAAAGGAGCTGTAAACATTCAATGGAAAAAGGACAGCCTATTCAAGAAATGGTGTTGGTCCAACTGGCACTCAGCATGCAGAAGAATGAAAATAGACCCTTTCTTATCTCCTTGTACAAAGCTCAAGTGCAAGTGGATCAAAGATCTTCACATTAAACCAGGTACACTGAAACTATTAGATAAGAAAGTAGGGAAAACCTTAGAACACATAGGCACAGGAGAAAATTTCCTGAACAAAACACCAATGGTTCATGCTCTAAGATCAAAGATTGACAAATGGGACTTAATGAGATTGCAAAGTTTCTGTAAGGCTAAGGACACTGTCAAGAAAACAAAATGGCAGCTAACAGAGTGGAAAAATATCTTTACCAACCCTACATCAGATAGAGGCCTAATAGCCAAGGTATACAAAGAACTTAAAAAACTGGACACCAGAGAATGAAATAACCTTATTAAAAAATGGGGTACAAACCTAAACAAAACGTTTTCAGTTGAGGAACACCGAATGGCCGAGAAACATCTGAGGAAGTGCTCGACATCCTTAGCCATAAGTGAAATGCAAATCAAAACATCCCTGAGATTCCACCTCACACCAGTCAAATTAGCCAAGATCCAAAACTCAGACGACAACAGATGCTGGTAAGGATGTGGAGAAAGAGGAAAACTTCTCCACTGCTGGTGGGGTTGTAAACTGATACAACCACTCTGGAAATCAGTCTGGTGGTTCCTCAGATAAATGGACATAGTACTACCTGAACATCCAACTATTCCACTTCTGGGCATATACTGCAGAGACACTCCAATATACAACAAAGACACATGCACCACATGTTCATAGCAGCTCTACTTATAATAGCCAGAAGCAGGAAAAAACCCAGATGTCCTTCAGTAGATGAATGGATGCAAAAAAATGTGGTACATTTACACAATGGAGTACTACCCAGCTATCAGAAACAATGACTTAAGGAAATTCTTAAGAAAATGAATGCATCTAGAAAATATCATCCTTAGTGAGATAACTCAGTCACAAAAGAACAGACAGACATGCAGTGAGTCAGTGGTGAGGAGCCTTCGGTCCCCCCCCCCCACCGTTTCCCCTCCTCGCACCAGCTTGCTCCAGGGAACCAGTAACCCTGCATTGGGCTATTCCCAGCTAAACAACAAGGAGTGAGGAACCGAACTCAGACCACCTGCCACCAAGAACAGCAGTGAGCCAGCAGAACAGCTGTGAGCCAGCAGAACAGCTGTGAGCCAGCGGTGAGCCAGGGACATGAGACTGACAACAAGATGGCAAGAGGAAAGGGAAAGAATGTACCCCAGGGAAACCAAAACAACCTGGCAACACCAGTACCCAGCTCTCCCATCACAGCAAACAGCAGAATGCCAAACACACCAGAAAAAGAAGACGCAGACCTAAAATCATACCTCAAGATGATGATAGAGATCCTTAAATAAGAACAGGAGGGAAAGCAAAAAAAAAAAAAAATCAAAAGCTTTTAAAGATGAAACAAGAAAAACACTCAAAGAACTAGAGGAAAACAGAACCAAAGAGATGAAGGAATGGAAGAAGGAACTTAAAACTGAAATTGACACAATAAAGAAAACACTAAAAGAGATAACCCTAGAGGTAGAACACCTAAAAAAGAAATCAGGAGTCACAGAAGCAAGCATTTCCAATAGACTACAAGAGATGAAAGAGAGAATCTCAGGGGCCAAAACCAACATTGGAAACATAGACAAAACAGTGAGAGAAGATGCAAAAACCAAAAAACTCCAGACCCAAAATGTCCAGGAAATCCAGGACACAATGAGAAGACCAAACCTAAGGATAATAGGAATCGAAGAGGGAGAAGAATATCAACTAAGAGGCACAAAATCAACAAAATTATAGAAGAAAACTTCACTAACCTTAAGAATGAGATGACCATGAGCATAAAACAAGCCTACCGAACTCCAAATAGGTTGGATCAGAAAAGAAACTCCTCCCGACACATAATAGTCAAAACACCAAGTGCCCAAAGCAAAGAAAAAATATTAAAAGCAGTAAGGGAAAAAGGCCATGTAACATATAAAGGCAGACCAATCATAATCACACCTGATTTCTCAACAGAGACTATGAAAGCTAGAAGAGCTTGGACAGACATCATGCACTCCTTAAGAGAGCACAAGTGCCAGCCCAAGCTGCTATACCCAGCAAAACTATCAATCACCATAGATGGAGAGACTAAGATATTCCAAGACAAAACTAAATTTACACAATATCTGATAACAAACCCAACACGACAATGAGTTATAGGTGGAAAGCCGATTACAACGAGGGGAAGTACATCCCAATAAAAACAAGAAAACCTCTAAGCAAGAAAGCCAAAAGAAGACAGACATACAGGCACAATTCAACCTCTAAAAGCAAAAATAGCAGGAAACAGCAACCACTATTCCTTGATATCTGTTAGCATAAATGGACTCAATTCCCCAATAAAAAGACATAAGCTATCACACTAGACACATAAACAAAACCCAGCAATTTGTTGCATACAAGAAACTCATCTCAGAGACAAAGACAGATATTATCTCAGAGTAAAAGGGTGGGAATAAACCTTCCAAGCAAATGGTCTCAAGAAGCAAGCTGGAGTCGCCATTCTAATCTCGAATAAAGTAGATTTTCAACCAAAATTTATCAAAAAAGATAAGGAAGAACACTTTTTACTCGTTACAGCGGAGGTTTATCAGGAGGAACTCTCAATCCGTAACATATATGCTCCAAATTCAGAAGCACCCATATTCATAAAAGAAACCCTTATAAAGCTCAAAAGATGCATTGTGCCCCACACAATATTAGTGGGAGACCTCAATACCCCACTCTCACCAATGGACAGATCAGGGAAACAAAAACTGAACAAGGATACTGTAAAACTAGCAGAGGTTATAAACCAACTGGAATTAATAGATATCTACAGAACATATCATCCTAAAAAAAAAAAAAAAAAAAAAAAAAAAAAGAATGCACCTTCTTCTCAGCACCTCTTGGCACCTTCTCAAAAGTTGACCACATAATTTGTCACAAAACGAGCCTCAATAGATATAAGGAGATTGAAATACTCCCATGCATCCTCTCAGATCACCATGGTCTAAGGCTGGTCTTTAACAACAACAAAGACAACAAAAAGCCCACATACACATGGAAACTAAACAATGCTCTGTTAAACAATAGCAGGGTCAAAGAAGAAATAAAGAAAGAAATCAAGGTTTTTCTAGAATTCAATGAAAACAAAAACACAACATACCCAAACCTATGGGATGAAATGAAAGCAGTACTGAGAGGAAAACTCACAGCTCTGAGTGCTTCCAAAAAGAAACTGGAGAGAGCATACATTAGCAACTTGACAGCACAATTGAAAGCTCTAGAACAAAAGGAAGTAGATACACCCAAGAGGAGTAGACAGCAAGAAATAATCAAACCTAGGGCAGAAATAGACCAATTAGAAACAAAAAGAACCATTGAAAGAATCAACAAAACCAAGAGCTGGTTCTTTGAGAAAATGAACAAGATTGATAAATCCTTAGCCAGACTAACTAGAGGGCAAAGAGAGAGTATCCAAATTAACAAAATCAGAAAGGAAAATGGAGAAATAACAACTGAAACTGAGGAAATTCAAGAAATCATCAGATCATACTACAAAAGCCTATACTCAACAAAGCTGGAAAATCTGAAGAAAATGGTTGAATTCCTAAACAGATACAAGGTACTAAAGTTGAATCAGGATCAGGTAAACCATCTAAATAATCCCATGACACCTAAAGAAATAGAGGCAGTCATCAAAAGCCTCCCAACCAAAAAAAGCCCGGGTCCAGATGGGTTTAGTGCAGAATTTTATCAAAACTTTATTGAGGACATAATACCAATACTCTCCAAACTATTCTACAAAATAGAATCAGATGGAAAATTACCCAACTCATTTTTTGAGGCTACAATAACCCTCATTCCTAAACCACACAGAGACCCTACAAGGAAAGAGAACCTCAGACCAATCTCACTACTGAACATTGATGCAAAAATACTCAACAAAATCTGTGGGGCGCCGCCCACACATTCCCACGCTTCCGTCATTACAAGGTGGCGCGGATATCCGGCTGTGGGGCGCCGCCCACACATTCCCACGCATTCGCCATTACAAGATGGCGCTGATATCTGGCTGGAGTTAGCAGTAAACAAGCCATGTGCGCACAGGCTGGGTAACTTCCGCTTCATGACTTCCGCCTCTTCCCGTGGCGTCATAGGGCCTGGTGAGTTTCAACCAATCAGGGGGCTCCGCGTCCAAAGCAAGGACTGATCCCTTTATAAGGGGGCGAGCTGGATAGCTCTCTCTCTCTCTCCCCCTCTTCTTCCTCTCTTCCCCTCGTGGTTTTCGGCCGTCTCGTGGAGCTTGTTCGTCTTGTTCGTCTCCTTGGATCTCTTGGTTTTCCCCGTCCTTTTCGTTACGTGAAGCAAGTACCGGTTTTTCCAGATTAATAAAGTTTACCGCAGAAGGATTCTATTTTGTGTGCCGCGTCGTTCTTGCAGGCGAGACGGTTGCGCGGGACATCTGGTGCCTCAAACCCGGGAAATTCGACCACTCCATCGTCTGCACCACAGAATTCAGAACTGCGGGGAGATTAGTTCGGCAAGGTATGTCTGATCCTGGATCTTTCTTTAATTTGGTTTAAATCTTCCACGGCCGTGTGAAGGGTCTGTAGAGGCTCCGGTCTTCGTCAGTGCAGTTTTTATTCTCTTCCTCTTAATTTCCTCTGTGTCCAACGGGGCTGGTGTTAATTTTGTGCTTAAGTCGGACGTAGATAAGCAGAGGCACCCCTGCGTTCCATAAGTCTTTGTAGATAAAAAAAAGCGAGAACGCGCTGAGACTTGCCTTTCAGTTTCGCCGTGGGCCGCCACGCAAATAAGCCGCGGGCATTACATCGCTGTGATGGGCTCTTCACACTCGACCATTACAGCCCTGCAGTCAATTCTTAAGCAGAGAGATTTAGAATTGCCCACCCGCATCTTGCAGCGTTTTGTAAGAGAGGTTGAGCGAACGGCCCCTTGGTTTGCAGTTTCTGGGTCTCTCTCACCAGCCTCATGGAACAGATTGGGTAGAGAATTAAACTGTGCACAGAATGCCGGAAACCTCGGGCCCGGAACCATGGCTATTTGGACGATGGTACAAAATTGTTTAAGAGATGAGAGTTGTAGGCCCGCCGTCGCTGCGGGGCAAGAGGTATTGAGTGAAGCGCAGGATAGGCTATCAGAAGCCGAACAGAGTGAGAGAATGGGCGCGCGCAGGAAAAGGTATTATCCCCCTAAGGAAAAAGGACCTCCAGGAACGCTGTACAGCGGGAGAGTTGTTACCCACAAACCTTCAGATTTTCATTCTTTTATGCCCTCTAATGTTAAGAAAAGGAGAGTCAGCTTGTACCCTGTAGAAGACTTTGAGGCCCTTAACATTGGTAGCCTCGAGACTTCAGATGATGATTATGAGCGAGAAGGCTTAGACCCAGAAGAGGAGGCAGGGGTAGATGAAGGAGCAGCTAGTTATGAGGAAAAAGGATATTATCCTGACGAGCAGTATAGGCCCACGCGCTTGTCCCCAGTTGTCCCGACAGCGTCTCCTTTACCAGTAGCCCCTCCTTATGAGACACGCGCACCTTTAAAAGCCTTCTCATTCCTCCCAGAGAGAGTAAAGAAACAGGTGCGTCTTGCATTATGCCACAAAAATTTGATGATTTTAAAAGAGGCATTTCCTATATTGTTACAGGCACTAAAAAGTAAGGGCCTATATATTGCCACAGAAAAGCTCCAGATTTTTGATACTGGTCAATTCCTAGGGTCTGTGGTATTTATTCACTGATAAGATTGTCCCTCAAAAGCTCGAGATAAGAAGGGATCACCTCCACACTCTTAATGATTTTCAAAATTACTGGGAGACATTAATTGGCTTAGACCTTTTCTTAAGATTCCTTCTGCTGAACTTAAACCCTTGTTCGATGTTTTAGAAGGAGATCCGCATGTTTCCTCACCTAGAAGTTTGACCCCGCAAGCAGAAAGAGCGTTACAGTTGGTAGAAGAAGCTATACAGGATGCACAATTGGTTCGCATGGATTATGATAAACCTTTCTCATTATGTGTTTTTAAAACAAACCGGCTCCCTACTGCAGTGCTTTGGCAGCAAGGGCCCTTATTATGGGTGCATCCTAATGCCTCGCCAGCTAAAATAATTGACTGGTATCCAGATGCTGTGGCGCAATTAGCGCTGAGGGGGCTAAAATCTGCCATCACGCATTTTGGCAGCGAGCCACAGCTGTTAATTGTTCCCTATAATGCCATGCAGGTTTCCACTCTTGCTGCCACTTCAAATGATTGGGCTATCTTAGTCACTTCCTTTTCAGGAAAAATAGATAATCATTACCCAAAACATCCAATTTTACAGTTTGCTTTAACTCAACCTGTAGTTTTTCCCAAAGTAACGTCCTGTAGTCCCCTAAAAGAAGGGTTAGTTATTTATACTGACGGTTCCAAAACTGGGCTGGGGGCTTTTGTGGTTAACGGTCAGGTCTACTCGAGGCAATATGCAGAAACCTCCCCACAGGTGGTAGAATGTTTAGTGGTTCTTGAGGTTTTACAACGTTTTTCAGAGCCTATAAATATAGTGTCTGATTCATCTTATGTTGTTAATGCTGTCAATTTGCTTGAGGCGGCTGGCATTATTAAACCGTCTAGCAGAGTTGCCTCAATTTTTGCGCAAATTCAAAATTGCCTTCTAGCCAGAAGATCGCCCTTTTATATTACTCACATTAGAGCTCATTCTGGATTGCCAGGACCTATGGCTCAAGGCAATGATTTGGCAGACAGGGCTACAAAAATAATTGCTATAGCCATGTCTTCGCCGCTAGAGGCTGCTAAAAGTTTTCACAAAAACTTTCATGTAACTTCCGAAACTTTGCGGCGCCGCTTTTCCATTTCCAGAAAACAGGCTCGCGATATTGTTGTCAATTGCCAAAATTGCAGTCAGTTTCTGCCTGCGCCCCACTCGGGGGTTAATCCTCGGGGCATCCAGCCTCTTCAAATATGGCAAATGGACGTTACCCATGTCCCCGCCTTTGGTAAGCTGCAATATGTACATGTATCCATTGATACCTGTTCAGGAATAATTGTAGCCACTCCCTTATCTGGAGAAAAGGCCTCACATGCCATCCAACATTGCTTGGAGGCTTGGAGTGCCTGGGGTAAGCCAAAGTTCTTAAAGACAGACAACGGACCGGCTTTTACCTCACAAAAATTTCAACAATTTTGTAGCCAGATGGCTGTGACTCATCTTACAGGTTTGCCGTATAATCCACAAGGACAAGGTATTGTGGAACGTGCTCACCGCACTCTTAAATCATATCTAATAAAACAGAAAGGGGGGGTTATGCAGGCCTTGCCCCCCCGTGCCTAGGACCGCAGTATCCATGGCACTGTTCACCTTAAACTTTTTAAATCTTGATGACCATGGCCATACGGCAGCTGAAAGGCATTGCCTACCCATGGATAAACCAAAAGAGATGGTAAAATGGAAAGATGTTATAACTAATGAATGGAAAGGACCGGATCTTGTGTTGATAAGATCCAGGGGAGCTGTTTGTGTTTTTCCTCAGGATGAAAATAATCCTTTCTGGGTTCCCGAGAGGCTCACGCGAAAAACGGCAGAGACTCCTGATGACAGCCCTGCTCCTGACGCGGTGGAACCAGAGAGCCAGAGAAGAGACGAGATGGGCGATTCTGTCGGCATTCCTGAAACCAATTCCAGTGGAACTTGATGCTACAGTCTCCCCTAACCTTTTCACCCCCAATACTAACTTGGGTGGGGGTGGGACTCTTGGGAGCAATCCTTTGCTGCGGACTTGCGTTGCTTCTCTGGCTGGTTTGTAAGCTCGAGGCCCAAACAAAAAAAGAGACAAGGTGGTTACTGCCCAAGCGCCGGTCGCTCTAGAACATGCAGCATCAGCCGATATCTGTTTGTCTTTGCTTAAGCAGTAGGTCGCCGGCCAGACAGCTCTTGCACTCCTAGAACTTCGGTTCATTGCACAGGATTAGAGTGTCTGGTTTGAGCAGCCCTTGAGGGATGCCGAGCTTAGCATCGCACTGAGAAACCCCTGGTCGCGGGGTATTCTCCGGGAGATAAGCCATTTGTATGAGGGTTTCCTGCCCCAGTGTCCCTCCCTCAGAAAAACGGCAGAGGACAGGTCAGGTGTACTGCGGGCTACAAAAGGCCTAGCGGTTACTCCTGTACATGGTCTTTATACACCTTAATGAGGATTTGACCTCTATCTCCGCCCTCCTAATATGGGTGTCCTACTTTGCTTAAAGTATAAAAGATAGGGGGAGATGTGGGGCGCCGCCCACACATTCCCACGCTTCCGTCATTACAAGGTGGCGCGGATATCCGGCTGTGGGGCGCCGCCCACACATTCCCACGCATTCGCCATTACAAGATGGCGCTGATATCTGGCTGGAGTTAGCAGTAAACAAGCCATGTGCGCACAGGCTGGGTAACTTCCGCTTCATGACTTCCGCCTCTTCCCGTGGCGTCATAGGGCCTGGTGAGTTTCAACCAATCAGGGGGCTCCGCGTCCAAAGCAAGGACTGATCCCTTTATAAGGGGGCGAGCTGGATAGCTCTCTCTCTCTCTCCCCCTCTTCTTCCTCTCTTCCCCTCGTGGTTTTCGGCCGTCTCGTGGAGCTTGTTCGTCTTGTTCGTCTCCTTGGATCTCTTGGTTTTCCCCGTCCTTTTCGTTACGTGAAGCAAGTACCGGTTTTTCCAGATTAATAAAGTTTACCGCAGAAGGATTCTATTTTGTGTGCCGCGTCGTTCTTGCAGGCGAGACGGTTGCGCGGGACAAAAATCCTTGCAAAATGAATCGAAGAACACATCAAAAGGATCATTCACTATGATCAAGTAGGCTTCATCCCTGGCATGCAGGGATGGTTTAACATATGGAAATACATCAATGTAATCCACCATATAAACAAACTCAAAGAACAAAATCACATGGTCATCTCACTCAATGCTGAGAAAGCATTTGACAAAATTCAACACCCCTTCATGTTAAAAGTCTTAGAAAGAACAGGAATCCAAAGCCCATACGTAAACATAATAAAAGCAATATACAGCAAACCAACAGCCAACATCAAACTTAACGGTGGGAAACTTGAAGCAATCCCACTAAAATCAGGGTCTCAACAAGGCTGGCCACTCTCCCCTACCTATTCAACATAGTACTGGAAGTGCTTGCTGGAGCAATTAGACAGCAAAAGAAAATCAAAGGGATGCAAATTAGAAAGGAAGAAGTAAAAACATCACTATTTGCAGATGACATGTTAGTGTACTTAAGTGACCCCAAAAATTCTACCAGAGAACTCCTACAGCTGATAAACAAGTTCAGCAAAGTGGTTGGATATAATATTAATTCAAACAAAGCAGTAGCCTTTCTATATTCAAAGGACAAACATGGAGAAAGGAATTAGGGAACAGATACCCTTCACAATAGCCACAAACTATGAAATACCTTTGTGTGACTCTAACTAAGCAAGTAAAGGACCTGTATGACAAGAACTTCAAACCTCTAAAGAAGGAAATCAAGGAAGATTTCAGAAAATGGAAAGATCTCCCATGCTCATGGATTGGAAAGATCAACATTTTAAAAATGTCCATCATACCAAAAGCAATCTACAGATTCAATGCAATCCCCATGAAAATTCCAACCTAGTTCTTCACTGAGTTGGAAAGAGAAATGTGCAATTTTATTTGGAATAACAAAAGACCTAGAATAGAGAAATCCATCTTCAACAACAAGAAAACATCTGCGGGAATCACTGTCTCTGACCTCAAGCTATATTACAAGGCAATTGTGCTGAAAACTGCATGGTACTGGTACAGAAATAGGCACATGGATCAATGGAATGGAATAGAAGATACAGAAATCAGCCCTCACATATATGATCACCAGATTTTTGACAAAGGAGCTGTAAACATTCAATGGAAAAAGGACAGCCTATTCAACAAATGGTGTTGGTCCAACTGGCACTCAGCATGCAGAAGAATTAATGTAGACCCTTTCTTATCTCCTTGTACAAAGCTCAAATGCATGTGGATCAAAGATCTCCACATTAAACCAGGTACACTGAAACTATTAGATGAGAAACTCTGGAAAACCTTAGAACTCATAGCCACAGGAGAAATTTTCCTAAACAAAACACCAATAGCTCGAGCTCTAAGGTCAAAGATTGACAAATGGGACTTAATGAGATTGCAAAGTTTCTGTAAGGCTAAAGACACTATCATGAAAACATAATGGCAGCCAATGGAGTGGGAAAAGATCTTTACCAACCCCTCATCAGATAGAGGCCTAATATCCAAGGTATACAAAGAACACAAAAAGCTAGACACCAGAGAATCAAACAACCCTATTAACAAATGGGGTACATACTTAAACAAAAATTTCTCAATTGAGGAATATCGAATGGCTGAGAAACATCTAAGAAAGTGCTCAACATTTTTAGCCATCAGGGAAATGCAAATCAAAACAACCCTGAGATTCCA
Source organism: Micromys minutus (assembly GCF_963924665.1). NCBI lineage: Eukaryota > Metazoa > Chordata > Mammalia > Rodentia > Muridae > Micromys > Micromys minutus. The sequence goes on from NC_137971.1 coordinate 105,396,132, forward strand.
CCTTACACCAGTCAGATTGGCCAAGATCCAAAACTCAGATGACAATAGATACTGGCAAGGATGTGGAGAAAGAGGAACACTTCTCTACTGCTGGTTGGGTTGTAAACTGATACAACCACTCTGGAAATCAGTCTGGCGGTTCCTCAGAAAAATGGACATAGTACTACCAGAAGATCTAGCTATTACACTTCTGGGCATTTACCCCAGAGATACTCCAACATACAACAAAGATACATGCACCACAATGTTCATTGCAGCTCTATGTATAATAGCCAGAAGCTGGAAAGAACCCAGATGTCCTTCAGTAGATGAATGGATACAAAAATTGTGGTACGTTTACACAATGGAGTACTACTCAGCTATCAGAAACAATGGCCTAACGAAATTCTCAAAAAAAATGGATGAATCTAGACAATATCATCCTGAGTGAGAAAACCCAGTCACAAAAGAACAGACATAACATGCAGTCACTGATAATAGGATACTAACCCCAGAAAGCCCTGAACACCCCAGAAACAACCCACAGACTGTGTGAAGATCAAGAAAAAAAGAAACAAAAGAATATATTTTAATTAAAATAGAACTGTATCACATCCCCCTTTTTTTCCTAAAGCCCCTCCCAGTTTCTCTCCTATCTCCTCAAATTAATAACCTCTTTTCCTTTATTATGGTTATATATATACATATGTGTATGTATAAGTACCCACAAATACTTAATTACAACCTTATAAAAATGTGTTTCTATACTTTTGTGCAAAAATGCTTAAAAATCTGTACATTTATCTTTGTTTATTAAAATAAAGTTAAAAAAATAAAAATACTTGGATCCAGAAAAAAGAACAAACAAACAAGAGAACAGACATAATATGCAGTCACTGATAATGGAATACTAACCCCAGAAAGCTCTGAACACCCCAGAAACAACTAACAGACTGTGTGAAGTTCAAAAAAAAAAAAAAAAAAAAAAGAAAGAAAGAAAGAAAAGAAAAAAGGAAAAGAAAAAACCATTACGCTCAATCCTTACACACCAAGAAAACTTTGACTAATTCCGGTTACATCCTGTTTTACATGTACTTTATGCTCATTGTAACTAGTAAGATCTTAATGCTCACTATCAAACCTTTGGGAAAAAATGCCAAGCACTGACAAAAATGTATTCATTTACTTTTATGCAAAAATGCTTAAAATTTGTTCATTTATCTTTGTTTATTAAAATAAAGTTGTTCAAAATAAATAAAAATAAAATAAAAATGGTGGCCCTAGGTAATATCTGCTCCTGACCTATTTATTCCAAATATCCTCAAGCATGGGAAGCAGAATGCTATTTTAAAATAATCTTTCACGTACATTAAATATGTAACACTCCCTAGGACAGCCTGGCAGAAATCTTAGAGGCATTTATTCTATAATTACACACATACACACGTGAAAGAGGACATAGTCAATCTCAGTGCTCCAGTTCACCGCAACAAAGTTCTCATGCACCCAATTGCAAATATTTAGTATAACTGTGGTTTAATTTTGTTCCAGTTTGATTTATACTGAGAACATACTGAAGATTAATAAATAAATAAATAAATAAATAAATAAATAAATAAATGTTATAATGCCTCTGTGAAGGCTAGAGGATAATGTAGATTTTAAAATCACATTCTACCTGGTTTGATACAGGGTCTTTGTTTGCCCTGCTAGATGGCCTGGGAACTTCATGGCATTGCACTGTCTTCTCATCTCATCTCACAGTAGCTATGCTGAATTCCTGATCTCCACACCCACATCCGTCTTCACCTCAGTTCTGGGATCTGAAATCTAGTCCTCATTTGCAGAGCATGTGTTTATTTCGTGACTCAGTGCCCATACCTATGGTCTTTATTTAAAGCACCAGGAAGTCCACAATTCTAGGCATATTTGTAGACATCCATCCATAGCCATTTCTGTTATAATAGGGCAGTCGTGAGTAATGGAGAAATGGCTCAGCAGTTAAGTCTGTTTCCTGCTTGTTCAGAGGACCCAAATTCATTTCCCTGCTTCTCTTTTGGGCAGCTCACAACTATTTGTAACTTCAGTTCCAAGGGATCTAACATCCTCTTCTGATCTTCATGGGTGCCCAACATACTTGGTACATTTGCACACATACAGGTAAATAAAACTTTACTTAAAAATAAATTGTTTGAAGGAAGCATAAATTCTAGTTCTAAGATGGCATAAATCTCTATGTCAACACTGGGTAACAGTTTTATTATTTGGTATTAGATACACTTAAAGGAAAAACTACAAACTCAAGACCTACTACACTGTATTTCAAAAAGTATACACTGGACATCCTGTGTTACAATAAAAAGCAACTCCGCATCGGCTTTTGTCTAGAGCTGAGATTTTATGTACCAATTTTTCTGAATAGCCCAAGCCAGATTCTTATTCTCACCTTAGCTTTTATGTCTATATATTTTTATTTAATGTTCTGCCCTATGGAGCTGGCATGATGGCTCAATGGTTAAAGTTATGGAATATTCTTGCAGGGGATCCAATTTCAGTTCCTAACACCCACATCAGATGCCTCATGGTTTCTTGTTTCCTGCAGGAGAGCTGATATGTTCTTCTGGTCCTGTGTGCAGCCACAATTACGTGCATACACTCTCAACTAGAAACACACACATGTGCGTGCGCACGCACACACACTTACAAATAAATAAAACTTTCAAAACCCTTACACAAACTGTCTCAAAGATAGCCTTAATGGAAATGTAAATTAAATACCATTAGTCAAAAGGTGACTAATTCAGCCAGAAGTTGTTGACACCTACTTTTATTCCCAGCACTTGGGAGGCAGAAATAGGAGTATCTTTGAGTTAGAGGCCAGTCTGGTCTACAGAGCAGTTTCCAGGAGAGCAGAGGCTGAACAGAGAAGCCCTGTCTCAAGAAAAGGTGATTATTTTTTCTATAATTATGGTCATTTGGAAAGGCGTATATGACTAAAATCAGGTTAATATAATATCTCATTTTGACATGTAAATGGTTGTTGAGTGTTTTAAATTTGTCTTTAACTAAAGAGGAGATTTAAAGATCATCTTTTAATGCTAGAGTTCTGGACTTTGGCCAAGGTAATTCAGCTGCCAACCTCAAAATACCACAGCTAAGAGCCAGATACGCTACAAATGAGTGAATAGAAGACTGTCTCTGCCAAACCGAGTCTTAAGGATTTTATTATTCTTCCCCATATGTCCCCATGAAAGGTCATTTTTCATAAACCCATTGTAATGGAGGCTGTCAAAATTACAAGTATCAACTATTTTCTGAGCCTGGGAGCTTGACCCAGTGAAAAGGAATTTAAAGTTGGAGAATATTTTCAGGGAATTCAATGATGCATGTCTTGAAATCACAGGCAATAAAATGATGTAAATCCAGGGGTAGGAACTTTTGTTTTTTATAGTTGCTAACCGCAGATTGCTGGTGCGTAGGCAGCAGTCCTCATGAACAACCAATGCAAAACTAGTCACTAGTAACATCCCTTCTAGTGTGAACTTTGAAATATTTGACTGCCAACTGTGCCACAACTGATCAGAAAATGCCAAGTGCATTCTTAGGTCTCTTTAACCCATGACTAAGCAAACTAGAAAGAGTGGGTTTGTTAGAATACCACAACATCTTCACACTAAAAGCAACTGGTGTCTCATATGATCTAGGGAAAAACTCAGAGGAGTTGCCGAGAAGGACATCAATTCTCATTCTCATCCTCTCTCTCTCTCTCTCTCTCTCTCTCTCTCTCTCTGTGTGTGTGTGTGTGTGTGTGTGTGTGTGTGTGATTCTATATGAATTAATGTGATATTCACCTTTTACTCTCCTCACGGCTCCTTCTTCCTCATTCACAACTGTCTTTACGTCTTACAGCAGAGACTCTCAGCCTTCCTGGTGCTGCAGCTCTTTAATACAGCTCTTCATGTTGTGGTGACCACCAACCATAAAATTGTCACCTTTTCATAATTGTAATGTTTCTACTGCTATAAATTGGGATGTAAATATTTTTGAAGTTGGAGGCTTGCCAAAGGTGTAACAACCCACAGGTTAAGAATAGCTGCTCTATTTGAATGGTTTCCTTCTCACCTTTGTATTTCTGTTTCTAATTTCAAGAACTGTTTCATAATGATGCTGTTACACTAAAGAGATGGAAACAAATGTTTATGGAGATGGGGTATATATGTGTTTATATTTTCGTAGTTTATATTTGCTCCCAAATGTGTGATGGGAATTAAACCTGGGTCCTCTGGAAGATCAACCAGTGTTCTTAATTAGTAAGCAATCTCTTCAAATCCTGCTAAAGGAACCTTTATCTCTAAAAGGTGAAAAGTATCTGGTTTAGAGTTGCAGAAGGCAACCTTTTCTGGTACCCTAGTATTTTTTACTTCTTGGGAGTCTATTCAAGTAGCTTCCTTCTTACCAACAGAATATGAAAATGTTGAGCTGTAGTTCTACAATTTATAGTATATATATATATGTTCTATAATCAAGTCACCAAGGTCATGAAATTTGCCGGGTTATGTAGGTGCTCATTGTTTTTAACAGATCACATACATTATAATGCTGACTTCACTGGGTCATGAAGCAGGGCATGAATGTTAGTCTCCTGCCACATAGCAAAGGCTACAGCTATGGTTTTCACCAGAAATGTTTCCTAAGCCAGATGTAGCCTGGGCTACATTGGATGGTGGCAAAGGGCAACCTCAGCCAGTGAACCCAGAACCCCTGAAGGAAGGAATGTCCAGGTTCCCCTGAGGAAGGATCTTGATGAGACATCTAAAAGTTTTTCTGCTAGTCTTTCTCCAGTTCTTCCTCAAAGGATCCTCCGGCCTTTCACAAGGGTAACTGTGCACTGGGGGAAAGGAAATAATCAGACTGTCCAGGGTTTATTGGATACTGGTGCAAAATTGACACTAATCCCAGTAAATCCATCATGGCCCTCCAGTCAAAGTAGGGTCTTATGGAGGACAGGTGATTAACGGAGTTATGACTGATGTCTGACTTACAGTAGGTCCAGTGGGTCCCCGAACACGTCCTATGATCATTTTCCCAGTTCCAGAATGTATAACTGGAATAGATATACTCATAAATTGGCAGAATTCTCACATTGGTTCCCTGACCTGTGGAGTGAGGGCTATTATGGTTGGAAATAAATGAAAGTCTTTAGAGCTTTCTCCGCCAAAGAAAATAGTGAATCAAAAACAGTACTATATTCCTGGAGGAACTGTAGAAATTACTGCCACTATCAAAGACTTGAAATATGGAAATATGCAGGGGTTGTGGTTCCCACCACATATTCCTTTAATTCTCCTATCTGGTCAGTACAGAAGGCAGATGGATTATGGAGAATGACAGTTGACTATCGAAAATTAAATCATGCAGTAACGCCCATTGCAGCTGCTGTACCTGCAATTTTGTAGTTTCCTTACTTGAGCAAATTAACACATCACCTGGTATCTGGTATAGAGCTATTAATCTAGCAAATGCCTTCTTCTTAGTACCTATCCATAAGGACCACCAGAAGCAATTTGCTTTCAGTTGGTGAGGCCAGTGGCATACCTTTGAAGTTTTGCCCCAAGGATATATTAACTCTTCTGTCCTGTGTCATAACTTAGTTAGAAGGGATGTTGATTGTCTCTCCCACAAAATATCACATTGGTGCATTATATTGATGATGTTATGCTGATTGGACCAAATGAGCAGGAAGTAGCAACCACTTTTGTCTCATTGGTAACACATATGTGCATCAGATGATGGGAAATAAATCCAAACAAAATTCAAGGACCATCTACATCGGTGAAATTCTTAGGAGTCCAGTGGTGTGGGGCATGCAGAGATATTCCTTCTAAAGTGAAAGATAAGTTATTGCACCTGACTTGCTCCTCCCACAACTAAGAAAGAAGCACAACATTTAGTGGGCCTATTTTATTTGGATTCTGGAGAGAGTTCATTCCTCACTTGGGTGTGTTACTCAGGCCCATTTACCAAGTGACTCGGAAAGCTGCTAGCTTTGTGTGGGGCCTGGAACAGGAGAAGGTTCTTCAACAGGTCTAGGCTGCTGTGCAGGCTGCTCTACTCTTGGACCTTATGATCCAGCAGATCGAATGGTACTTGATGTGTCAGTGTCAGATAGAGATGCTGTTTGGAACCTCTGGCAGGCCCCTGTAGGTGAGTCACAGAAGAGACCTTTGGGATTTTTTGAAGCAAAGCTCTACCATCATCTACAGACAACTATTCTCCATTTGAAAAACAGCTCTTGGCCTGCTATTCAGCCTTAGAGGAAACTAAACATTATACAATAGGCCACCAAGTTACCATGAGACCTGAACTGCCCAGTATGAGCTGGGTGCCACAAGTCATAAAGAAGAATGTGCACAGCAGCAGTCTATTATCAAATGGAAGTGGTACATATGTGATCAGGCCCTAGCAGTTTCTGAAGGCACAAGCAAGTTACATAAAGAAGTTGCACAAATGCCTATGGGATCTACTCTTGTTACAATGCCATATGCTGCCACACATGTGCCTATAGCCTCATGGGGTGTTTCCTATGATCATCTTACAGAAGAAGAGAAGACTAGGACCTGGTTTACTGATGGCTCTGCATGTTATTCAGGTGCCACCCAGAAGTGGACAGCTGCAGCATTAAAACCTCTTTCTGGGACAATGATGAAAAATATAGGTGAAGGAAAATCTTCACAGTGGGCAGAACTTTGGGCAGTACATATGGTATTTCAGTTTATTTGGAAGAAGAAATGGCCAAATATATGATTGTTCACTGACTCATGGGCAATGGATTGGGTAGAAGGTCAAGACTTGGAAAAATCAGGATTGGAAAATTGGTGAGAAAGATATCTGGGGAAAAATATGTGGACAGATCTCTCCAAATGGGCAGAGGATGTGAAGATATTGTGTCCCATGTAAATGTTCACCAAAAGGTGACTTCAGCCGAAGAAGAGTTCAATCATCAGGTGGATAAGATGATCCATTCTGTAGACAGTCAGCCATTCCAATCCTTGCTCAATGGACACATGAACAAAGAGGCCAAGATGGAGGTTATGCTTGGGCTCAATAACACGGACTTCCACTCACCAAAGCTGACCTAGCTACAGCTGCTGCTGAATGCCAGATCTGCCAGCAACAGAGAGCAACACTGAGCCTCAGATATGGCATCATTCCTCTAGATGATCAGACAGCAACCTAGTGACTAACTACATTGGACCACTTCCTCTGTAGAAAAAAAACAATGTTGTCTTCTTTTTTTCCTGGAGAAGATTCTTATTCTAGTTATCGATTTGCCTTTCCTGCACATAATAATTCTGCCAAAACCACCTTTCTTGGACTTACAGAATGCCTTATTCATCGTCATGGTGTTCCACACAGTATTGCTTCAGACCAAGAAACTCAGTTCACAGCCAAAGAAATGCAACAGTGGGCCCATGAGCATGGAATCCACTGATCTTACCATGTTCTCTATCATCCCAAAACTGCTTTTCTGATAAAAAGATAGAATGGCTTTTTGAAAACTAAGTTACAATGCTAATTAGGTGGCAGCAGCATGGAGGGCTGGGGCAGAGTTCTTCAGAAGGCAGTATGTGCTCTGATTAAGTGTCCAATATACAATACAGTTTTTTCCATAGCCAGGATCCACTGGTCCAGGAATCAAGGGGTGGAAAGGGGAATAGTTCCTCTTACTCTCACTCCTAGTGACCCTTTAGGAAAACTTCTGCTTCCTGTCCCCTCAACTCTAGGTTCTGCTGGCCTAGAAGTTTTGATTCCAGAGGGGAGAATACTTCCACCAGGGGCCAAAACAATTAAACCAGGAGTTCAGACTTCCCCCTGGTCATTATGGGCTTCTAATGCCCTTAAACCAACAGGCTAAGAAGGGAATAACAGTGTTAGGAGGGGTGATAGATCCAAATTGCCATGGGGAAATTGAATTGCCTCTCCACAATGAAGGTAAAAAGGATTATGTCTGGAGTGCAGGGGATCCCTTAGGACATCTCTTAATACTACCATATCCTGTGATTAATGTCAATGGGAAACTACAACAGCCTGATCCAAGCAGGATTACAAAGATCACAGAACTCTCAGGAATGAAGGTATGGGTCAGTCCTCCAGGAAAAGACCCAAGACCTGCTGAGGTACTTGCAGAGGTTAGAGAAAATACAGAATGGGTAGTAGAAAAGAATAATTATAAATACCAGCAAGGTCACATAACCAATTGCAGAAATGAGTATTATAAAGTAATATGAATGCTTCTGTTTTATTTTGTTAAGAACACATTTGCAACATCAATTGGTATTTGAGATACTAAAAAAATGTTCCCAAGGGACATTGCCCCATTGTAATATACAAATGCATTTGCAATTATACGAGGAACAGTTATATCATGTTAGGCATATTCATGACTTTGTTATCGTTTCATGTGGACATGAGGTATCATTTGTGTCAAGTTAATAGGAGTGGATTGTAGTGGCTATTCCTGGTTGTCAACTTGACTTAATCTGGAATAACCCACAATCCAGAATTGGGAGGCTCACCTTTGGTCCTGAAATTGAGGCATAGAGGCTATGGCTCTTAGGACACTAAGGAAAGGAGATCTTTGAGCTCAAGATAATCTGGAACAAAGCAAGTCCCAGATCCAGATGTGGTGGTACACACCTTCTGTTGGAGATCTACAGAAGGACATTGGAAGAAGGAATGAGGCTCTTGGCCTGTTTGCCTTGTGGGACTGAGCATCTGCTGGAAACTTGGACTTCCACTCACAGCTGCTGCTGACCATTGTTGTGGAGTTGGACAACAGACTGTCAGTCACCAACTAATACCTTACTACACAGAGATACCATAAGCTCTGTGACTCTAGAGAACCCTGACTAGTAATGACGCACATATGCTGAGGGCTTGACCCTTAGTGCAGCTATTTTCATAAGTGGGAATGTCAAAAATTTGTTTATTCTTCATGGCAGTGACTTTACCAAAAAATTAATCTCTTGATGCCTTCATAATTTTGTGGGGTCCTGGGACGTGACAGAAACTTAGAAAATGAGGCCCATTTGAAGGAAGTGAAGAGGATTTTTGGTTGCATTCATGTGAGAACTACATCATGTTGCCATCTCTGCTTCTACCTCACCATTAAGTAAGCAGCTTTATTCACCACATGCTCCTTGGCATAATAATTCTACATTATCACGGCCCACAAACAACAAAGTCAAATGGCTATGAACCGAAACCAAATGCCAAACCAAATCTGTCCTTGATGAAGCTGTTTTTCTCTTGCATTTTGTTCCAGTGAGTGAAAGCTGACATATCATGTAGGAACTTGTTCAGTCCAACTACCTGTAAACTACTGGATTATGTATTCAATCTAACCGAGCATTTCCTAGTTGAGCCTGCAAGTGAGACTGCAGACCAGAGGCTCACACCCCCGGTGCAGCTTTGTGATAGGCAGCAAGCCAAGAATCCTCTGAAAACTATACTAGGATTGGTAACCCACAGAAATGGTTAGAAAACAAATGGGTCCTGACTTAAGCCACTAAAAGTTGCTAAGAGATGTATTAGGCCCCAGTCACAAAAAAACAGACATAATATGCAGTCACTAATAATTGGATACTAGCCCTAGAAAGCTCTGAACACCTAAGAAACAACTCACAGAACACATGAAGCTCAAAAAAAGAAAGGACAAAAAGTGGAAGCCTTAGTCCTTCTTAGAATCAAAAAAGAGAAAGAAAACAGTAAGTGTGTATTAGCCGCTCAGAGTGGGTTACACCTAGACCTTAAATCATTAATAACTCAAGAGGTAAGAAGAAAGCCTTGTGGCAATTTTTGGTATTTAAAAATCATTATGTATAATCTATACACACCAAGCAAACTTTGACTATTTCCATGTTACATTTTGTTTTACTCATGGTAACTTAATGCTCATGGTAACTAGTTAGATTTCAATGCATACTGTCAATCCTTTTAAAAAATCAAGTACTAACAAAAATATATTCATATAGTTTTATGGCAAAATTCTTTTAAAAATCTGTACATGTAGCTCTGCTTTTTTAAAAATAAAGTTGTTAGAGAAAAAAAAAAGAGCTGTATTAGGCCACAGCAGAGAACACAAATGCCTTAGGGATATAGGCTCAGTCTGGGACTTACAGGCACAGAAATGGTAGATGTGTGGCTCCCTGAGGGACAATGAGAAAAGAAGGAAGGGAAAATCATATAAAACCTAAAGAAACAGCTATTTTGAGGAATAAGTGGAGGGCCAGGAGTCTGGTGTGCAAGGCAAGTCTGACTGCAAGGCGAGAGAATATCAAACGCTAAAGTACAACCCCCCAAAAACTGTTTCCAGCAACAATGTGTGTTTTGCTTACTTTAATATGAGCAGTTTCAAAGCAATGACCAGAGGCAGGCAGACCTCAATAGTCTGAGGAGTGAGATCAAAGTGAGAGAGTGAAGGGTTTTCTTTGAAGAAGGCTAGCCTTTGACAGAGGAAAAAGTTACGATGATATTTGCAGAAGGTGGGCACATTTTGTGAGGGAAGAAAAACATACATTAATGTGAAAAGAGCCTTTGGCCATGCAAATTTAGATTACATTTTCTGTTGTTTATAATGAAGCCATTCATAACACAAAACCAAAAGAGAGCCTAGCTACCCTTTGAATGCAATTCAAATCCATTTGCATCTTATATAACAAAGCACAGCGCTTGTTCCCCTATAAAGTATGTAAACTGTTCTTAATGTCATACTGGTGGCATAGTTATTTTCAACATTAAGTATTGCTTCATTTCCTACGTGTTTGAAGCTGAGGTTGTTCTAACACTTATATAACAATAAATAGCACTAGGCTCATTGTACAACCTTCCTCTAAACAAAACCAGAGATGCTTCCCATGAGAAAAACTTTCTGGATGCCTTTGAAAGCCAGCACTCTCTGCGCAAAAAGGTTCTGAAATGACTTAAAGAAAAAGGAATACAAAGAACTTCTAGGGCTCCTTTGTATTCATTATTTTATTACCTGAAACAGCAGGCAGGTCATTCAACTAAACAGAGGGCAATTATGACTTGCCTAGACTGACTTTAAGTGTTCTGTACCCCTGTTTTGTAAAGACAGCTCTTGGCTGCTGTTTCCTTAGCAACATCCTAAGGAGTGTGAAATACAAGAGAGAGACCCTCCACTTATCTTGTGTGCATAGTCAGTGTATAAGAAGAAAGGTTGCCCTTCATGCTTTCCCTGCTATTACACGGTGAGTCATATAATCCCCTAGGAAGACTAAGAACACAGCACAAAAAAAAAAAAAAAAAAAAAAAGTCTTCTATTCAAGTTCACAGTAGTTGGTGCACATCTGCTTAGCATCAGATCTGCCAAGTCACTCTCATGTTTCTGGTAAATGTTTGTTAAAAGAAAATGATTTTCCTGCTTTGGCAGTGGTCTACTAGAATACCCTGTAAATATTAGAAAGTTAAGCATCCCTTTCTCACCAGATCCCTTCTGACTTATCCTCTCTCTCCCTTGGCCATCTGCGATGAATTGGATCTGGTTCGTCTCATCCCAAACTCATGTTGATGCTTCACCTTGGGAGGTGGGGTTGAGTAGGTGAATTTTGGATTAGAGCAGAGCACTCATCCATAAATATTTGATGGGACTAGATCAGTTACCAAAGTGAATGATTTTAAAGAAAACCTACATCTCCTTTCTTTACCCTGGCGTACTTGCATCTGTGACAATTTCTACGCAGAGATGAGTTAACATAGGTGTCTTAGTGTAATCTAAGATTCACAAAATATGTAGTCTCACAACTTTTTTTCACGATAAATTACATAGTTTCAGATATTGTTATAGTGTCAGAAAACTGTCCATCTTTTTGTTAGTTTTGAAAAAATGATTCCTGGTATACAATGCTAAAGGTATCTGCTCTCATGATTTATAGATCTGTGAAAGCTGTGGACAAAACGTTAATGTAGAATAAACAGAACCAGGGCTTGAGAAAAATCAGCACATGGTGGGTGAGGCACAGAGAAACTATGGAGTAGTTAGGAGTTTGTCTGTCAGACTTTGGGTGAATTCAAATTTCATGTAAATGTATGAGTTCAGATATTTAAGACAAGTTATTTAATTGGTCTTATTCATTATCTGTAGAAGAAACACTTCATGCAGAATGACATCATATGCAAAGGACTTACCTTTATCATTGTAAGACTTCTGTGAATGGGAACTGTCAATATTACCTATAAAGACAAAATTAATTGCTTGAAAGAATAGAACATAATTTATCATCTGGAAGTGTTCACTGTGTAAAATTGCCATAGAGCTGTCAGAATAAGCAACAGAGCCCTTTGCAGGGGAGACTTTTGTAGCAGTGAGGTTCCCACGGCAAGGGACAGTGGATGCTGTGGGAGGTCCAGGCCCAGCATAGAATGCTGAACTCTGAGGCAGGGGTAGAATGAGAATGGTACTATGTTGATTGCTAATGTGGTGGAGCTTTCCTGGTTGGCTTTGACTCTAGAGATGAAAATAGCAGAAGGGCACGCCAACCTCAGAGAAAATTTAAAAGATTAGAGACTTGGAGATCCACTGAGACTCAAGAAATAAATTAGCAGCCCAATCTCCAAACAGGTTCTGATGTCCAGTGGGATTTCTCTTTAAAACCAAGTCCTCTCATTACAGTTTCCTGTTTACCACTGGTCAAGTCACCCCACTGATTCCTTCTGCCTATAACAATGAAGATCTCTGACCTTTGAGATGGCCACTGGCCTGAGAAAAGTTACGGTACACACAGAAGTTTACTGCACGTAGGTTCATGTCCCCATGAGGATTCTGAAGTTGTGTTCAGAATGGAACAGAAATGTACGCATTTTTCTAAGGGAAGTTTTGCATGGCTTAAAAGGTGTTCTTTAGGTTTTATTGTTTATTTGTTTGTTTGTTTGTTTTTAGTTTGTCTGTGAGTGTTTTACTTGTATGGATGATTGTGTACCACATGCATACTTGGGGACTACAGAAGCCCAAAGAAGGGTTGAGTACCTTGAAATTAGAGTTGCAGACAGTTTTTGAGCCACCGTGTAGGTGGCAGGAATTGAACCTTAGTATGCTACAAGAACAGACAGTATTTCGAATCTCTGAGCCAGCTTTCCAATCCTGTAAAGGAATCTTCTTAAGTAAAGACTAGTGCAGTTTTCTGCTTCTGTCCCTTTTACCTCCTCTTCCTCTTTCTCCTCTTCCTCCTTTCTTCCTCCTATTCTCCCCCACCCTGTCTATGTGTTTCATCCACATTTGTGACTCTAAATTTCCGTGTGTTCGTGTATTTAAGGGTGTACCTGTGTGTGTAAGGCCAGATGTCAACCACAGTGTTATTCTTAACGTTTCATCTTGATTTATTCAACAAGATCTCTCATTGGTACCTAAAGCTTGCTAAGTAGGCTTGGCTGGCTAGCCAATGATCCCCAAAGCTGTGAATAGCTACCTGTGCCTCAACAGCTTTGTGATCAGAAGGTTTACATTCTCTGGACTTTTAACTGTGCTGACAACTAACTCAAGTTCTCAAGGTTGTGGAACGAGCACTTTATTGACTGAGCTGTTTCCCAAGCCCTAACTGGCCCAAGCCTTACATCAATCCAATATTTGATGAGATAAATGGCATGTTTATCTACTATAGAAAAAATTTTCATGCACACATGTACCTCTAAACTTCTTTATTTCTTTCTAGTTTAAGAAACACACACACACACACAGAGTTCATTGCCATCTCTGGCCCAGTAATGACTCACATTCTTATATATTATAGTTGTGTATTTAATAATTTTTATAGAATTTAACATAAATTCACTCCTGTTGGCTAGAGCCTCCTATAGAATGAGGGCTCAGTCTACCTCCTAGAATCTGAGAGAGGATGCTTGCTACTTTTCTTATTCTTTTTCTGTTTTTTTTTTTTTTATTGGATATTCTCTGTATTTACATTTCAAATGGTATCACCTTTTCCCCCACTGCCATACACTTCCCCCTCCACTTGCTTCCATGAAGATGCTCCCTCTCCCAACCACCCTCTCCACCTCAGTGCCTTGGCATTCCCCTAACTATGTAAACTCTCCATCACTGTACCAAGAGCCTCTTCTCCCATTGATGGCAGACCATGCAGTCCTCTGTGTGCTCAGTGGTTGGTGTTTTAGTCCCTGGGATTGCAGGAGAATTTGGTTGGTTGTTAATGTTGTTCTTTCCATGGGATTGCAAACCCTTTCAGCTCCTTCAGACACTTCTCTACTTCTTTCATTAGAGTTCTCTTGCTCAGTCAGATGGTTAGCTGCATGCATCTTCAACTTAATCTGTATGACTCTGGCAGAGCCTCTTAGGAGGCATCCATATATGGCTGCTGCCAGTAAGAACTTCTTGGCATCAGCAATAGTGCTAGGGTTTGATGGCTGCATATGGGGTGTATCCCTAGGTGAGGCAGTCTCTAAATGATCTTTTCTTCAGTCCCTGCTCCTCTATTTGTTCCTGTATTTTCTTCCATAAGAATTTTCTCTTCCTTCTAAGGACTGAGGCATTCATATACTGGCCTTTCTTCTTTTTGAGATCATAAGGCTGTGAATTGTTTCTTAGGTATTCAGAGCTTTTAAGCTAGTATCTGCATATCAGTGAGTGCATACTGATAAATGTGTGTTCTTTTGTGACTGAGTTACCTCACTAAGGATGATTGCTTCAAGTTCCATCCATTTGCCTAGGAAATTTATAAACTTATTGTTTCTAATAGCTGTGTAAATGTACCACAATTTCTGTATCCATGGCTCTGATGAACGATATCTGGATTCTTTCCAGGTTCTAGCTATTATAAATAAGGATGTTATGTGACCTTGTCATATGTTGGGTATATGCCAGGAGTGGATTAGCAGAGTCTTCAGGTAGTACTATGTCCATTTTTCTGAGGAACCGCCAGACTGATTTCCAGAGTGGTTGTACCAGTTTATACAACCTTACCAACAATGGAGGAGTGTTCCTCTTTCGCCACATCCTTGCCAGCATCTGCTGTCACTTGAGTTTTTAATCTGAGTCATTTTGACTGGTGTGAGGTGAAATCTCAGGGTTGTTTTGATTTGCATTTCCCTGATGATGAGGGATGTTGAGCATTTCTTTAGGTGCTTCTCAGGCATTGGGTATTTCTAAGTTGAGAATTCTTTGTTTAGCTCTGTACCCCATTTTTAATGGGATTAGTTGATTATCTAGACTTTAACTTCTTGAGTTCTCTGTATATATTGGAAACTAGCACTCTATCAGATGTAGGATCAGTAAAGATCCTTTCCCAATCTGCTGGTTGACGTTTTGTCATCTTGACAGTGTCTTTTGCCATACAGAAGTTTGAAATTTCATGACATCCCATTTGTCAATTCTACATGTTAGAGCATAAGCCATTGGTGTTCTATTCAGGGAATTTTTCTCCTGTGCCTATCTGTTCTAAGGTCTTCCCCACTTTCTGCTCTATTAGTTTCAGTATACCTGGTTTTATGTGGAGTCTTTGATCCTCTTGGACTTGAGCTTTTTAAAATGTTGTACCCATTTACATTCTTCTGCATGCTGACTTCCAGTTGAACCAGCACCATTTTGGAAGATGATGTTCTTTTTCTATTGAATGTTTTTAGCTCCTTTGTCAAAGATCAAATCACCATAAGTGTGTGAGTTCATTTTTCTGGGTCATCATGTCTTTTCCATTGATCTACATGTCTGTCTCTGTTCCAATACCATGCAGTTTTTTATCATTATTGATCAGTATATAGGTTGTGGTTAGAGATGGTAATTCTCCCAAAAGGTTTTTTATTGTTGAGAATACTTTTCTCTACCATAGGTTTTTGTTATTCCAAATAAACTTGCAAATTGCTCTTTCTAACACTATGAAGAACTGAGTTGGAATTTTCTGTAGATTGCTTTAGGCAACAAGACCATTTTTACAATGTTGATCCTTCCAATCCATGAGCATGGAAGATCTTTTCATCTTCTGAGATCTTCAATTTCCTTCTTCAGAGACTTGAAGTTCTTGTCATACAGATCTTTCACTTGCTTAGTTAGGGTCACATCAAGGTATTTCATAGTTTGTGACTATTGTGAAGGGTGTCAATTCGCTAATTTCATTCTCAGCCTGTTTATCCTTTGAGTAGAATTTGGCTACTGATTTATTTGAGTAATGTTATTTATATCCAGCCACTTTTCTGAAGTTGTTTACTAGCTGTAGGATTTCTCTAGTGCAATTTTTGAGACCACTTATATGTACTATCATATCATCTAGAAATAGTGAAATTTTGACTTCTTCCTTTCCAATTTGTATCTCTTTGACTTCCTTTTGCTGGCAAATTGCTCTGGCTAGGACTTCCAGTATTTTATTGAATAGGTAGGGGGATAGTGGGCAGCATTGGATGGTCCTCTATTTTAGTGGAATTGCTTAAAGTTTCTTGCCATTTAGTTTGATGTTGGCTACTGGTTTGCTGTATATTGCTTTTACTGTTTACATGGGGGCCTTGAATTCCTCATCTTTCTAAGACTTTTAACTTTAAGGGGTGTTAAATTTTCTCAAATGCTTTCTCAACATCTAATGAGATGATCATGTAAATTTTTATTGAGTTTGTTTATATACTGGATTATATTATTGGATTTCCATATATTGAACTATCTCTGCATCACTGGGATGAAGCTTACTTGATCATGGTGAATGATCCTTTCGATGTGCTCTTGGATTAGGTTTGCAAGAATTTTATTGAGTTTTTTTTTTTTTTTGCATCAATGTTCATGAGGGAAATTAGTCTAAAGTTCTCTTTCTTTGTAGGGTCTTTGCGTGGTTTAGGTATAAGCATAATTGTAGCTTTCAAGAATGAGTTTTCATTCTGTTTCTATTTTGTGAATTTGGAGAGCATTTTTACAAGGTCTTCTGTGAAAGTCTGATAGAATTCTCCACTAAACGCATCTGGTCTGGGATTTTGGTTGGTTGGGAGGCATTTGAAGACTGCTTCTTTAGGGATTATGGAACTGTTTAGATGGAGTATTTGATCCTGACTTAACTTTGGTACATGGTATTTTTCTAGAGAGATGTACATTTCATTTAGATTTTCCAGTTTTGTTGAGGATAAGCTTTTGTCGTAGGATTTGATGATTTCTTGAAATTCCTCAATTTCTGTTGTTATGTCTCCCTATTCGTTTCTAATTTTCTTATTTTGGATACTCTCTCTGTGCCCTCTAGTTAGTCTGGCTAAGTGTTTAGTGATCTTGTTGGTTTCTCAAAGAACCAGCTCATGGTTTTGTTGGTTCTTTGTATAGTTCTTTTTGTTTCTACTTGGTTGGTTTTAGTTCTGAGATTTTTCCCCCCTACTCTCTACTCCTCAGGAGTATCTCCTTCTTTTTGTACTAGAGCTTTCAGATGTGCTGTTAAAATGCTAATGTATACTCTTTCCATTTTCTTTTTGGAGGCAATCAAAGCTAAGAGTTTTCCTTTTAGTACTGCTTCCATTGCATCCCGTAAGTTTGGGTATGTTGTGCCTTCATTTTTGTTAAATTCTAAAAAAATTCTTAATTTCTGTTTTTCTATTTCTTTCTTGACCAAGTTATCACTGAGTTGATCATTGTTCAGCTTCCCTGTATATGTGGGCTTTTGTTGTTTTTGTTGTTATTGAAGACCAGCCTATGTCCATGCTGATTTGGTAGGATTAATTCATTCTTCTTGTATCTTTTGAGGCTTGTTTTGTGATGACTACGTGGTCAATTTTGTAGAAAGTACTGTGCGTTTGTGAGAAGAGGGTATATTCTTTTGTTTCAGGACAAAATATTCTATAGATGTCTGTTAAATCCATTTGGTTCATAACTTCTGTTAGTTTCACTGTGTCTCTGTTCAGTTTCTAATTCTGTGATCTGTCCATTGATGAGAGCAGGATGTTGAAGTCTCCCAGGATTATTTTGTGTGGTAAGATATATATGCTTTGAGCTTTAGTAGAGTTTCTTTTATAAATGTGGGTTCTCTTGTATTTGGAGTATAGATGCTTATGATTGAGAGTCCATGAGAGTCCATTTTAACAGAAATTTCCTTTTATGAGTAAAAAGTATCTTTCCTTGTAATTTTTGATAACTTTTTAATGAAAATTTATTTTATTCCATATTAGAATGACTATACCAGCTTGTTTCTTGGGACCATTTGCTTGGAAGGTTTTTTTCCCAGCCTTTTACTGTGAGGTAGTGTCTGTTTTTGTTGCTGTGATGAGTTTTCAGTGTGCAGCAAAATATTGCATTCTATTTACATATCCAGTCTGATAGTCAGTGTCTTTTTATTGGGGAAATGAGTCCATTGATGTTAAGAGATATTAGGAATAGTGATTGTTGTTTCCCATTATTTTTGTTCTAAGTCGTTGAATTATGTTTGTGTGCTTTTCTTCCTTCCTTCCTTCCTTCCTTCCTTCCTTTCTTTCTTTCTTTCTTTCTTTCTTTTTACAAGATTACTTTCTTGCTTTCCCTAGGGCGTAATTTCCTTTTTTGTGTGTTGGAGTTTTCCATCTTTTATTCTTTGTAGAGCTGGTTTTGTGGACGGATATTATGTAAATTAGGTTTTGTCCTGGAATATCTTGTTTTCTCCATCTATAGTAATTGAGAGTTTTGCTGATTATAATAACGTGGGCTAACATTTGTGTTCTCTTAGGTTCTGCATGATGTCTGTCCAGGATCTTCTAGCTTTCATAATCTCTGTTGAGAAGTCTGCAATAATTCTGATCAGTCTGTTTTCATGTTACTTGTCCTTTTCCCCTTTCTGCTTTTAGTATTCTTTCTTTATTTTGAACATTTGGTGTTTTGACTATTATGTGTCGGGAGAAATTTCTTTTCTCGTCTAATCTATTTGGAATTCTGTAAGCTTCTTGTATGTTCATGGTCAGCTCTTTCTTCATTTGGGGAAGTTTTCTTCTATGATTTATTGAAGATATTTACTGGACCTTTTAGTTGGAATTTTTCACTCTCTTCTCCACCTATTATCTTTAGGTTTGTTCTTCTCATTGTATTCTGAATTTTCTGGAAGCTTTGGGTTAGAAGCTTTTTGAGTTTTGCATTTTCTCTGACTGATGTATCAATCATCAGGTTCCCAGGGTCATGACAGTTCCATGGCACAGTGCTACCCTTGCACCCTTTCTTTCTGTTGACTTATCCTTTTTCCCAAAGTGAATCTTATACCAAAGAACCGGGACTATGTCTGCATTCTCTTGGGAACAGTGTCAGCTTCTCCTAATCGCTCAGCAATCAATCTCAAATCACAGCTTTTATTTTAGCTCTCTGTGCCTTGTGCCCTGCCAAATAGAATGAGGGTATAAAAATCTGAGACTAAAACATTCATTGGTATCCTTCATCTTAAGCAACAAGACTATTCAATGTGTTTGACAGTTCAGGAAATACATTACAGAAAAAAAATTCTCTATACTAGCTTTTAATGCACAGCTTGAGCTTCACACATTTCCCATCATCCCCCTGGGCAGGCTCTTTCTCCAGCTTCTTTCCTTACAATTGATTGCCAAAATTTCAACCTATTTAGATTCTTTGCATTAGAGGAAGGCTTGCAATTTTTTCTTCAATTTATTGAGTTTGAAGTTTCTAACTCTCCTTCTGCCATTTAACTCCCTGTGGAATAGAAGTTCTACAAATAAGTAGTTTTTTAGGAAACAAAGCTCAAAAAAATTTAAAAGTACATGTGCTTGACACGCTCAGAGTTGGAAAGGGAGAGGTTAAATTAGTTCTTCGTTTTACGTCAAAATTACCTTTAAATGTCACTGGGCAGAAGTGATCATAATAACTACATTCGTGAAGAAGAAAAAGGCCACAGACTTAAGCATATGTTGCATTTCTGTCCTAGGACTAGTATATCTTTTGTGTTTCTTGATGTTGTCACCAAGCTTAAAATGTGGTTTCACTGACCAGAAGTTTAGCTGAAGTTCAAGTATGGTATAGCCCAGGAAATTTCAGGAAATGCATATACTTTGCTGTAGAGTTATGATTCTATGAGGTCATCCTCTTGTAGCTAATGTTTCATCAGGTACAATGGATGCTCAGGAGCCAGCAGGTAACTTCAAGGTCATATAAACTTGAAATATACATATTGAATGATACAAGTACACAACCCCCATATATATATATATGTATAGTTTTAGTTTATGTCATCTATCTATGTACTTCATCAACTATCTGTGTATGTGCATCATTACTTTCAGACATCAATCCTTGTCTCAGTCTGTTGCTGTTTTGGGAAGTATTCCAACATGACCGGCATAGAGACCTCCCAGCTAATTTTCCCTGACTCTCACCTTTCTGTAGAAACACTAAAATTGCCAATGAATGTCACATTAGATTTTTATGTGGATCCCAGAGATTAAACTCTGGTTCTTAGCTTGTGTAGCAAGCATTTTACACCCTGTCCCATTTCCTTATCCACAAGCCCTGGAATTCTACCCAGGAAGTTTCTTTTTACAGAACTAAAGATATAAACACTAACTTCAGCATATTTAAAGAAAACTCATTCAATTATGCTTTCTAACTATCATCTATGGGTTCAATGTACTTGAAGCACTTCACTTCAAATAAAATAGAAATTGTGATGGCTAGTGTGATTTTAGAAATTGTTTACAGGGGAGGATTATAAAATCCATGAGAAAAGTTCTAGTTGCTTTTCTAACGGGAACCTTTTAGGCCTGTTATTTCAATTTCCATAAACAATGCTGTTCCTCCCTAGCACATCACATCTGCAGGGCTAGGGGAATCCTCTCCCATCAAGGCCAAGCCATTTTCAAAGGCCGAGGTGAACAAGAAAATGCTGCAGTGCTACAATGTGTTCATCTTAGAGTTTCTTAGAGTCTACTTAAGGCTGTTGGAACCTAAGAAGGAAATCTTATGAAAATCTTATGAGTTATGAAAATCTCAGAGTAACCTTAGCTTGCTCTGATTCTGAGTTGCTCTGCAACACTTTCACCAGTTTCTAAAGCTCCTTTACTGCCACACTTACTCTGTTCCCATAGGTAGGAGCAAGCATCATGGGGTGAACCATGTAAGAACTTCAAAACAACAACAAAAAGTAACCCAAACCAATTCAAATCAAAGCATTCTCTTCCTAAGTTAAAGGTGTTTTTAAGGGTTTCTGTGTATTTGTTAATTTCATTTTTTAAATGGGTTCTTAAGTAAGATTTAAAATTCCCACAAATTTTACCAATAACATTCTTTTTGTTTATAGAATATATCTTGGCTCTTCCCCATAGCAAATCATTTAAAAGTTCAATTTGTAGGAAAACAGCTTGAAAGGTAACTAATATTTGGAAAGTCCTTACTTCATGCCCAGGGCTTTCCTGGATACTTTGTATATACTGAAGAGAGCATTTGATCCTAAGCTATCTGTCGGAAGCAGGTAACTGTTTCTCTTGCAAACAAATTGTATTCAGTTCCCAAGTTAAGTTGTTAGACATTAGATAGGGTTTCAATTGCAATTGGGTTGCCTAGAGAAACTGAGTTATTTAAATCTATTTTAGAATAAAATGGTCTTAGATGAAAGGTCAAGAATTTAAGTAGCAAAGTAGCATGTCTACCTTTAATTTGTTTAATTGTTTATTTGTTTTTTTAACACAGTATTTCACTATTTAAGTTTGGCTAGCCTTGAACTCACTGTGCAGACCTGACCTCAGATTCAACAGAATCTGCCTTTTCCTTAGGAGTGCTGGGATTAAAGGTGTGCTCCACCACACAAGCGTGACTTAAAAGACAAATAAAAAACCTTTCGTGCCCTAGGATAAGACCTTAGAAGTAGAGAGTTCATAATAAGAATCATCACACTTCCTGCCTGTCTCAGGGTAATTTCATAGTAGACAACTGGGTGAAGAGCCAGACTACCAGAAAGACAGCTGTGGAAATCTGTCATTGAAATGCTTACAGAAAGAAGACTAAGCAATGACAGTGTCAACAAACATGTTAATGAGGAAGGACTCACTCAGGGACTCCCAACTCTATAAGAGCTATAGAGAACTAATGACTGCCAGAGGAAGAATTTACCTGTCTCAGGGATGAGACTTCAAAAGGGTTATCCAGTGCAAAAGGTCAACGCCAGGAAAATGTACGCAGACAACAAAAAGGAACTCAGCAGGTTGTATTTATGCCTAAAAATTTATCATGCAACAATAATGATCAAAGAGCGTGAAGTCATCAGTTTGAGAGTTGGGTTGTGTGGACAGAGTCAGAGGCAGAGAACTGGAAGAAGCTGGGGACTAGAGAGGGGGAAAGTGGTGTCTTCTATTTTAATTAAAAGTATATTAAGAATAAAAAGTAAAATTTGAAAAAGTTTGTCTTTCACATAGACCAGACAAGAAAACTTTTGTAGGATTTAACCAGTAACAACCAGAACCAGCAGATTCTAGACATCAGGGCCCTCGGCTGTGCCAAAGTTAAAATGCCCACTTTAATTTCCTCCCTTTGCCAGATGGACTTTTTCTGGAGATCTTATGAGAGCTTTTGTTTGGAAAGAGCCCATTCTATTTTCTCGAGGGCACAGTGTCAGCAGACTGAGAGGATTAGTGTGGATGAATGGTACGCCATCTACAAGCTGTTGATACTGAATTCCATTAACTGCAGTGGAGTGACGCTCTCTGCCTTGTACAGAAAACTACCTGCCAGTATAATCTTCCTTTTGAGCACAGAATAACTTGAGCTCTTGTTCTTGGCCATTCCTTTTATCATTGCCTGAAAAGAGTCTCTTCAAACTACTGTTCTCAACTCAGCGTAATTGGAAGAAGGGGTGCCCAGAGCCACTTATGTTCAACCTATATTGTACCCTCAAATTTTTATTAAAGTATTTAATGAAAGTCAGAGATTATATATACTTCAGACTTCACAGAGACTTTCACAAAGGCAAAACATGACATAAGAATAAAGTTATATTTAGAACAGTGACAAAATATTGTTTATCTGGAGGCCCACAAAGCAATGAACTCAGCTGTCTACGGCAAAATATCCACTTCCTTATCAACACAAGAATGTCAAAGACCTTTGGCAAGCTCAAGGAAGTTCAAGGAGCTGCATTTTAAACTCAGTATACCTGGGTTTTGTAAAGCAAATCTAAAATCTTAGCACACAGGAGACAAAGTCAAGAAGATTGTAAGATCAGATGTGGTTACATAGTAAGGCCCTGTCTCAAAACACCAAAATAAAACAGTCAAGCAAGATGCCTCACCAACTTAAATAACAAAAGATGAAGACATAGTGCATGTTTCTAGAGTGTTACTTTCCTTCAAGGGCAGAGGAAAATGTTATTTTAGTCAACTACAATTTAAAAAAAAAAAAAATGTCATTTGGGAGGCAGAGACCAGATCATTGTGAGCTTGAGGTTACCCTGGTCTATATAGCAAGTTCTGAGGTAGCCAGGGCTACAAACAGAGCCCCTATCTCAAGACTAATACCAAATGAATCGAGCACACAGCTAACTCCTCAGGTAATTGACATTCTCAGTGTTCTAAGGTACTCTGGGAAAAATGGCGTCAGCATATCTGGGTCCCAGTCATGAGTGTATCACTGCTTAGTCACAACCCTTTGCCTTTGGTATAAATTCCTGTTTCTATCTGTGTAAGGAGTTCAGCGGATATGACTGCTGTTTTTCTTGAGCCCAAGAATGCTTCTGGTTTGTCACAGTGTTGTGGAGCTCCAGTGGCATTGCCTAATTTGCCTGTCACATTACTTTTACTGTTTACTCAGCAGAATGATTTCATGTCATTGTGAAATATCCACTGAAGTCCCACAGAGCTACTCAAATCTCCACAGTTAACACTTCACGCATTAAGCAACTGTTATTGGTATTGCAAAATGCAGAAGAGATACAGCAAGAAATAGTTTCAACACAGATATTGTAAAAACTCCTCCTCATTTCCTATATAAATTTCAGGGTTCACTAGGGTTTGTCAGAAAATACTCCTTGACAAGGTTAAAAGGTCTTGTTTTATTTACTTATTTAAGTATATGTTCATGTGTATATGGAAGCCCAAACATGTATAAAAGCCAGATGTCAGAGGACAACCATGACTATAGTTCCTAACTTGATTTTGACACAGGTCACTCATTGATGTGATACTTGTTTACTAACTATGCTGGTTGAACATTAAGCTTCAGGGATCACCTGTCTGCCTCCCTAGCACTAGACTTACAAGTGTGTCAATATATCTGTCTTATTTCTCTGACACAGATCCTGAAGACTGACCTCAGGTCCTCATACTTGCACAGCAAGCACATTTGCAGCTAATAAATCTTCACTTATCCCTCAGTAGTCTTATGCATGAAATATTTTTATTGTTTTTTTCTCCGTAACGAAGTACTCCCATGGAACATAAATGCTTCTAAGGGAAGAAGTCAGGACAAAATTCTCGGAAACACACATAGAAATTTTATTGGACTGATAAAAATCAAAGATTGTTTCAATTCAAAGGTAAAATTCTTTAAGTGGTAAGCTTCTGATATTGCTTTGTAACAGTCTCAAGCCTGTGGCTGAATCGCTCTGTGAATAATAAGGAACTATGTGGACCGCCGGGAGCTCCGCCGGGAGCTGCGTCCTACAGTTTCGGAATTGGTGTGGCCGCCACAGCTATGCTCTCGATTGCACATTCATCAGTTCCTCTGCGGATCCGGAAGTAGCCACTCTCTCCCCATTGCGTGCCCCAGCTGTTCTTTACAATCCAGTAATCTGCCCCAGTGACTGCATCTCTTCCATATCCCACGAGCAAAACGGCATGATTTGTCAGCTCGAAGGGGTTGAAAGGGTCACTCAGCCCAGTGTGGTGGTAGACTCCACTGTGATAGTGAAGGAAGTCATCGTGGACTTCAAAGGCCACTGCCATGGGTCCGTGTTTAACCAGCTCAAGCTTCATCAGGGCTTCATTGCAGCCACCATAGAAGCCACCCACATAGTAGTAGTCAGAGGAATAGTACCGGACACAGTTCTCCCTCGGTTTGCACGGAGCATCTGTGGCTGTGTAGGGAAAGCAGCTTTCTTCCACTACCCCAAAATCTTGGGCATACTTTCCTGCAATGAGGTATGGGAATCCACCATCACAACCTAAAAATGAGAACACGTGTCATTATTACACTTCTATTGGAAGAAGGCACGCACATCTACGCCCTGCCTTTTCTTTTCTGTTCCCTGGAAGTTGCTCTATGTTTAAATATCACGTCATTCTTCCTTCCTTAGAAATTCATCTAACAATCCCAGGTCACCAGCAATTTCACTAGAAATCTGGAAACATTTCAGTGGCTACATCTAGGCTGGCATCAGAAAACTTAAGACGGCAGTAGTATTTTAAATAGTGTTTCGCTTAAATCCTATTTGAGCCTTCATTATTTCCTGTTCCAAAAGGGTAAATACAAAGTGTTAAATTCTCTTAAGAACATGCAATGAATTATAATGGTGGTAGAAACTGGGTTGTGGAAAGAGATGTTTGAAACCTAAAGCTATGACACTTAAAAGCTGTATCATTTTCCTAAGCTAAATTTGGTTACACTATTTTTCTGCTTTTGCATACGGTCTCTGAGTGCGTTTTACAGTTTTGTGCACTCTTAGGTGACACCATAAGAAAGGCCATTCCATGCGGTGCTGACACCTTGCTGTGGAGTAGATTCCATGAGAAACTATCCACTGGTGGGGAAGGAGTCACACCACAGTCTAACTGCAGACGCTCTCTGCCATAGGCAGAGATAGTTGCCGATATATAATCAAATGACTCTAACATAACTCTGAAATAAAACACTTACCTTGGGCATACTGGCTACAAGATACAACCTCCTGAGGACTCAGGATTGGGGTCTGAGAATTGTTGGTTAATATACGAATTCTTGCTTCTAGCATACCCATAGAGGCAAATGAATAGCAGCTTCCACAAGATTCTGTAGATAAAAATATGCATATTATTTATTTATAATTTTACAAAGAAATATGAAAATCTGAGTGAGACACCTTAATATAGAATTTATAATAAACATTTTTCTTAAAAATCGCCACAGGGATACCGTTTTCCCTTTGTCAGGTGATTATTTATGAAGCCCCTGGAAACAAAGAAAAGCCAAGATGCTGTTGACATTCTACTGTTCTAAAACCTATCTAAAATACTTGGACTTTTCTTCCTCACACTAAACAAGGCAATTCCTCGAGCACCATTTGTCTTGCCATGGGATGGGATGAAGGAGTTCAGTGCATGTTTTTGGAAAGAATGAGTCAAGTGAACATGAGCAGGCACATTATTTACAACCCAGAAATGATGTAAAGTCAAGGAAACTGCCAGACAACTACTGGTTTCTCAGCTCTAGAGGAAACAGAACTTTGGATGCTGATGTGAGCCTCCTTTTCCAGGTCTCGGTGCCACAAGATCCTGAATCAATGTGCCAAGAGCCTCCTTTCTTATTAACTACTGTCATGTCTGATCTTTCCCCAAACTCTCCCTTCCAAGACTCTCATATTTGGCCTTGTTATACGCTGCTCTAGTTTGATGAACAATCATCTAAATTTTGGAGATGAGTTGCTAAATAACCATCTAAATCATGCTGACCTACAAGTCATTACTTTAAGTCTGGTCACTTGATATCTGAGGCCTAAAATTTGAAGCAATGACTTGTCCATCAGCTAAGCAATGGCAATGACCTGATAGCCCATGTTAGTACCTTGTTTTCTCTTACTGCTGGGTTAGTGGCCTTTGTATGTATTTAAAATCACTGTAAGTTTAAATTACAACTTTGCTTATTCTGGAAGGGGATAAGCTCTGTAAGGGCAGAGAACTAAA
This sequence comes from Micromys minutus, assembly GCF_963924665.1. Lineage (NCBI taxonomy): Eukaryota > Metazoa > Chordata > Mammalia > Rodentia > Muridae > Micromys > Micromys minutus. The sequence goes on from NC_137971.1 coordinate 105,422,922, forward strand.
CAAACAAACAACAAAAGCAAATAACACGTTTTCTTTTCATGTTTGGCTTTTTTTAAAGTCTATTTCAGTTTTTCCTTCCTTGAAATATAGACAGTACATAGGAACATTAGTAACTTTGACTGGTTAGTTTCTAAAGCATTTAGAGAATACTTCTTCCAGACTCTTTCTTATTTTAATAAGGCAAATAGTAGATGTGTGACCAAATAACCAAAGCTATTTTCGTTTACAAGAGGCACTTAAGCCCTTTAAACAACATGGCTTCCTCAGCTTTTAACAGCTGCAAAGAGAAAGCCTGTAAGTATCATATTAAACCCACATTATCTGACCATCGGCTCCTATGGGAGTGACAGGCCATAAGTATAGTCCATAACTCAGAAAGTGCTTTGTTTTGAAATCACAGGAATGGGAAAATTTCCTTTAGGCCCCCGACTTTCTGGGAAAATTGTCAACTGTCAAAGACAATCAATCACTCCCTCCTTTTAAAAAATAACCCGGTTGAGATTCCAGAAACCCACAGTATTTAGGTGACCTTAATGCAGTAAGTGAGAAGGGGTCTCACTTACAGAAAGCTTGGCATGTAACCCCGCCCACAAAGAGGTAACACATGGCTTTCACATGCTACGCATCCTCCAGCAACAGGGATCACCCTGCAGTAGCCACAGTTCTTGTCTCTCTTCCGTGGTCATTAGCCATGTGAGCCACAGCAAACCACTTAGCATGTGGCGTTTCTCCTCATTCTTGTACAAGTATAGATTTGGTATTGTGAACAACTGGAGGGCCTTGTCTTCTTCTAATGAGAAACATTTATAACTAAGACTTAAATAGGGTGGACTCTAAATATTGAGAAAATGGGCAGTAATGCCAAATATGAACCCAGAGAGCCACTGTCTCCCAAAATAATAAGACCTGGGAGCAAAGAAAATAAATCTATCTCACTTAATTTTCTATCTTCTCCCGCCACTTATACTTGAACATCACTCTAGCTAAAAGACATTTTACACCTGTTTTAAAGTGGAAATATAACACTTCATTTGTCTTACCAATTTTTGGTTTTTGTTTTTTTTTTTTTTTTTTACTTTGTTCTTGCTCTGTTCACAGACTAAAAAAAAAAGCTGTGAATTTCCTTAACTGTGCCCAATTTGGAATTCTATATTTCCAAGTACTTCAATTAACAAGAAGAGAAAACAAGTAAATACCTTTCCCAATGTGAAGTAGAAGAAAAATATCAAAAAGAAGTGAGAAGAGGAATGTCTTGTTACATTATTTCCTCAGACACCACATGACAGTGCAGGTGACAGATCAGTTGAAAAGCAATCAGCTCACAAATGACTTGTGTTCTGACATTTCCATTGTTTGGTAAAAATCATATTTACAACTCACATAGAAAGGGGAGCTTTTACCAAATATCCAGAAAAGCAATATTAAAGAATTTCCTTCAAAATGTCTCATTCCCTTCCCCTGGATTACTCTTACAGCACCTGCTGTCCATCCATGTGGAGATAAACTCTACCCTTTCCCACTGAACTTCACAGTCCCATAACTAATGTGAGTATCACGTGATACTTTCATGTTTTGCATGCATATCCTTCTAAATACTTAAGTCTTGGGAAGTGACTAGTCTTTAAACACTCTGCTATTAAAAAGCTTCTTAGGGGCTGGCGAGAGGGCTCAGTGGGCAAAGTGTTGGTACGCAAACCCAATGACCAGGGATCAGATCCCCAGGACCTGCATGAAAGCTGCTGTCGTACAAGTCTGTAAGCCCAAAACTGGGTTGATGGAGTCAGGCTGGAGGCTTGCTGGGCAGAGCACCACGGTCAGTGAGGGATGGTGTTCCAAAGAAAGCGGTGGAGAGTGATGAGGAAAACAGCTCATTAGCCACTGGTCTACAAACATGGGTGAACGCTGCTGCACGTCCATCTCACACACGCACAGAAGAGCTTTTTAACGTGAGTGATGGAAGATGCCGCGGCAACATGATAACAGCTCATAGTGTTTGCCGGTTGGAATGTGCCTGGCAAGGCAGCAGCGCACATCCCTCACTTCCCTCATCTTCAATAGGTCTCCACAGATTCTTTTTAGTTGGGGTTTCTATCATCCCGCTACAACACCACAACCCAAAAGCAATTTGTGGGAGAAAGGGTTTATTACATCTTACACTACAGTCTGTTTTGAAGGGAAATCAGGGTAGGAACTCAATGCGGGGGGCTTATTCCTCATGGCTTCTTCAGCTTTTCTCATAGTGCCCAGGTCCACTAAGGTCGTGTCTGGTACCTCCCACAGTGACAAGGACCCTTCCGCATTAATCATTAATGAAGAAAATGCCATAAAGATGTACCCATAAGCTGATGGACGCATTTTCTCTAGTTTGTGTCAAGATGACACAAAACGAGCCGGCACCAGATCTATCTGGCAATCAGTTAGGTTTTAATCTTCTGCAGGCTGAGTGAGCGATTGGAACATTTATGACTCTAAGAAACTGACTGAGTGCCCAGGTTCTCTTGGGGTATCTTTAGTGGCCTCACCAATTAATTGCATTCCACAGTTGTAACTGATCATAAGTTAATAGTAAACCACTAGCCTCCATCAACCCCAAATCTAAGAATATCCTCAAATAACATCTGAATTTCACAGTGAGACTTGTAATCTTTGCTGTAACTAACCTAATTTATGCTCCCACCAACATATTTGGCAAAACCCCCTTTTTTTTAACATTTTTTTGTTCTATGACTACAAAACATATGTCTAAAATGTAATAATAGACCTCTACTAAAGAATGTGTCATTCAGAGAAAAGTCATGTTCCCAGGCCATATAGTCACATGTACTTGGCTCCCAGTGAACTATTCCCCTTTTTACTTTAGTGACAGGACCTTTTTAAGGTGTCAAAAATTTGGTTTCTAAATTACTCATTACTTGCGTTCATTTCCCTCTCTAGGAAATGATAAAGGTAGAGGATGTCAGGAATTATACCTCCTCTAGAGGAAGTGAGTCCCTGAATGAAAGAGAGCAAACCCATGACACCAAATGAAGGATAAGAGTGTTTTTGATTGTGTGAAGCCAAACCAGAGCAAAGCTTTGTACACGCAAAACTCCTTCACTGAGGATGGAACTTGAAGCACATGGGATTAGTGGTAAAAAGTGGGAGAAATTGAATACAAATGTACTTTTAGAAAAAAGGAAGAATTTATCTCTCGAAATCACACATTTTTAATTACAATTTTCATTTGATAAAAACCACAAATAATTTATTTCCTCAACTCTATGAGGGTACATGCAAAATTATTAACTTTCTTTTAGCTAACTTACAACATGTATAAGCAAAACCATTTTATTATTGTTGATGTTTTATATTTCATAGTAACTAGCAAAACAAATATTTTTTTTCAAAATGAATGTGTGCATGTTTTTACCAGTTGAGTATATTTAAGTTAAGAAAATCTTAAATCTAACATGTTAACAAACTTTGAGACTTACTTTAATATCATAAAACTTCAGATCAGACACATAACTTGTATTGATGAGTCTCCATACAATTTTTGAGTAAAACTAAGGAAAGTAAGACTATCCATTCTCAAGTGCAGTTGAAGCACGTCTTGTAATTTGCAAGGCTAAATCAACTCCTGACTTAAAAAAACTAAATCAACTGATTTCATCAGAAGCCAAATTCTGATATAAAGTTAATTAAAAGATCCATATATAGCTCAAAAAATCTAAGTTCGTGTAGTAATTAAAGATCACATAATGGCAGAAATGGGGGTCAAGTAACAGAAAGGATCCAACTAGGCAGCTTAACTTCTTTTGGAAAGACCACATTTAATTGCTTATTATCCACAAAAGTGTCTTCTATCAACCAGATAAATGAGTCCTACTTAACACTCTGGTAAAATCTTTGAAAAATGTTGAGCTCATCTAAGTAGACCATGTTTAACAAATTTGGTCCTTGCCTCGGAAGAAATGAAGAATTCAGGGCCATTTTTTTTTTTTTTTTTTTTTTTTAAATGCAGGACCACACTATATAGTACAGGCTAACTACCAACGCTGGGTCAGCCTCTCCATCATGTGCTACCACACTTGGCTTCCATCTCTTTGCTAAAGTAGAAAAATGATGGCCATTCCTTTCCTGTATCCTTAAATCTACCCTCCAGCCCAATACATAATAAATATTCAATTAACAACAGCTCTGGTGACTTAATGAAAGCTTGGACGTGGTAGTTTTACCTTGGTTTCGAACAGGGCTAACAAAATTGATGCCACGGACATTTCTCCAGTCCCAAGATTCTGGCAAATTTAAAATTTGTTGCCGTATTTCATCAGTCATTGGGGCAGGTTTGGGCCTAGAACGGAAATATATATTTAATACCAATATGAAGTCTTTTCTTAAAAGATGGTCTCTTCACCTTTGATTCTAAGGGACACTTGTGGTATGATTTGGCCATTACACAATATTTCCATTGCATAACTCTGCTGCATAAGTAGCTTGCAGTTACTGTAGACTTAAGACATAGTCACTTTTTGTGTACAGTGAAAGCTACTTCTAGTATGCTTGAATAGTTACCTTGTCTTGTGAGATGTGGGTTAGGAAACAAGATACACATTTAGGATGTTTATTGGAGGGTCTAGATAAAACATGAGACTAATTGGTGTTTGACTCAAGAGGTAGTGATGGTTTCACAATATGTGATGTTCTGCAAAGAACTTTAATGTCACAAATTACAGTTCATTCTTATGAAAATAAGTATGCTCATGCCTATTTCAAAGAGTGTTGACAAAAATCCAATGTAATAATAACAATAATGAGAACAATAATAATAACACAAAAAGGATGACCTATCTGTAAATGGCAGCTATGATAATTGTCACCATCATCAAACAATTCACCAGAGGTACTAAATTAGATTCTGGCGATCTAACATACTTTTCTGTCACTAACTAGCCATCAAAATGACAGCTTCCATTTTCCTGCTATTCTATGCAGCAGAGAATTTGGAAGCCATATTATAAGAGCACAAACAAGGGCTGGAAAGATGGCTCGGTGGTTAAGTACACTGACCACTCTTCCAGAGGTCCTGAGTTCAACTCCCAGCAATCACAGGGTGGCTAACAACCAACCATCAGTAAAGAGATCTGGTGCCTTCTCATGGCCTGTAGGCATAGATGCAGGCAGAACAGTGTATATATAATACATAAAGCTTAAAAAAGAACACAAACAAAAGGAGAAAGGACCTTAGGAGTACTAGCATGAGAATTAGAAATACTTTCCAGATTATTGTCTATCTATTCCCTGGTCTTAATGCCTTGGGCCTCAGTGTTTTAGAACTCCAGTGAAATGTGTGCATCAGAGAGCTACTCAGAAGTGATGTCTGCTTAGGAGTCCAGCAGTTCTTAAGGCTCAGCTTAAAGATATGTAAGACTTTCTACTACACGACTAGACATTTATGGCAGAGTCAACTCGTATACAACAAAATCTACTGGAAATCAAGCACCCCAACTTCCAAATTTGCTTTAATATTTCCTTCTGTGTGTGACTTCATTCTTTATGTTAAACTCTCTAGTCGAGCTCTAGTAATAAAAGGAGCTTTCTATAAAGCAGAGGTATGTGGATAGACTCTAAGAGAAAAAGAGTCTTCCTAAAACAAAGCATGTGACATATGGCAAAACTGTAATGTGAAGCTCAGACTCTCAGACAGAACAAGCTCTTGTCTCCATTGCTATTTCCCTCAGCTTCAGAGTTCTCTTAAACAAGTGTCAATTTTCTGTCACAGACACATTTAGACCCTGCTTCATAAATCTAGGAAGGGGATATTGTGATGTACTCCTTGTCCCAGCTTAGATGAAGTAGAGTAGCTTATTACTAGAAGCCCCTAGAACAGGCTTTGAGGAATATTATTACAATATTATTTTAATAAAAAGGATGTTATTGATCAGAAAAGAAAAAAGCCATAATGTCTCATAGTTAAATATTTCTATCAAATTGGGTTGACTTCTCCACTGAGGGAAAAAAAAAAAACATTGGAGATGTATCTCAGCTAATTTAAAGAGCTACATCATTGTGTGGCTTATTTCAATCATAAAAAAATTAAAACACTCTATAGCTAACCAGAAATTAACGTTTGAATGCTCTGAAAATTGCAAAATATTTTAATATGTTAGAGAAAGTGATCATCCTAAATAATTTATTAACCCCTCTTGATCTCTAGTTCCCTTCTATTTAACCATGTTGGTTTCTCCTAAAGAAAGGTTTGGCATCACAGGAATGGCTTTGGATCCTTAACAAATGCTAAGGAACCAGAAATCCACTCCTAGATCCAGCCACAGTTCTAGAAAGATAAAGAAGAATTCTTCCTCACATATGCATATATATTTCCCAAAGCAGGGAGATACCACAAGGTTACAAACAAAAGATTACAAATGCTACCAAGCCATGGTTAGGGAGGAGATGAAGTGAGAGGTGAATGAGAAATAAGAAGTTATTTTTCCTGAACCTTAAAACTCCTATATTTTCAGATTTTTGCCAATGGCAAATTTTACAGTTACTATGAGCAGGCTGAGAGATACCTAGGGGACCAGAAGTAGCAGCATAAAGTGGGAGTAAAATGAAAATAACATTTTCCAACATGTTTTTAAAACAAGTCAAGTAGAAAACACAGATATGGGCCTATTTATATTACCTGGCAAGTATAAGTCCAGTTATTAGATTATTGTCAGTAACGGTCATAGCTGGGGTTAGGAAAGTAAAATGGAAACATTTCAAGACTTTCTTGACATTAAAGAGAAAAGAAAAAACATGAATAAAATAGAGACAGGATGTGAACCAAGAACACAGGAAAGACCCCAAAATATGACTTGGACAGTACGCACAAATATAGAAACGGTGAGAGAAAAAAGACAACAGCAACAACCCCCTTTAAATTGGGATGACTAATAAAAAATTGGGACATACAGATGGGCTGGTGTGGAGGGAGGCTGACTTCCTTGTGACAGGGGAGACAGTGTTACCTTGGGGTCCTTGGGCTGTGACCACTTCTCCTTCTCAGGTCTCGTAGGCTCAGTTTCTCATATTCCTCATATATGGTTGCAGTCCAAGACTTCTGAACAGTATTGATGGCCTTCACAAAGTTGTGGTTGTGACTGTAGAGCCTTTCAGAATATCTGTCAACAGCCAAGGGACATAGTCTTAGGGATAGTCTTTCCAGGTGAAGCTAGTCTCCAATAAAACTGATACCCACACTGTGTGTGTCAAAGTTGGAAGTGGTAAGTCTTTCAAGAACACAATTGGCAGCAGAGTAAAGCTGAAAACTGTTATGTTCCTTACGTGCAATTTTGTTTTAAAGCCACATTTATCTCTGTAGTTGGCATGAGAGGATTACCTTTTCTGCATTTTATTTATTTTCTATTTTTGAAACAGGATCTGGTCTGAAAATCATTATGTATCTAGAAATGGCTTTGTCCTTCTGTTACTAAGTGTCTCCCGCCTAGGTGAGAGGATCATAGGCATGCACCACCACATCGTTCATGCAGCAAACGTACAGAATCCAGGGCCCCATGTCTGCAAGGCTACTGGCTACACTGTGATCTTGACCTCTGTGTGGCCTTTTCAATGTGTACTTTTATAATTTATTATATGAGCAAAGCGAGTATATGAATACATGTTTTATAAATAAACAATTCTAAGAACTATTTGATAAAGGGGTTTTATGCCCTTCTTGTTAAAAAATGAATACTAGCAGAAATATCTGAGGACTCAAGTCAGATCACTGAAATCAGACTCTGACAAAAGTTCTTCATGTGATTCACATAAGCATTAGCATAAGAATCACTTGGCCACTCTGTGAAGTGTTTGGCCATGGATGTAAAAATAACACAGAAAGCACATGATTACAAAAAAAAAATGTTATTCAATAAATGTTGTTTGTCAAACCTGCGTGTCAATGCACATCAATTACATACTGTGCACTCTATCGCTTGAGGGAATGTAGCTCACTATTACATTTTTGAGAATCATTGGTTCCTACTTTCCTTAATTAATCATAATAGCCAGGAAAGCCTCATTCACTAATAGGCATTACCCTGACAACAGGATGCCATTGCAGCTCTTCAGTGCTAGTTTAGTGCTTAAGAATCGAGAAGTTTTTAAAAGGTCAAGTCAGTCAACATTCTAGTCTCTATGGGTTCATGAAACCATTTCCCTAGCTAGAAAGTTGCCTGGCTATGGTAGAGGATTGCACAGCCACATGCCTACAGGTGACTCAAATTGGAGCCAGTGAGTTCTAAAGAGAAACAGGGAAAAAAGAAAAAGAAATACGACATTTAGAGGGATCATGGGAGAGCGTCCGGGAGATGCTGGAGTGGGTGAGTGGCAGATATGAGAAGAAAACATGTACATACATGAAATTCTCAAAGAATAATGTAAATAGAATAATGTAATAATAGCAGATAACAGCTCACTCAGAGCTAAAAGAGGCCTTAATTTAATCTCAAATGTTTATTTTCAGGATAAGGTATTGGGGGGATATTCTTTGGTGGTGCAGTGCTTGAAAGGTTCAATCAGCCTCACCAGAACAATGCACAGAAAAATGCAAGGTGAACTGCTTCCAAGAACCATACCACCTAAATTTACTTAGGGACTGAACATAGAAGGAAAGACTGGATCAGTTTCCATTTGGGGAAGCACTTTGAGAAACAAGATTAAGTCATCTTCCCAGTCTTATCTTCCATGAGCTCTCTGATACAGGTAGTCCTTGGCAGGATCATTTGGTCTGAATGGGCACTTTTAGTGGCTTTTCTAACTAAACAAAATGGAAAAGAACACTTACTGATCTTCCTCCTGCAAAACTAATCATGTCTGAGAATTCTTGTTTGTATGGTTCCTTATTGCAGATAACCTGAATAAAGAATAGTAACTGCACATTATAGGCTGAATTTTATCCCTTGGAAAAAGAAGGGAGGAGAAATATCATAGCCATACTTCAAACGCTCACCTCCAATATCTCAACCAGAGACTGTATTTAGAAACAGGCCTTAAAAGAGTTAATAAAGGCCAAAGGATGTCATTCCTGTGGGCTCTGGTCTAGTTTTACAAGGGTCCTGAGACTAGTGGGTTAGGATACTGCAGACAAGTCCAAGTGAGGACACAGCGAGAAAGAGGAGCCAGCAACACACTGGGAAGAAACCAAAGTCTAGCCTTCAAAGCTCAGAGCAAAAGCTGCCCTCTAGGCCACCAGCTCTGCAAGGCTTCTGTGACAGCCCAAGCAAATAAAGACTGCAGGAATAGAAATGCTAAGGACTTTCATGGCTCTGTATCCAAGCAGTCTGTTGGTTTTGTAACTGGACACCAGTTGCAGCATCATCAAATGCATGTATTATGGACGTCATCACTATACTATGGCTAACGAGGTAATATTTTTCTTTCCTAGTAGTAATTTGCTATTTGTGTGGTTCCTTTGATGGTGGTCTTGTTTATAAACAGTTCCTGGTTCGTTGTGTTGAAATATTACCTTTCTGTAAACTCAGTCAGACCGCATCCGTTTCCAGCATCCCTTAACTCAGCTATGTTCAATTTACATAACACAGCAAAATTACTGCTTCTGAAAGTAAACACACATTCATACCACACACAGCATTAAGCAAAGCTAAATGGACATCCCTTGTCACAACTCACTTGTCCTGGAGACCTCCCAGGTGTGCCACATTCACATTAACCTTCGAAACGTGACTTCCCAACTTCTTGCCAACGAAGCAAGCCCAGTTCTGGCCCAGCACATCGTGGACCCACCCAACCATGGTCTCATTGCAGTAACTGATGACCTTGCTGCTTCTGACTTCATACTGCAAGTAAGAAAACCAAAGACCAATGACACCTGTGCTCTCAAGTTTCCTTGGCTCCTCTTCACCCTAAAGATGTATTGTGGCCCTATGCCAACCAAAATAAAAATTTTGTTTTAGCCAATGATGTTTTGATAATTATTCTGTAGATCAGAGAAACCAGTTTTTCTAAGGTTAGCATTGTTGGCCACCAAACAAAATGTACTTCTAGGAATGAGAGAATGGGTATGGGGGAAAAGCTCACACGCAAGACCTCTTGCATTTAATTCTCAAAATCAGTCTATGAAGAAATACCTGCCCCACAGTTTGATGTTTTTTCAGCTTCAGGGCATCTTCCTGAAGCCTACAGGGCTGTCAAGTGGCAAGTACAAAATTTTCCTCCTGTATTTCTATCAGAAGAGGCTCCCGTCAGCAGATTATAAGAACAGAAACCAAGTATTTCTGTATAGCTAAACAAAATCCTCTTTTGTTACTAGTTTCCTTGTGTATCAGAATATGCCTATTATGAGGCAACTTAATTATTGGCTGCACTTTATTTCAGTAATATGGCCCTTTGCATGTTCCTGTGTTGCCCCTAAAAGAATACTCAAGTGACAGACGCAGGTTTGAATTCAGACACATTGCCTCTAGAGTTTCCATGACTTTCATGACCAGAATAAGCAGGAGGGAGGGGGTAGAAGGAACAAACCCATCAGCACAAGTTAGATTTGAAGGCAACTCTACTATACCATTGAACAAAGACACTGGAGAAAGAAGACATTCCACTCAGAGGTTAACACTGGGACTCAGTGGTCCGGTACAGGCTGAGCAGCTCACTGCATGGCCGAACACAGACTCCAGGCTGTGCGCTGTCAGCGCTTACTGTGTCCTTGGACTCTTAGGTAGGTTAAGTGTAGTAAATACATTTTGACACAATTATTTCCAAGATCTCAGGCAAGTTGACACATAGACTGGTGATTTTATACAATCCGCTAAGATGACCCAGGTAGGCCTTGGAAAACCATAGACTCTTTCAGGTCTGCTGATTGGAAAATGCCTGAATATCTTAAAAGCCATGAAGAGTTCCTTACAGCAGAATGTCCTCTGTGTCTCCATATCTCTCTGTAGCAATGCCAGTAAATATTTATGCCAGTATAACAGGGAAAAAATAATAAAATCAGCCTATAAGGTTTCAAATATGAAAATGGAAAATAATTTTATTAACTCATGTTTTGCATAATTAATGAGTTCTCTTAGAAAATATGAGCCATTCAAGGTTCAGGAAATCTGCTAAATGTTCCTCACAGCGTGTAACACTTCTCTTGGACTTCGGGAAGCATAGCCAGCTCTTCCTATTAAGATACTGTATCCAGCTGCTTTCTATCACAAAGGCAGAAAGCCCTTATTCTATAAACACTTTAGATTCCTAATTGATCCTACGGGCTCAAGACAACACAGAAAAAAATATACTCTCTCAGAGGGCAGAAATAAATTATCTACAAGGTTTGTTACACCAAGCACACCTAGAACCAAACACTGCCCCCTTTATCGTGCAGAGTTTCTTCATATCCTGCTCCTTCACAAACAGCTGTGGCAGAGAACAACAGAGAAGCCCAGAAACTACAGAGCAAAGGCTACTTCCCAACGATGCTTCCATCGCGTTATCCCGACCTCAAAATAACCTCTTAGGATAAGGAGAAATAGCTCTTTAATGTAGCACCGGTGGCCCTGCAAAGAGAGAGAATGGGCAGAGTTTCACAGCTGACACTTGTTGGCCCTTGTGGTTTCTTTTTAATCCAATGGATGCTCTAAAAATACAGCAGATACGCTGACTCAGGAGAGCTGCACACTGTGGCCCCTGACTATTTCTAACTCTGCCATTCTTGCCAAGGACTTATTACTGCAGAGCAGAGGTAAAGGATACCCAAGACCTTTGAGGCTTGGAATACAGATAGAAGCTAGCTCTGCTGCCTTGGGCTTTTATGTTCCTGGGTCAGTGTCTCCCATCTACATTCATTGGTAAATGGTGTTGATTGTAATATATTCAATAGCACAGACTGTTTATGTGTCCTCCCTGGGGTACCCACTATAAATATTCCTCCTATAAAAACATAGCATTGTGAAAATAAGATTTTTGTTTATTTACTATCTAGGGAGCTTTCTGGCAGCAGGAAGCAGTTAATTATTGAATGAGTGAATAAGAATAAAGAACAGGTCTTACTATGAATGATTTCAACGTTGACTTACAAAATTCAGAAAATGTTCGGGATTGGAAATTAATAGCAGCATTGTAATGTCAAGTCATCCAAGAGCCAGGAAGCATACATGCTTGTATGTCTGGAGGTGTGTCTTCCAAAATGCCCATTCTTTTTTCCAAGCCTGTTTTATGATGTAAATTCAGATTCACCTAGAAGTCGAAAACATGCACGTAGACCTTCCAACCCGCACAATCATACATCTGTGCTTCTCTATAAAATTAGCAAAGTCTGATAAATCACTGTTATTGCACACACTTTAATTTGTATACCTTGAAGTATTTTTAAAAAAATCTACAAGTTGGTTATTATAACTCATATCTTATAGTAAAACCAGCATTTGCAATTACTTCTGATATATTAAATTCATGGAATCATTTTACCCTTCAAAACTGTATTTTGTAATATTCTGCAGCTTGAGTAATCTGAGTTTTCTTTAGTTAACCTGAAGTCACCCTACGAGGAGCAGACAGTTACACAGATGGAGCAGATATGTAGGGTGAGGTCCAAAGTGGTAGACATGTGGCATTGATTAAGTTGAGTCAAAGGTCAAGAGTTTGAACCCTTAACCTGAAAAAACTCCTGGGGTGAATTCATTTCTTCCTTTATTGGAAAGTTCTCAGGGACTCTTCTAGCCACAGTGAACTCAAACTTTTTTGTGAGGATTAAAAGACTGAAATCCTGGCACCATTATCCAGCAATAAATTTTCCCCCCAAAGAATTTTTCATTTGTATAAACATTGGTTTCTGAAGACTGGCTTGCATAGATGAGACAATTTAAGTTTCCATTCACTTCTGCCAATTTCTACTGCAAAATAAAGTAGAGAGCTACAACCAGAAGACCTCCCAACATGTAGTTCTTAAGTTCAGAGAGCTGTCTCCTGTGACCTTTGGCTTACTCAAAGTTTCCATTAACTGGTCACATATTCGCTAATGTCCTTAACCCCATTCTAACCACCACCATCACTACTACACCATTATCAACTTTTCTAGATCTACCAGTAACCTCCTGGGGACATCATACAACTCAAGCTATTTATCCTATAACTCTCTACTGTTCTTTTGATACTGTCGCATGTAGTTTTATGCTCTGGGAGGTGACCATGCTACCAGCTCCCACAAAACTTCCCTCGAATCCTCAGGCAAAAGACACACAGTTTGTTCCTTTTCAACTTGTCTTAGGACACACCTGCTGGCCATAACCATCTCCCACCTGGAAACGTGCATCCTTAATAATATTTTTAGCTTCTGCTCCCCCTGCCTACCCTAAACTTCAGGGAAACATCCCTGACCACCCGCCTGTAGTAGTGACCACAGGCACCACTTCCTCTGAGACCTCACATGGCTAGTGACTTCTTACTCCAAAGCATGGCAAAAAACTCCTCTCCTTCTTTGTGTCTGCCTTTTCCTCCTGGGACCTGGAAGTCCCACCTGTACCTTCTGCCCAGCAATTGGCCCTGGCTTTCTTTACTGACAGATCAAGAACCAATTAGGGAACAGGACTTAACATCAGCACTGCCCCCTACATAATACTTTAAAGATTTTTTTTTTTTTAATTAATGTCCTTCCATTACTTCTCTGGATAAACTGTACAGCAAATATGTAAGTGTTTATTTCACCTAGTACACTGGTCAGGAGATACCAACAGTTTTGCTTTTTAAATTCCAGCTCTTTACTTATCACTCATGACACTTTTAACAAGCTACAGTTAGAGAGCTTGTGTTCTTACCTGAAATGGGCAAGATATTTATGATAATCACACTTTGCTTGATTAATAACAGTAAAGTTTAAGGTTTTAAAAATTTTAAAATGCACCCCACCAGTAACTCTATAAGCATATATAAACATTTGTAAAGGTAAGAGAAAAGTAGCAAACTGACCATCTGTTGTCCTGAAGGTATTTATGTCACAAAGTTGTTTAACACTTTTTCTATGCTTTCAGACAACTGACTCTTAGCTGCAAATTATTAATTGAGGTGTTTCTTTATTTCAAAAACAGATAGTTGTGCAAATAGGCCTCTAGAGGCAAATGTCAGCAGTAAGACAATAACAGTGCTTTAGAAAACAAGATTATGATATCTTTCATTATTAATCATATCTTCTTGAAATGACTTATTACAATATATACTGTTCATTTAATGATCGAACCTCACATTACTATAGGGGTGCACCCATAGAGTTTTAAAAGCTGACTATACAAATCATAAAATAAAGATCTAGACATCTATGTCCTCTTCCCAGAGCAGTACTTCAGAGATGTTTGAGGTGTGAATGATTAACATCTATGTGAAAATGTATGTCACTTGAGCAACACTCAAATCTAGGGAAGGGTCACTGGACTTTTTGTCTCCTCACACCCCTCAGTCTCAAGAGCAACATCAATGCAAACTAAGGCATTCCATTTCCTGCTGTGTTTATAGTGTCAGGAAAGGGTTAAGAAACAACAAGGCTCATTTGACCAAATCCACATTTGGCTAAATACCTCCAGACTACCATAGTTTTCTCAGAATGAAGCCAACTTCCTTAATTCTGTTCCAAGAATAAGCATCGGCTTTCTGCCTATTAACAAGAACAAACAGTTTATTTAAAAAGTTGAATTCTAATCCAATGCAAAGCTGCCAGGAAGTTGCAACCAAATGATGATACATTTTAAATAGAAAATACTGACATTTAGATTCAAATACAAGAATGGAAAATGGTAAACTTGATTATTACCTGTGCTTGAAGACACTAGATTTAAGCTAAAATATACGTTCCAAAAACAGCTTAAAAGCAAACTACCATTTACCACTCAGCAAGGTGGTCGTCCTTCTTGGGCTCATTCTCAGTTCCTGGTTCAAAGTCTCAATTGTGAGGTCGAAAGAAAACCTGACAATCCATTCAACAGTTAATTATCTCTAATTTCTTTTTATGCTTAGCAGCTGAGCCGACCTTATTCTCTTCCAGGCTACTTAAAAACAAATCAACAAAAACAGAACCAGGAACCACCGGACTAATAACCTCCAAAGCAAGAACTTTACAACTTTAAGCTTAAGACTTCTTCCTCTTCTTCTTCTTCTTTTTTTTTTTTTTTTTTTTTTGTGACTTTATATATGAAAGAAGTTTTGGCATCATGAACACACACACACACACACACACACACACACACACACACACACACACACAATGCACACAATGAGTCTGATATCTTTTGTATTAAGTCATTTAACGAACGTTCAAAGGCCTGCCAGAGAGCCTCTAAGGGCACAAAGGTAAGAACATTAGAGTAACATCAATAAAAACAATACCACAGTGATGTATTTTTTAAGGTTCTTTTTTTACAAAATTATTTATTAAACCCATTTTCTCATGCTATTTGACACTTATTACACAGAATGTAGGCAATACAGTATTTTGTAATACAGAGTCGATAATTCCTCTTCTTACAAAGCAGAATGGAATACAAACAGGTGATTATGAGAAAGGATGCTTAAGCACTAGTGCACCAGAACTCTATAAGAAACTTGATAGTATTTCTCAGAACAGAGAACAGAAAGAATATATGGCCAACTCTGGCCAATGTTTCTAGAGCCCCCCAAAAGTGATATCTTGTGTATTGGTTTGAATGAGAGTGCCTGCCCTCTGCAGTAGGTTCATATAATTACATACTGTCTCCACTTGTTGAAACTGGAAAGGATTCAAAAATGTGTCCTTGTTGGAAGAGGTGTATCTTTAGAGGTGGGCTTAGAGGTTTCTGAGGCTACACGATCTCCAGTTAGTTCTTCCTGCTTAGTGCATGTGGGCGAAGATGTGAGCTCTCAGTCCTTCCTTCATTTCCTCTATCATGAGTTTTAACTCTGAAACTGTAAGCCAAGTGAAGTCTGCTTAGTCATGGTGTTTTATAACAAGATGAGAAATGTAGCTGATACTTTGTAGGTTAGTATTACTTGTAAAAATTCTGAAGAGAAGGTACCAGACCTGTGAAGTACTATTTACATTAAATATTAAAGACAAAGAAAAAAAAGCAGATGTCCATCCTGGAAGATAAAGATTCCAGACCATTCCTTTACAAGTACAAACTAGATACACCTACAGAGGACTAGGGAGTTCCTAACAGACTCTCACCATGAAATGACAGACGCATCCTAGATGTTGAAGACTATCAGAGGCAGGATTAAGAAAGAAAGAAAGAGAGAGAGAGAGAGAGAGAGAGAGAGAGAGAGAGAGAGAGAGAGAGAGAGAGAGAGAGAGAGAGAGAAACGTCACCAAATAAGTAAATCTGACATGGCATAAAACAATTATGACTCAAACCCAGTATCAGGATAAAAGCAGAGTGGGTGACTAGGTACACATGCCTTTTATGTTCTCCCAGTCAGCTGGAAACCAAGTGAGAAGGAAATGACTCTGCTGCTTAGCAGGAAAAAGCTAGAAGATAGCAATCAGGCTGAACAATAGTGCAATTAAAGAAAGTCAGTTTCACAAGGGATTTCACTGGGGTTGATACAGAAGTTTTAATTTTAACTTGGTTCCCAGTGTGTGGGACTGCTAAGGGGAAAGCCAAGTTAATGTTACCTGCTGAGTGCAAGAACTCTGGCTACCAGCAAGAAAATGAGTGGACTCAGTGGTAAGGAAACAAACTGGAAAGGCGTTTCCTAAGACTTCAGTAACAGCCAGTGCAAAAACCACCCCAGTGAACTAATGTTCATAATGCTTCTGTGCTAAAGGTACCAAAAGAACTACCCAAATGTGCTTCTAAAAACCATTCCTGTCTCTTTTACTTTTTAGCCCCAATGAAGTCCTAAGGTTTGAAAGATTACGATGATCATTTTATAATCAGAAACTGTATGAGCTTCAGCATTATGGGAGACTAGTTTCATCAGCTTTATAGGGCTTTCATAGTCATAGTATGCCAAGTTCTTAGCAAGAAGCTAGCACCTAATTTAAAAACCAAAATGAAGAAATAGACAAGGAAAAGAGAACAGAAGAGACAAGCAAAAGAATAGAAAACAAAAAAGCATTAACCATACCATTTTCTGACTGGGAGCACTGCAGATTCACTGTCTGCAAGATACATCTTTTAGGCTAAGATACATCTTTTAATGTATGGCTAAGATACATCTTTTAATGTATGGCTAAGATACATCTTTTAATATATGACTAAGATACATCTTTTAATGTATGGCTAAGAAAGCTTCTTCCCTCCTTTTATGTTCTCGGGACCATCTTCCCTCCAGCAATCAATAGCTCTCCACCTCATGTCATCTCAAAGCCTTCTAGATTTGGGAGTATCTCAAAGTGCTTTTAAAAAGTAAAGGCACCCAGAAAGAGACAAATTAACTGTGAGTAAAATGTTCAGTTTGACAAAACACGGGGGGGGGGGGTCTTAAAATCAAACCAGTCCTGTCCAGTTCAGAGAAACTATTTTATAGTATTCAAATAGAAAACGAAAAAAAAAAAAATGCTGAAGCCCCCCTGAGACTTCATATCTTCCACAGTGTTTTTCCTTTATTCTGTGCAGTTTCTGGTGGTTCACATTCCACAGTGGTGATTACTGTTTCCCAAGGAATCCTCCAGGAGGGTAGTTGCCTTGGAGGTAGGTCACCAGGACTCCTCTGCATTTTACATGCAAACAGATTCCAGAGGGAGTGTAGCTGCCATGGCCTCAGCTAGCTGCTAGAGGTAGATCCAACAGTTTGCCTCTTAAGCCAAGGTCTGTTCTTGGCTGTGATTTTAAGAGCCTCAACAGATGATCTATTTAATAACTACAAAACAAAAACTAGCGTTACAAGAAACAAAGATCATATCATCTTTTAACACTTTATCATAGTAGCCCATGTTAATTAAAATTTTTTAAAATGCAATACAAGCACTAATAAATTAGGCATTGGTAGTATTCTTTTTAGGTTATTAAAGACATTCACATAAAATTGCTGTTGACCTCATGCTTTAAGAAGAGTATTATGCATGCAGGCAACATGCTTGCAAAGCACATGCATCTGAAAGTGACTGCCTCTCTATAAAGCTAGTGTGGTTTTAAAGTTTACTGAAGCAACAAGCTAAATTCTGCATGCAGGCAACATGCTTGCAAAGCACATGCATCTGAAAGTGACTGCCTCTCTATAAAGCTAATGTGATTTTAAAGTTTACTGAAGCAACAAGCTAAATTCTAGCATCTTAGTCCCATACTGTGTATTGTAGACATTT
Organism: Micromys minutus; assembly: GCF_963924665.1. Taxonomy (NCBI): domain Eukaryota; kingdom Metazoa; phylum Chordata; class Mammalia; order Rodentia; family Muridae; genus Micromys; species Micromys minutus. Next base: position 105,441,160 of record NC_137971.1, read on the forward strand.
AAATGTAGTCCCGATGCTGTTTGGATGCTTGCCTAAATACTAGGGCATACACCCCAGTTATAAAACACAGACTAGGGGTTAACATGGTATATGTTAACTACTGGTACATGTCTCTCCAAAGTAGAAGATTTAGGGCAGAATTTCATAAATTGTATTGAGAAATCAGAGATCCACTTTGGGGAGGTTTTCCATTCAATCTTCCTCCTAAAGTATCACCATGCAACAGATTAAAAAATTCTGTGCATTTCTGAACTACAGGAAAATAACATATTCTCTACTTATTCAGTTCCCTGAAGAACAAAAACACTACTCATTCCTGTCACTTATGCTCGCCCACAATGAGCTGGTTTTAGAGACGGCCGGATTCTCCACATTTTACGAGGCAGTGATTAAGCAGGTCCAGTAGTAGTTCCTTTCTGCTTATATGGATGCTACAGACCTATTGCAAAGCCAGGTACAGAGCCTGAAATGTGGCTACAGAGCGAGGGTGGTGCTTACAAGACCTGTTCTCATTTTCTCTTTCTCATCATCTGACTTTCAGGGATCAGTAACCAAGAACAAGAAGGACAAGGAGAAACAATATTATTTCAAAACAAGATGAAGTTTAAGACATCGCATAAATTTTATTTGCTCATCAGATATTATTCCCATTCAAATTTTATAGGTGAGATGTAATTCCATATTTATTCTGAAAATATGAAATGAGTGAGCCAAAGGGTCTGATTCTATTCCAATCAGAATTCTATGCCTCTAGTAGGAGCCACATGAAAGATGAATGACAACTTGGTAATAAGTGACTGGCATGACAATTCATTTTGAAAGAGTCACATTCTCCCCAAAAGATAAATAGAAAGAACTGTGACCTCAGTCTTGCACCTTTGATGCATAGGTATATCTCCTGTACATGTTAATGTGGTAGTAATGCTTCTTGGATGAATGTCTAGGTATTAGGATACACACTATACATGGTTCTCCCATGAATAAGTCTTTGGAAAAAAAAAACTAAGCAAGCTAGAACAGCTTAGTAATTTTACAACTGTGAACTGTTATCCAACCTTTACCAGGTTAGTCTTCTCCCTTTTGGGTTCAAGTCTTCTTCTACGGTTATGTTTATGGCACTTGGGATTTGACAGTACAATCAGAACACGTGAAGCTGAAAGGTTACAGCAACCAGCAGAGAGGTTAAAGGTAGCGGAAATGCAAGCTCAAGCAAGAATGCATAGGAAATGAAGCATCTACCCATTCTCCCTTTCTCTGCGGCATCACCAGACACTGGTTTGCATAGACAACAGGGCAGGAGAAAGCTGGCTCACAATGAAGATATTTCAGTTGTTCTCACCCAGTTTGTTCCTCAGATGTGGCATATCATACATTCCCACAGTTCCCAGCTGCATGAACAACTGACTGATAAAATCAGTGACATCCTATGAAGAGTTTACAGTGGTAAACTGAGTCATAACAAAATTTATCAATAAGATCAGTAAGAAAACACAAGTGAGGCATAAATCAAGATACTTTTGATACCAAAAGTCTTTAAAAGAAACCTCAAGTTTTAAAACATAAATCTTATGCTTAATATACAGCATATATATTTTTAAAAGCAAAACTACTACAAAAAATTCATCTAAAACTGTATCTTAAAGATAATCCCAGAAGAAACAGTAAAAAAATTAGTGCACAGTTCTTATATCCTTTATTGTGGGGACACAATTGACATTTCTGGTTGTGGTAAATAGTTTGAAACTTGCAAATTGCTTGCACACAAGCTATGGAATTAAAAACCAGATATTGTTGACCAAATTCTAGATAATATCTTGTCTTATAAATCCTGTGGTGGTGATCTCTTCATTACTGTTAGTCTGTAAGGCAATTTAAGACTGGAGAGCCCAAAAAGGAGCTCAACAATCAGAGAATTCAGCTTGACTATCACCAAATAAAATGCAAAACCAGAAGTGAGCTAGATCAGTGGGCAAAGATGATTACTGCCAAACCTGAGTTTAATCCCCAGAACCCACATTGGGGAGGGAAAAAGCCCTGGGTCCCTTCTGAGTACACAGAAGCTACAGCTCACAAACACTTCCCCAACCTGCAAAAAATATTCATAACTCTCACAAATAAAGAGCTAGAATACAAATATTTGTTTATGATAAGTCTATTTTCCTGTCTGTTTTTCACCCTCTGTGTAACTGTCTGCAAAGCAAGATGGGGACCTTACTTTGTTTATATGACTTCCTCTGGGCCGTTTGGCTGAGCATGCCTTTCAGTGGGACTTTATATAGCTTTTCATAAAAAATGATGAAGGCATGTAAAAGCACAAGGAAAAAAGAAAGTGCTCACTTACCACCGATCACATAAAGTCAGACATGATCTCAGCTCTTTATAGCCTACCTAGTTTTGTTGCATTGGTTTTGCTTTTTTTTTTTTTTTTTAATAAGAGGCCAGCTGCTTTTTTAATGTGCAGATCCCTCAAAAGGTGTAAAAGCGCCACAGGGACAAGAGCCAAATTATCGATGTCATTATAATCCAGCAGAATAAGACATGCCTGCAGAAAGCTCCTTCATTTGTTCTCCACCGCCCTCTGCTTTCAAAGAATATGTCCAAGTTTCCATTTAACGCAAGTCTAATTACTCTCTTCCCTTTTACAGGAGGTTATAAAAGCTTAGGTCTCTGCCTGGTTGGGAATGCAGGTCAGAGAATGCCTTAAAGAATTAAGAGAAAGGAGAACCTTTAAAAATACTCACTGGTTTTCTGTTCAACTTGAACCATGCAAGCTTGGAGGCATATGCAAATCCACAGACAGACTAGTCCCATTTCAACCTACCATATTCTGAGTCATTAAAAGCCAAGCTTTTTCTTAATGTCATGAAACACGTTAATCTTTCAGTTAATTCCTGAACGTGATGTAATGAAAGCAAGGTGCCAGCAAAGAGACGGACATTAGTCACCCCCAAGCCAAGCAGAGAGGCAGAGAATGAAGGAGCCATGTCTGCTGTGGCGCTACGGGATTCAAAAGGAACACAGGATGAGCATTTGACATATGCACCACTTAAGAAACTCAGGCAGGCTGATGGTTAGAAATCTGAGAAACATACATCTCACAGATGTAATGGGAAGCACCTGGTCTTAGGCTAAAAGACCTGGAATCCAACGGTTTTCTAGAATGAACGACAGAACTGAAATGGTGGGTGCATACAGCCAAACTTGATTAGATATTTAGGCAATAGTTGGGGTGAGTACATTTAATTTACATAGGACCTTTAAAATGAATGCTGCTCATCTATTTTAAGCTAGGCCTGTTAGCCACACAAGTAACCCCAGCACTTAAAAGACTGAGACAGGATGTCAAATTCAAGGTTAGCCCGAATCACAGACATCAAGACCTTGTCTTAAAAATACAAAATTAAAAAAAAAAAAAAGAGGGCCCATGTTTTAAATATTCAATGCAAAGGCTTATTTTCTCTTGAGTCACATATTCCTTGAAATATAGTTTCACAGAATTGTAGGAAATTCCCTAAAGCGTGTGGTAAGATCCAACTAGATTTGGGTTAACAAAGTTACCCAAAGAACCCGATTCTCCTTTTCTGTAAAGTCATTTCATTTGACACCTTTCTATACAATTCTAAACACTTTCGCCTATTACTGCTGCTGTGTTTGCTATTAAAGTGTATCATTAACTGATTAGTTTGTTTGCTTATTCGCTTATTATCGTATAAGTATAGATGAATGGATGTGTGTAATTCGACATGTGTTAAGGTCAGAGGACAACTCTGTGGATCTCCATCTACCTTTCATGGCTTTTAGGCTCTAAGTCAGGTTATCAGAACTGCAGCCAGCTTTGCCAACTGCTCAAGTGGAACTACCCGATTACATTAAGGCATGCTTCTGAAACAAACAAAAAGCTTATATATGCATTGCTTGCTGTGTCTATCACCAGACAAATCAATTACATTGCTTGGTTTCTCTGCCTTAAGAAAAAGCATGGTTTTCTAGAAATTAATCATTCTGCAAAATGGTCACTTTACACATACACACACAAAATGTTGAGAAAGAACATTCGTCCTACTTAATGATAGAATTTGTCTAATAGCATCCAGAAAGGTGTACAAGTCTAATTATTTAGTATTCATTTACATACACATTGTCTTTCCTCTAAGTTTGAAAACACATTTACCTGTATTTGCTTTAAAATTAGTTCTTTTGACCTAATGTGATTAATACTCTCCTGCTCTAGGAAAATACTCAAATGATTTGAAAAGAAATGTACTGTGTGCTTCAATTTCTCATTCCTCTGTTAGATACTCAGTCTATCCCTGATGATTAATATTGTGCAAAATTGCCCTAGCCTTATTTCTGATTATTATGCCTCTTATAATAGTGATTTTATTTGTTTTCACACCAGTACTTTATAGTCCAGATAAATGGGAAGGGTTTTTCTAAGACAAGCCTATAAGCCTAAAATTCATCTATTTTATCCCATTCCCGACTTGTTAATTTGTTCAACTTATTTCCAAACTGAGTTCAAGATCATCCATTTCATTCATTTTTGTTTTTTAAAGCAAAAACCTACTATGTACTTCTTATGTGTCAATAAAAGACAGAGAAAGAAGAAAACTACAGAAAGTTGATTAAGGCACATCTCAGGGTTCATGATGTAAACTATCTTCTTCTGTCCATGTTACTCAAGTTTACAAATTTGATCTGACTGCAAAGAAAGAACCTGAAAATGAGCTGAACAAAGACAGCAGCAGTGAACCTGTTAGACAGAGTACTCTAAGGAAAGGCTCTGAGGCTTTAACTCTATACAAATCACTACAAACAGCTAAGGAATTCTGAGACTGGGAGATCAGTGAAGGCACAGCAATTGGGTGTCCAGTTCCAAATGGTCAGGCCTCAAAACATACACATGCAGACTAAGCAAATTATACTTCCGAGTGACTGTGTTTGTGTCTGTTTATCAAGGAATAAAAAATAGAGGCCGTGAATTTGAAAAGGATAAAGGAAGGGTTTATAGGAGGGTTTGAGGGGAAAAAAGAGGGGATGAAATGTATATCTCAGAAACACACAAACAAACAAAAAACAACTTAGGCCCATTCAAATACACACTAAGAACTAAATTCAGAGTGAATACACCCCTCCCCCAGATATATTCCCCAGTTTCCCAGGAGTGTCTATAAATGGTCTATTCTTACCAGATGCCCCAGGGGACTGCAAAGACTATGAAAATCTCTGTATATATATATAGTGTATTGGTTAATGAGAAACAGCTGTTTGAGATTCCTTTTACTTAAACCATTCAATACTAAGCCTATAGGAAAAGTTTCAGCTCCTCCATAAGAACAAACACATGTGAGCCACAGAATCTAGATAGTCCCACCCATTTTAACCCAGAGAGTGCTTGAAGCACTGCGCTTGAATACAGGACCACACAATGGTACATTACTAGTCAGAGAAGTAAAATTCTAGCTATGTAGGCTAGCGGGTCATTTGCTTAGATCAGCCCAAGGAGCATAATGACTTTTATGAATTCTATTTTCCGCTCCACTTTAGCCAAATAAATGGTTCACATTACCATATATACTACATTTTAATACTCCAATGAGTCCTTAGGGCCAGTCTCTCAGAACAACGGGACATGATTAGAGTAGAATGAACTCCAGAAAGTGAAAAGTATCATCTCCTTAACCTTTCTATAAATTCACTACAAAGCCGATGATTAAGGGAACACTTAAAAGTATGTAGTACAGGAAATAAAATTTTTTCGTAGTTAACAAAATATATACCACAGAACTATACATTTTTAAATGAACAGATTTACTAAAAAGTCTAATTTTTAAATGTCAAATTTAAAATGTTGACTTGTCTTAGAGAAGTTCGTGTCTATCCAGGTTATGTTCTTGGTCTAAAAAAAACATTCCAGAGTTTCCGAATTGGACGACATTTTAGATAAGAAATGACTAGAAACAGAAACTAACCTTGAAAAACGCAAACCATTTGTAGTCATTCAACACAATCTCGAAGCCTTGGTTGTAAACGAGGGTGAAATGCCCAGCATTGCCCACGTCATCATAGGCCGTATCCAGCTTCTGCAGGTGGAGCACTACCTTTTGTCCAGTCGGTTCTAAAGAAAACAAAATGGATAACAAATCAAAGTTAACCGAACACCCAGTGGCACACCTCTGCTCAATTTCTATTTTAAGGTATTTTCTGACCTTGAAACTTAACTGGGATTCATGATTGGGTTCATGAAGAAAATCAATCTCTCCCGGATCTGATTGGACAAGCCTTTAATTATACATCCCGTACTGGGGACAGACACAGACAGCTTCCTAGACTAGCCTGGACTATATAATAAATTCTAGGCTCTCTGGGGATACATAGTGAGGCTCTGCCTGAAAAGAGTCTCACTTTTTGTTCCCTCTGTACGGGAACAGAGGGCTCCTGACAAGCCTGTGAAGAACATCGGGGTGTCAGGTAGCATCCTGGTAGAGAGAACACAGTGCAATCAAACACTTAGAATGTTTTTCCAGCTGGGTGTGTTAACCTCAGCCCTCCAGAGTCAGAGGCAGGTGGATTTTGTTCAGTTTAAATCCAGCCTGGTCTACATACTAAATTACATCCAACAGGCTAATTTGCAAGATGTTGTCTCAGGGGGTGTGTGTGATTTTTCCCGTTTAAAAAAAAAAAAAAAAAAAGAATGGGAAGGGGACTGTTCAAAATAACAGAAATGGGAGAAAGTTAAAAAAAAAAAGACTGGTTTTCAAATCATAAGGATGTGTTGAGGCCATTAAGATGGAAGTAATCTGTTCAAAGAAATAAGGTACCTCTCTTCTCCAAGACTGGAGAGACTAGCACCTTCCAAAGGATTCAGCCAATATGAGGCTTCTAATATATAAAAATCATTTGAGTAGATAGGTATTAATGTTTAATTTTCCTAATACCAGGGGTCAGATTTCTGCATGTCTTTAATTGTTGTTAGGTTAGAGTCAAAAGTAGGTTTATAGGCAGAGGCTCCTGTTCAGCTGCGTCCACCTTAGAGTTTCACACATTAGGTTTTTTTTTTTTTTTTTTCCTTTCAGATTAACACACTAGATGGACAGTTGAATTTCAGACCTGACAAGGGGGTTAGGAGTATACTTTACATATCAAAGCAGGCCTGACCTTCAAGTTCTTCCAGCATCCCTTGGTCCAAACCTGGTATACCAAGCCTTCTCCAGCCTGGGGGCAAGAGTGCCTTTTCCCCAGATGCTCTAAGCTAATAATCCAAACATTTTGGTTTCTTGTCCTTTCTCTCTTCTAACCCTCTCTGTGTGGAAACTTTCTATCTCTCCCCCCTCTCCTCTGCCTGCCTTAAACAGGGCTGCTTCCCTGGCCAGTGATCAGCTGCCAATGAGCAGTTTCCCAATAAACCTGAGATAGGTAGGTAGGTAGGTAGGTAGGTAGGTAGGTGGGTGGGTGGGTGGGTGGGTAGGTAGGTTGGTAGGTAGGTAGGTAGGTTGGTAGGTTGGTAGGTAGGTAGGTAGGTTGGTAGGTTGGTAGGTAGGTTGGTTGGTAGGTAGGTAGGTAGGTAGGTAGGTAGGTAGGTAGGTAGGTAGGTAGGTAGGTAGGTTGGTTGGTAGGTAGGTAGGTAGGTAGGTAGGTAGGTTGGTAGGTAGGTAGGTAGGTTGGTTGGTAGGTAGGTAGGTAGGTAGGCAGGCAGATCGATCCCTGATCTGGCTTGAATTGGCTCATTTTACCGGTAGACATATAACTTACCAGAAAGACTTCATGTGAGGCAACACAACCCCTTTCTCTCCCTTCTGCCTAATCCCCATGCTCAAAATTAGAAAAGACACAATTCTAGACACCGCCTAGGATTAAGCTAAACCCAGTCACCTGGAACTAATTAAATGACTCTTCTTTAGGGGCAGCGGAGGTGGGATGTATGACAGCCTTTATTCTACTCACAAGAAAACTACAGTTTAGAACTGTCTCTTCAAACTCAGACTGACTGGGGGAACCAGAGGTGTCCCTCTTCTGACAAGCACCAGTGGAAGTCCGAGGCACGTGGCATACCCCAGTGTTCACTACATACTCACTGAGAGCCTTCCACGAGCCAGGCATTGCGTTTGCTTCCGTCATTTCCAAACACTACTGAGTAAAGTACGACAAAGTGGGGGAAAAACCAGGGAAAGGCTTTTGTATATCTCTTGCAGTCCTTGAAAGAGCAGCCTGTAATGTCAAGGGCAGGCGCAGGTAAAACAGTCCTTTGCAGTGCCTCACAGGCGGGCGGTGGGGTGGGGTTGAGGGCACTGGCTAGGTCCCAGACTCTGAGCTCAGCACGATTTTTAAAACCAACAACGTGTCAGATTTGAGTGAAAAAGAACAAAGAAAGCAGTTCTCCACTCACTTGAAAGAAATCAAAGCAAATAAAACAATTAAAATACCAGAAGCAAGTTTCTTTGAATATAGGAGCTGTGAGATAATCAGGAAAGTAAGTGTAAAGTTAGAAGAAGTTCTAGCAGCTCATGTACAACTTGGCGGCCCTGGCTCGGATCCCCCAAGGGACCGGTTGTCAGCTCTTAACTCTCCAGTCACCCATAAACTCCAGCCCCGCGGCAAGGACTCGGGGACCGGAAAGACGAGTCGGGGCCCCAGGAAGTGGCTTACCCATCACCGAGCAGTTAATGTCGCTTCGGGAATGTCTAGGGCCCACCTGGAAAACCCAGGTGCCCAGCAGGTCGGGGTAGGTGCAGTTGGCAGGAGTGTCGGAGCGCACGGTGCTGAGTCCCAAAAGCACCAGCAGCAGGGTGGCGTGCAAGAAGTGGGTCCAGGGACCCATGGCTGATGGCGCCCGGGGAGCAGATGATAGAGAAAGCAAGAACTAGAACACCACGCGATGGGAGTCAGGCGACCCTAGTGGCTCGTGCCTTAAAATACCCAAGAGCCCGGAAACCCTGGGTCCGGGGGCGGGGTTACAGGGCGGTGAGAAGAGAATGAGGTGGGGGAGGAGCTGCGAGGCTGTGAGGACCCGGGCGTGGAGTGACTGAGACGTACGAAGGGGCAGGGTGTGACAAGGTGAGGTGGGAAGAGCTGGGTGAGGTAGGATTACCAGTGGCCTGAGGAAGTTACTGATTGTGTAGGGTGGGGACAGGCACCTCTAGGAGGAAGGAGGCTTGTCGCCTTTGGGGACCTCTGCCTCCAGAAGCTGGGGACTCTGCTGCTTTGTTTTGTAAGGCAAATGTGATTAAAATAGAATCTACTCTGTGCCAGGACAGGGTTGACCAGAGGCTTAAGTCTACCGAGGCTAAAGTTTTCTCCTTTCCCGTGGAAAAACTTTACTAGCCACCTGAGCCACTCGTTTGAGAATTTCTGTTCTATTTCCCAACTCTACCTTTTATTTCAGGGTTTTGTTTGGCTTCCTGTCTGCCTACTTACCAGAAGATTTCATTGTAGTGCATATTTACAGGTTCAGTGAATCCGTTTTGTTTTGCCTCCCTGAAACTTTATAGGAATTAGTTGAATGGGGTGATCACATTGTTGAAGCTCTTCTGTTTTCAGAATGAAAACAAGTAGAGAAAGAGGAAGTAGCTTGTTCAGGATGAGTTAAACAGTGGTGGTCTTCTGAGCTCCTATGTCAGGCTGTTTCCCCAGGATAGCTCATGGGAGCATGGTAAGACCTTTCCTCCTCCTCCAGCGGGTCTTCTTGCCTGCATTTGTTAAGCAGTAGACTTTCTTGTGAGAGCTGTTCTGAGTTGCCTGGCTGTTGTTGGCTGGGGTCATGTTCCTTCTGAGCTAATTCGAAGATACAGAAATCAGGCCGACTTGAGCCTCTTTGCCCTTCCAGGCTTCTGCTCCTTTCTTTTACCTCATCCCATAGATCACAGATATGTACGAGCATACTTTTTTCCACTGAGTTCAAGCAGTCTGAGGAAGCTACACGGTTGAAGAACAAACCACTTCTGTCTCTAAATTCTGCTTTATAAACACTCAGGCTTCTGAGCCTGAAGGCACACTTTGATAGGGGTCTTTCTTCATAACTAAGGGGCTAGAATGTTCTTTCATATGAAATTAGGCTACAAGAGCTAAATAGGGAGGAGCTGACACCGCTTAGATCTTATAAGCATTTATAGGATTAAGAACTGACATTGTATAATTAAGCTAGAATTTTCTAGAGGCCCCATTACAGACTAGCATCACTTTCCTAGATTTCTACAGTCTGTCATTCTTGAAACATTAAACATTTTACTAAATGATCCATATCTTAGAGCTAAATGTGGGATTTGGGAATTTCTTTGATGGACATAATCAAAGTAGAACAATCACTTGTTAAAAGGAAATTAAAGCAGCCTTTATAAAATCAATGGCAAAGAAAGATCGTGGGTTGCTCTGAATTAATGAATGCATCCTGGTATTAAGAAATGGAGATTCAGAGAGTTGAATTATGTGTTAAATTTCATTTGCCAGTTGGGGAGAATCAGCAAGAAACATGTACAAGTTGCATGCCCCAAAGTTCAGAGCATGTGGAGTGACAAGGGATAATATGAGCTTCTAAGCAAACATATCTGTCCTTGGGCTCCGACAACCACAGGGAGGGTTCCAGAGACCGCACTGCACAGTGTGGCTCTGGGAGTGTAGTTCCAGGGCCAGTTTATGAGAAATGCAAACTCCCGAATCTTACCTCTGCCAAACCAGATATGGTTGAGGAAAATTCCAGCAGTGTATTTTAAAAGTCTTTGGGATGATACAAAATTAATTTGAGGCTTTAGGAGCGTCTTCAGGACCCCTCTCAGACTCAAGCTTGAAGTCTGGCTGTGGTGCAAGCTGCTGTTGATCTAAACTAGCTTTTGGCTTCTTCCCCTCTTCCTCTTTCTCATCTCCTCTTCCTTCTCCTCTTCCTCCTCGTCATCCTCTTCTTTCTCCTCCTCCTTCCTTCTTTCATCTATGACGTGTAGATACTTATATCTCCTTCTTCTATCTCACCTGGTTTGACAGTGACTAAATGAGTCAGTAATAAATATGTTCAGGTGTTACACATTTACCACCATGTAAATTTATGGTTTTAGGATAGCTTTTCTTCTCTCTTAAGCTTTTTTTTTTTCATTACACTGCATATTGTCTTGTGTGTGGAAGAGATACACATAGGATGGAGTCAGTGCTATCCTACTGTATGGGTCCCAGGGTCCAAACTTGGTGGCAAGCAGTTTTACCCAGTGAGGCATCTACTGAGACTGTCCCTGTATGTCTTAGGGTTAGACTGCTGTAGGCAACTCTTATAAGGACATTTAATTGGGGCTGGCTCACAGGTTCAGAGATTTAGTCCATTATTATCAAGGCAGGAACATGGCAGCGTCCAGGCAAGTATTGAGCAGGAGGAGCTGAGATTTCTTCATCTTTATCTGAAGGCTGCTAGTAGAATACCAAAGCCCAGGCAGCTAGGGTCTTAAGTCCCACACCCACAAAGACACACCTACTTCAACAAGGCCACATCTTTTAATAGTGCCACTCCTTAGGCAGAGCATATACAAACCATCACACTGTATAAATTTCTGTTAGATATCTTTCCCCTGGCCGTTAGAACTCTAAATCCTAGTTTTCAAAATAATTCCTAACATACAATTAATTCTGCACACATTTATCAAAAGAATGAATAATATAATGATATTTGGCATCATCATTCCATAAGCTCTGCCTTGTGAATAAATGAAAAGCACTGTACCTGAATTCCCATCAAAATAAAAGAACTTAGAGGCAGAAAGAGCATGGGACATATCAACTCTGGGTGTGAAATTTGGTACTACAAATTGTTCTGGCTTTGGTGATGAAAAAACAATATTAACTTTTTATTTAGTGTGTTAATTTTACTAAGGCAATATACCATCATAATTAATAGACAGCACCAAGGCAATAAGCATGGGTCATTCTATTTAATATGTATGGTATAATTCTACAAGGTAGCTATTTTGTAATTTGATCTTATTCTTAGTAAAGCTGAGACTTAAATGACTTACTTGAGACTAATGTCTACAGAGAGAGAGAGAGAGAGAGAGAGAGAGAGAGAGAGAGAGAGAGAAGAGAAGAGAAGAGAAGAGAAGAGAAGAGAAGAGAAGAGAAGAGAAGAGAAGAGAAGAGAACATGTATAGACAGAGAGACAAGGCAGGCAAAGAAGGTAGGACTTAGAATTGGAGTGCAGGATGAGTGCTATTTAGGATATGTCTGTTCCGTCAGTCCAGCCTGGAATTTGGGTTACAGGATGACCCATACAGAAGTAGAACTTGGACAGGAAAGGTTAATCCCTGACATGGGAGCTGTATTTTCAGTGGCTGGCCTGGTCAGGAAGCTAAGACGGATCCTGAAGTCTTGAAGTGAGCACAAACACAATAGGTGCTTTTAAAAAGAAATAGGGTAACTGTGTTTGACCCCTGTGGTATCCTGACATGTTCAAAACTATCCTCAGCAAGAAAAAAAAAAAAAAAAGAATTGTCAGTTTGTTAGGGGCTTATGATGTCCTGCTTGGGTTTGGTACTTTGTTTCTATCCTTATTCCTACACACCTCTTCAAAACTCCACATCCTGCTGCATTTGTGTGGTTCCTTCTAATGATGTGATTGACTTCTACACTTCATGCTTTTGCATCACAGAACTCTATTAATTTTGTATGTTAAGACTTATCACAAAACTCATCCAATGTCTTCCCATTCAGGTCCTCAATAAACTGGATAAAAGACCGGAAGGAAGAAGGAGAGGATCATGAAGTCACCTGATCTGACCCTCCAATTACTGAGGGCTATCTTTGTATTGCTCCCTGGTTGGTTCATTGGACTATAGCATCATTTCTCAAACTCTTCTCATAGCCCAGGGTACCTTTGCCTCTTTTTGATAAGATCACACTATGTAGCTTTAGGTGCTCTGAAATGCAATCTCACTATATAAACCAGGTTGGCCTGCTACTCATAGATATCTGCCTACCTCTGCTTCTCAAGTTCTAGAATCAAAGGAGTACTGCCATGTTCAGCTTCAGGAAAACTCCAAGATAATGCTTAGTCTATTATAAATTAAAAGTATTTTTTTGTTTTTAATTTAAAAATATTTCTTTAACAATAATGGCAATAACATTAGCTGGAACTGGGCATGTAGGGTAGGAACCCCAAGCTGCAACTCTGAAAGTATCCTTGGTAGACATCAGAAGAGACTTCTGGGTTTTGTGTATAAATCTACATAATGAGCACTTACCTCTGCCTAGAGACTGCACTTAACTACATGACTATGAGACTATTGGCTGAAGCCAGCTAACTGCCTCTGAATGCCTGGTTGGACCAATGGGACTGACCAGTCAATCCCCCTTCTCATGCCTTCCTCCAGTTTCTGTCATAAGTCCTTTATAGTCCCACTAAAGTAGCAGTACAGAGGGATTCGACATCTTGGGAAGCACACTTCTCTGTCTCCTTTTTTTTTTTTTTTTTTTTTTTCTTCTTTTGCTCCCACCTATAAATCAATAATAAACTTCTCTCTAAACCCTGCCCTCTATGGTCCATGAATTTCATTCTTCAAATTACTGAAACAAGAACTTAAAAAACACTGGCCAGGCGCTACATTGGAGTTTCCAGACACCTAGCCATATCTGCCTCACTATCGCCTACAGCTACGCCTCACCCTAGTGCTGAGAGAAGCTCTGTGCTTATCAAATCCTTGCAGTAGCCTCCTATCAATAACAATAAAATAAAGGTGTTAGGTGACTTACTTTTTTCAAAACCAGTACTGTTGTCTCTTCACAGGAGGGATGCATTCTGAGGCAAGTGCCATCAAGTTGTTGGCAAACATCATGGAGTATGTTCATAAAAGCCCTGTTTATCTAGCCAGATGGTTTCAACCATCCTAACACCGATCCTTTAAAGTTCCTCATGTGGTGGTGACCCATAAAGCTATTTTTGTTCCTGTTATGAATTGTAATTCAGATATGCAAGATACATAACGTGCAACCCTTAAGAAAAGGTCGTGGAACCCCAAAAGGATTGTGACTCACTGGTTAAGAGCTTCTGATCTACATCAATGCCTCTATATGATCTCGGTAATGGTAAATACAAGGCTGACAAAGCTGTTGTACTGTTATGGTTGATAGAAGCTATGTTACAGTAATCCCCCCCTCTTTAATAATTAGAAGAATTGTCTTGGAAGGCAGTGTGCTAACCACCGTGTCCCAGATCTAGAATACTAGCACTTGTGAGACTCAGACTAAAGGATCAAGAGATTATAACCACTTCCGGTTGCACAGTTGGGTTACAACTCAGACTTCATCTTAAAAACCAAAAGAAGATGGTTGCTTACTATCACTATTAAATAGCATTGCTGTGTAGTTCATTTGCTTGCTTTCACATGACTGGCAGCAGTGTTTACTTCATGTAACTCCCTCCCCATAAACACGTGAGTAAAGTTACTGAGCTACAGTTACTTTCTACCTGACATCCTGTACAGAAATCTGACTCAAAATTATGTGTCCTTGCTCCCAAGGTAGCAGAGACAAACAAGCAGACAGTGCTGCATGAATCCAAGAATGGAAGGTCACAGAGAGCACATTCCCTGTTAGCTTTGGGCTGCTGGCATCTTTCTGAATATGAAGTACGGAGATCTCAGCTTTATTCAGGTGATGTACAAAGGGTACATGGTTCTCCTAGAAGTTGACGGAATTTTCAGCATTTAAAGACAATTTAAAGAAATATTCTTCATATTATAATAGATTAGGTTGTATATAATGTAACCACCTTTTAGGTGAATTTGAGGGTCATCTCCCAGGATTTACTACTTCTGATGATAGATTAGGAAACAGAAGCTTAGAAAAGTAAGTGGTTTTGCTGTGGGTTTGCTGAAACATAAACCCAAGAACCAAATGAGGACATGAGGTTTTAAATTTGAATGTTAGATTGCCTGGAAGAAAGCAAGGCTTCTCTAATGATTAATGCAGTCAAACACAAAAGAAGAGAACAGGTTTGGCAAGTGTGCCGCCCAGACTGGAAGCAGGTGAGCTGTGAATTGCTGAGCTAATCCCAATTATGATCCAACTCCCACTTCACTATCTACATGGATTGCGTCAGCCTGGGCTTTTGAAGCAACAGTTTAGAGAAGCATTTATTCCACCAAGAGGAAGATTTTCCCATAGGCTGATAACATCCTTGGCAGAGCATGTTCCTTGTCCAAGGTACCATCATCACTTCTTGCTGATACCCACACCAACTACTTCCTGTGGCAAGAATAGTCACAAACGACTCTTTGGACTAATAATGCACAAGACAAGACCCTCAGAGTCTCACCTCATATTTCCAGATGCTCTCTCTCCCTGCCCCTTTCTCATCCGATCAGCTGTGTACCCCAGGAATCTTCACCACTGCACTTTTTTTCTTTGTCAAGTAGCCCCCAGGTTAAAACACCTCACTCTGTTTTTTGTTTGCTTGTTTTTATCACTTGGGACAAAGTCCTGTGGTCCCTATGTGTCTGAGCTTACTAAACCTTACTTCTGGTTGTTCACCGTCCTAAAACATTTGTCAGCCAAGCTGTCCAGATCCCCTTCCTCTTTATGTCTTCATGCCTTAATGTCTTCTCTGCCTGAAATACTTCAACATATTCTTAACGGCAGCTCATTTCACTGCTTGGGAAATTCTTTACTGTAACTAATTTACTTCTTCAGCAGCTCCTCCCCAAATGGCTGAATTTAAGGAGTGCCACTAGTTAACTTTATCACTTTGTTTATTTCCAAATATTTCTTAAAGCCACATGTATTAATCTCTCTACTGGAAGAGAAACACCAAGCTACTTGAGGTTTGGATGTCTCATCAAGAGATGTGCAGTAAGTATCATTAAATGTCAGTTGAAAGCATACTGCTTTCCTTTCCAGCTTTCAGAATCAGGTTTGTCAGGAGCAGGCTTTTACTGGATTAATATTAACATTAACCAATGATATATTTGATATTTCTTACTCTGTACTGTTCACTTTCAGAAAAATTCATTTATCATAAGACAGAAGTTGTAAAAATTGACCCAAGACTACTTAACAAATAAGACTTTGTGGAAAAATACTTAAAAATGTTGGGCAATAGAACAGCTAGGCTGTATGTCATCATTTTATTTTCAAAGCTTTGCAGTTTAGGTTGGCGTCATTTTATTGTTATAAGTAATGCCAGGAGGAAATGATAAACTCGACCAAGTAAATTCTGAAACAGCAGAACTACATCTTTACAAGAAGACACTAGAATCAAGCCAGCTAGCCTACAGTGGCAGAAATGAAGGTCAAGATGGCCATTTCCCACGAATGGACAAGTTCTTTCCTTTTCAGAATCTGATCCCTTCCTCAATTAATGACATGGGGAATATCAACACTTACTTTCCATAATAATTGTAAAGACAGAGAGTTTCATGTGTTCCCACTCCACATCCTTAAAGCAAATGTGTAGAGGGATGATAAATGCATGATAGACAGACAGACAGACAGACAGACCTTTAGAGCTCACATTAAAATGACCAAGTCTGACGAAAGGGCTGGAGAGGTGACTTAGTAAGTAAAGTGCCTGCCATGTAAGCAGGACATCCTGAGTTGTACTCCAGAGTTACTCCCCCATGTAAAACGCTGAGTAGAGGTGCCTGCTGTTAGGATAGCACTGGGCAGGTACAAACAGGAAGTACATGGGGTACACTGGCAGTCAGCCTAGAAAAATGGGAAAAATTTAGGTTCAGGTTTTAAGTACATTATTATGTAAGATATTTAGAACAGCCGTGCTATAGATTATACACTGAAAACAATATTCTCTTGGTGATACACACACACACACACACACACATGAACATACACAACATGCACATTTTTACAAACACACACTGGTTATGCTAATTAAATGATAACATGTTCAATATATTTCTCCTCAATCTTATTTTCATTCCAAATAAAACACTTTCACTCTTTCAATTACATTATTGATATCTTCTTATTCAAGCAATTGAATTAATTTACAGAAAATAATTGAATAGTGCTAAAGATCAATAATGAATCTACTTATCAATTTTCTTATTATTGAACATTTGAGTTTATCTCTGGATAATTCAGCATTATCATTCTTCGCCACTGTAGACAATATCATAATAAAATCTATTGCACATGTATCTTCCCTAAATTTTTCTTAAAAAGTAAAAAATGTTAAAAGACACTTTTTTATATTTATGTGTGTGTGTGTGTGTGTGTGTGCACGCACATGTGTGTGCATGCGCACATGCCAGAGTATACACGAGGAGGTTAGAGGACAGTTTGCAGGAATCAGTTCTCTTCTACTGTGAGTTACAGGAAGTAACCTTAGATATCAGACTTACTGACAACAAAAGCCTTTACTTCCCCAGCCATCTTGTAGGCCCCAGGTACTTGTAATTGTGTAGTAAAGTAGCCAGACTAATTGCAAGGGGTCCATAGTGATCTCTATTCAGAACAACCCTGGGAAAGCCCATTGTCTCTTCTGGGTTCAAAAGCTTCTACCATCCTGACCATGCTCTCTGCTGAAAACCTTTTTTTTCTGAGTTGTTTTAAGTACTTCAGGTTGTTAATCCTTATAACTTTGTAATTGTAATTTGTATGTGAACTTTTAGTAATTAGGCTCTATGTTTTCTTTTGAAAAACCCTATATCCCTTGGTGCTATTTTTTTTTTTTTTAATAATTCAAAAACCTATGGCTTGTATTGGGTTCCCACTTCCTCTGTATGTTATTTTTTAAAAATCTGTTTCTTATGTTATAAAGTCATTTTTAGTGTAACATTTTGCTATTAAGTCCCGATTGCTCTAGAATGTGTAGAGTCTAATTTAGAATTTTGTTAATATTTTCTCCATGATTGAGTTGATTTATCAGTTTATAAAATAAACTTATAAAAAAGTTGCACTCTTTTCTGTTTGAAATAATGCAGTACAAATTGTGTGTGTCCTTTCTGTAACCTTTTTTAGGTGGTTGGGAGTTTAGGAAAGGGTTAGAATCTAATTGAAGTATTTCTTATTCATTTCAAGTCAGTTTTGCAGTTATCAGATTATTCTTAATATATTTAGTTGCTATGCTATTTGTTGTATTTATCTATTTCATTTTTTAATCCATGAATCCTGTTAATGTGTTGGCCAAGAAAAATAGATTGCAACATTGTGAAAACTTACAGGAACAACTGATGGGCGGATGGTCATGGATGTTGTATTCCCCCCTCTATACTCATATACCTTGTATTTTTTTAAAAACATAGTGTTTGCTTATTCATAAATGTTCCAAAATCCTTTTCTTTTCCTGGAATTTCTACCTAAGCATATGGCTCTAACATTCCTTCAAGTGCCTGGCCATGTGCCGGTCCTACACGACCACTGGAGACTAAGCTGAGGAAGTATACACAGAGCACAAACTGTTCCCGTTGGCTGCTTTCATTTTAAAATTTCCAACTTTTTTTTCCCCTGACATTTAGATTTTAGCAGAGCTGCTATAGGACCAGACAGTAAAGGATTTCCTCCATCTATAGTCTTGCTGAGGGCATTCCTGGTTTAACTAGAATCTGATCTTGATAGTGCATGCTGGTGGAAAACTACCCAACTCTGTTCTAGAAATCAAAGGTCAGGATGTCCTAGCCAACTTAATCTTAGCCTTTCTTAAAACTGTTTGTTTGTCCAGAACCCCCTCCAGTGAACTGCTTATCTTATTTTCTATTAAAACTGCTTGCTTCAAACTGTTTACTTCAGCAAAGCCCCTCTGCAGCTGCTGAGTCAGAGGCCAAGACACAGTCTCTGTGAGTACAAACTCAGTGTTCTAGAGACTAGATCCAGATCCCCAAACTCTTGGGTAGGTTCTCAGACTACTAGATAAAGACTTTTAATTGGCTATATACTGAGTCTGAGTGGTCATCTCTGGTAAGTTCCCCATAACATTTCTGACCCGTTCAGGGAGCACAGTAACAACATGTGTGTTATCAGTGACCTAAGAACAGGGACACTGAATTAAAAATGAGAGCAATAGGGCAGGAGAGATGACTCAGTGATTAAGAGCAATTGCTCGACCCACAGGAGGCAGCTCACAATCCGCTTTATCTCCAGTTCCAGAGTATCTGACACTATCTTCTGGCTTCTGCAGGACCTGTACACACATGGTACAAATATACACATGCAGTCTCTGTTTCTGTCTCTCTCTGTTTCTCCCTGTCTGTCTGTCTGTCTGTCTGTCTCTCTCTCTCTCTCTCTCTCTCTCTCTCTCTCTCTCTCTCACACACACACACACACACACACACACACACACATACACACACACACACACAAGAAATACAAAAAAAAAATTAATAGGTGAGAACAGAGAGTCAGAAAGAATAAAAAAAATTTTAATAGTGATTACCAATTATTGAGGGTCTAAGATATTCAGATCCTATGTTTACTGACTGGATCACAGTGTGTAATTTTTAAATTGCAGAAAGAATTTGTAAATGCTAAGGGCTGGGAGTTTTGATCTGTGCTAGAAGCCTTGGCAAAGAGCTTGAGGGTAAAATTTAGGTATGAGATGCCCTACTAATCCACACCCCCAACAGTATATTTGAACACTTGGTCTGCATGTCCCTGAGTTGTTTTGGGACACCATAAAGTACATATGAATTTGGGGGGAGTCTCTCTAAAGAACACAGGTTGCTTTGGGTGGGCACTGTGGGTTATAATTCAGTCTGTGTCCTGGCTCAGGTTTCTTCTCTGTTTTCTGACAGCTAAGGGAACATGACTAACCACCCCACACTCCTACTGCTACAGCTGCAGGCTGTGACCCTCTCTACCACCAATTCTTTCCTGCTGTGAAGACTCTCAAGTCTTCTCAAACTGGGCTCCAAAGGCATTTCTCTCCTCTTTTAAGATGCTTCTACCTGACCACCATAAAATAAAATAGAAGATTAGCGCCAAGAATGAGGTCGTTGCTGTTCTAAAACCTTTTTTCATGTGGTTCATATACTTTCAAACTGATTTGTGGAAGGAATGTGGGAGAATCATTCTGGGAAGCATGTGGAAAACAGTACTCTGATGATGAGGTGTCAGGGAGGAAGTTTCTGAGGAGAACACAAACTCTGCTGAAATTACCCTAGAGACCACTCATGTTAGTTACATCCAGATGAAACAGCTTGAAATATTCTACTTCTGCTTGAAACTTTAGACCAGACAGAATTCAAATTGTGCCCTGTTTTGTCTGGCAGATGAAATTTAAGGGAGTGTAGCATCCAGACTGCAGCCTGGCTACTGCTCACCCCCTTTATCTGGATTTGGAATGAGAGAAGGGCAGAAGCTGAATCAGAATGACATGGAACACATGTAGTTTGTTGAAGAAAAGAGTCTGAGTTATAGCTGTGGAGGAGTCAGTTAAAATGTGTGCAGACAGAATGGCTTGATTCAACTCAGGTGATGCAGTGAAGTCAAAAAGGGTTGGTCTTTGACCCTATACAAGGAGGCCTCCAGCATTTCAAATGGAAAATTCACTGGAAAACATTCTCGTGAAAGAATGCTGCCTTCGCAGTGGTAGTGTACTTGACTCCTGAACTTCCTGTCTTCTGTATATCTAATACCATTACACCTACCGGAAGTGCACTTTTGGAAAACAACTGCCTATGGAAAAGGTCTCACCAGCTCACCTATACAGGCAATTGCCTGCTGTGGACCAAGAGGTTCCAACTGATAGCATCACTTCCTGGTGGTTTCCATGAATGATCAGCTTTAAAGATGCTTTTCAGAGTAAAAAAAAAATCACATCTTGGAATGAATTGCAACGAAGAAAGACTGATAAGATATAAGTTCAGAAGAGAAAAATTTAAGTCTAAAATTTAATGAATACATTTGTACTCCCACCAAATCCCCACCTCATACAAGTTAAGAGACAAATTTTGGCTTCTATCCCTAAACTGCTTCCAAAGCTGGTGACATTGCCTTGAACTCGAGGCAGGGTCTCAGCATAGTGAACGTGGAGCTTCAGTTGACAGTTTCTAAATCAAGAGAGCTAGAGGTCAGCTGAGACTGTAGTGTGACCACCTTGATGGACATCACTGTGGGAACTGGCTCTTATTTGTTGGTTCCATGACACAGATGGAGAACTGATAAGGTCCATGAAACCATTATGCCTCAGTGAAGCACATCTGGAACGTCTGGACTTAATCTGATGTGAGCTTGCTATTGCCCCATCCTTAGCAAACGGTACAGAAATTCATCTCAACGTTCTGGTCCCTTAGAATCTGAATAAAGAGAAGTAAAACATACTTATTGTGGCACAGAGGCTTTGTCCGTTGGTTTTTTTTTTTTTTGTACACTTACATGTTGTAGGTGTGTTGTATAATTACAAGAGCTAACGAACAACTCACCTGCATTGGATTTCATTTATGGCAACCAAAAGAAAAACATGATTTAATTTCTCGTGCAGAGCTAAAGCCCCTTTCAGATCTGGAGCCGAATGGCTCTGTTTCTGCAGCCAGTTCCTGCCACGGTGTTCTGCCTTGCTGAAAGCAAATCAGTCACAGAATGGGATCTCTAAAACTGAACTAAAGCCAACCTTTTCTTCTGATAATCTTATTAGTGTCAAGTGTCTGTGACAGTAACAGAAAGTAGACCCAAACCTACAAAACTCTCAGATGAAGATGCTTGGTCTTCTTTCAGGCTTTCTGGTAAACTTGTATATCTCCCTGCTGGAAATAGATATTAACTATAATCCCCTGGAGTCTTTTCAGAAAGCAGGAAGTAATTCATATCTTTATCAGCCTGCTGAGCAAAGAGTGTGTCTTTTGACCAATAGAAACTCTATTTTTAACTTCTAAAAGCTCTTTGTTGTGACCTGAACAAATTAAAAGAGATGTTTCATCAAAGGTTTGTTTGTTTGTTTGTTTAGTTTAAGTAATTTTTATCTAGTAAATATAAACATTGTTTCAGCAATTATTATGATAACAAGAGCACAATTGCAGCAAAATTGAAATCCGGCTACAAAATGACTCAGCTTGCCTTCTTTCACTTCCTGTACCTGTTAATACATTTAGAGATGTTCCCTCCATTAATTAGATCCTGCAACTTCCCGAGCCCTAAGTATCTATTAAATGACACAGCAGCTGTCTAAACTATACCTTAAGTTACATGATTAATTACTTCCTATGGAAGTATGTGACTAGAATATTCAAAGTGTTTTATTCAAAATAGTTGTGTGACCACAACATTGATAGTCTACAAACAAATGTAAGCAAATGAAATAATCTAGTGTAGATTTTTTTTCTTTCTTTTTTTTTTTTTTTTTTTTTTTCTTTTTTGGTGAGTAGGAAGGCCTTCATAACTAAGCTTTAAAGTGAAACTCAAATACTTTGATTCTTTTTAATTACATTGAATACTCTTGGAACAAAAACTGGGCTGTAGTCTTGGAAAACTTATCAATACAATTTGAGAAATAATGACAATCAGAAACAAGTATGTTAAGAATAATGGTGGCAAAAACTTGGATATGAGGAGGTCATGTAAGTCTTGTAAAGTGACAAGCTTTATTAAAATGAGGGAGTTGGAGTGGAGAAGCTAATGGAGAGAGTGAGAGAGTGAGGGGGGAGGGAATTAGGGGAGAGAGGAAGAAGGAGAGACAGAGAGAGAGAGAAAGTGAGAGAGAGAGAGAGAGAGAGAGAGAGAGAGGGAGAGAGACCACCTTCAGTAAGATGGACAGTGGCAAGATTAGTAAAGAAGTTAAGCATCTACTTTTCTTTACTAACATTTCAATGTAGCAAAATAAACAATAAAGAGAGGCCTCAGTATCGGAGTTACCACTATCTCATTACTGATAGCATCATTCACTCTTAAGATCAATTTCTCTGAGGCACTGAGAATAGTCTCATTTTAGTAGCGCACAGACATCCAATCATTCATCTGTATGGCTATGTCATACAGTCCCTCCTCTTACCACTGTGTGAACTGTGTGATTCCCTCAGTGCTACGGTGAAAGAAGTAAAGAGGACATGTTCCAAAGGGAGAGCTCTGGGCCCTCAGTGTAAGAGCTGTCCTATAGCTGAGAAAGGAGAAAAGTTACAGACAACCTTTACTTTTCCAAATATTATTTTCTAGTTTCTTCCATCTATGTCTTTAAGAGATTGACAGTATTTCGAGAAAAAAAAAAGTAAGAGGCAAAACCAGAAAATCAGGAATATCTGGATGTCCAAGTTTTTCCAAAATATTGTATAAAATTGTTTTAAGAGGTACCAGAAGCAAAAATGTTTAGACAAATGCAGGCCAAGTGCCTTGTATTTAGACGGATTTTTCTTATGTATATTTTGATACTTTAACATTATGGACTATATGAAGGTTAGAAGATCAAATTAGAGTTGATTGTATCAATCCTATCCCCATATCTTCCAAACGAAATAAAACCAGGAGGCTATGAAGAATGGGTTCCTACTTTTAATACTTTATACTGTGATGTAAGACAGCCACCAAAGGCATCTTAACCATGTACTTTACCATGTACATTACTTGTGTAATGAAAAGTGCCAGGGATTGTTCTTTCAGCCATAGATGGATTCCACTCACATTTTTCCATTTTTATTAATTATGTGTATGTTCAGAGAAGAGCGTCTATGTATTACAGCGTCCATGAGGAAGTCACAGGCAACCTTTTCTGTCACTCCTCTCCTTCTAGCAAGTAGCTTAAAGAAATCAGGCTTGGTGACAATCACCCTTCTTACTATCTGAGCCAATGCATAGCTCTTCTTCTCTGTGTTTTAAGATCCTTTACTAAGCTGGGCAGTGGCAGCACAAAGCTCTGATATTAGCACTTAGGAGGCAAGAGCCAAGTGGATTTCTGTGATTTTTGAGGTCAGCCTGGTCTACAGAACAAGTTCTACGACATCCAGGGCTATACAGAGAAACACTGTCTCAAAAACCAAAAGCAGAAAAAAAGGACCTTTATGAATGAAGAAACGTGTCACAAAAAAGAATTGAAAAGTTGTATGTAGCTTAAAGCAGAGCACTGTCTAGTATATCAAAGGCCTTATGCAAAACACTGTTCTATTATCTCCTTAAGAATTTCCATAAATACCTGAATAAGAATTGACAGTGTGGTCTTTCTCTGCAGTAAACAGAGGCATAAAAGGGACAGACTAGTGAAGGACAGGGAGAACACAAGTACTCTTTGGTGGCTTTACAGTACCTAAGTCCTGTTTCCACTGTGGCTCAAAATGAGTCACTCATGTACATTAGCAAATACCACCATTTTCTTCTAGAACTTTTCTGTTTTTAAATTAATTCATTTTTAATTAATTTACTTTGTATCCCAATATCAGACCCTCTCTTCTCTCAGTACCCCCTTCCACAAGTTATCCCACCATTTCACCTTCCCCTATACTTTTAGGAGAAAACCCCTCTGGGAATCATCCCTCTTGTGATGGTTTATACATGCTTGGCCCAAGGACTGGCACTATTAAGGGGTATGACCTTGATGGAGTAGGTATGTCACTGTAGGCATGGGCATTGGGCCCTCCTCCTAGCTGCCTGAAAGTTTTCCATTAGCAGCCTTCAGAAAAAGATGTAGAAGTTTCAGCTCTGCCTGCACCATGGCTGCCTAGATGCTACCATACTCCCACCTTGATGAGAGTGGACTGAACCTCTGAACCTTTAAGCCAGCCGAATTAAATACTGACCTTTATAAGACTTGCCTTGGTCATGGTGTCTGTTCACAGTAGTAAAACCCTAAGACATTAGTTGGCATAAAATTCAAATTGAGTCTCATCTATTTGAGGCTCTCATGAATGAGGTAAGAGATCAGGGATCAATGCTAAAGCAAGAGGTTTATTTGTCCAGTGCACTGGGGTGGCCTACATCTAGAGGAAAGACAACCCTGAAAGGTTGTTACAAACAGTTTTTTATACTTATTAAAGGTACATGTTACATCAGCCAGGTTAAGTTTAAATCCATCGGCTAAGCCTATTAACCTTTAAACCTATTGGTTAATGAGCAAATGCATCAAGACCCTAGCTGGGACTCTCTGGAGGGTCACATGGATATCAGTCAGCACATTTATGATTCTCCTGAGAATTGTTTAATCAAGAAAGTCCCTTAAGCCAAGGCAGGATGGGATGCTGGGCCATTGTTTCTACACAGGTAGGGGTAGAGAAATTTTTACTTCTTTCATTTCCTTCCTTTTCTAGGCCACTATTTCAATCTTGAAATCAAAGGCCTTCCTGCTACATAGCCTTGTTGTTTGAGCACCATTATTTGCACAGTGTTAAGGCATTCCTTGATGAAAGCAACTAAGAGATTCAAAATGCAAGGACCAAACTTTAGGAGCAAACATAGGATGATCAAAGGTCTTATCAGAGTTGAAACTAAAGTGACCCTCCCACCCCGAGGCAGCTGTTAAAACAATAGCCCTTTTCAGTTCTGTAGGACTATCTCTGCCAGGGACATGAGCAACTCTTGAAGGTGGAAGATAGAATCTTTTATCCTCTCGATATCAAAGTTTCTGGCTGCACAAAACTTGAGTAGTTTGCATAGGGAGCCAATCCTCATTTCTAACCCTCCCTGGCTAGAGCCCAGAAGCACACTCAGGGTTAAAGCTGCAATTGGTTTTCTCTTTTTCTAGCTTAAACCTGCTCGCTTCTCTAGTATCTTAAAGACCTTGAAGCCCTCATGATATAGGAGCTGAGGCATCAGCTGAACTAAGACACAAAACCCCCTGATTCAGGACCTGTAGATGTACACAAGGAATCAATCTTGAAGAGCAAGACCACTAGGTATCCTCAGGGGGAATCAACTACCCATCTAGTCTACCATAGTCATGATTAGAGTTACAAAGAAACTTTTTCTCTGAGAGGACAGTGCCTACGCATAGTCCTTGCCCTTACACTTGCTGAAAGGTGTGAGATTATCAGGACCTTATTGGCAGCCCTCATCTGCTTTGTTCTGTCTTATGGGGCCTAAAGCTCTTTGGCACCTATGGGCTCATGCCCTACTCAGCTCATTTCCGGGGGCACATATAGACTGGGATGAGGCACAGCTTACTCCTTAGTTGAGTGCGCCCGCATCTTTAACTTTATCTTCTCAGACCACCCCTGGAACAGGGCTTTGGGGATCATGTGGGTTCACCCTTGCATTTTGGTAGTCTTTCTCCCAATTCCTGAGTGGGAATATCCCACTCATCTAACCCGTCAGCTAATTTACACAAATTAGGGGTTAAAGTGGGCCACCAGGTGTAAGGGGGTGATTGTTTAGATGTGGACCACACCTCTAGCTGATAGGACCTGCCATGTAAGTCTAGCAGGGGCATGGGGGTTGCTCATAGTTTTTGAGACATCCTCTATTGCCCACAGACAAACTAGTAACCAGATCATGGTGTTCAGAATATCTTGAGTTTTAAGGGGTCGTCAGTCTTTTCGATTTTCTAACTGGAGATATCAGAAAACTCAGGTCTGGAGCAGGTTTCACATGAGAGGCATGTGTCCAGGCTGCTACCCCATCTGCCTCAACTGCCATTGTCAGCAAAACCAGGTATTGTCCCTTCCAGCTTGGTTTGAAGGTCAGGATCTAATGGCATCTCACATAGACTAAGTCTCCGATTTGGAAAGCGTGAGCAGTCTCCAGGGTAGCTGGAACATAGGCCATGGCCAGTGGAGCCCAGACTTTATAACAAAATTGTCTGCAGAACCTTAAGTCTGACATATAAATCATTATCATTATGGCAAGTCAGTTCAGGAACATCCCCCAGTAGAGTAAGAGGAGCAGGGGTCCTATATAGTCCTATATAGATTCTCAAAGACAATCAAGTTGAAGTGGGAGGGGGTGTTCTTAACCTTAGAAGGGGCTAAAAGGAAGGAGCACCACCCAGTCTGCACCAGTCTCCAAGGTCAATTGAGTTTACCAGTTGGTTCCCAAGAAATGAGCTAATATCTGACTTACCTGGGCAACATAAGCTGGTCCAATGTCTGATCCAATTACCTTAGGGGTGCCAAACCTAGGGAATATCTCTTCTAGAATCTTCTTAGCTACCAGTGCTGCCATTTTTCTCTTTTTTTGAGAAGACTTTCATTCAACCAGAAAAGGTATCTACAAAGACTAATTGATATTGATATCTATATCTTCCTGGCTTAATCTCCATAAAGTCTACTTCTCAGTAAACCCAGGTCTATATCTTCTTGGCCTTTTTTTTTAAATCTTAGTTTTACATGCTTTCATCTTCTGGCATTGCACACTACTATCTGTCCCACCAGACACCTCAAATCTGGCACAAAGAATTTGACCACAAGATAGGTCTCACAAGTTTGTCGACATCTAGATGAGTCCATTGATGCATTTGCTTCAAGTCCAGTACTGTATATAAGGTTCTGGATGGGGGCAATGAGCTCAATAGGTTGTAAGGGTTAGGTACCATGAGGAGAATGCCCACCCTTTTGGCCCTCTAACCTGTGGTTCATCAGGGTGGAAGTGAATCTGTGCCTCCATCTTAGACAGGAGGTCTCACACCAACCAGGGACAGTCTGACATTACTATGAATGAGTGGGATACCCTGCTCACTTCAAAATCTACAGATCTTTGGGTAGTCCATGTATATTGTTTGGTGTCGAGAGCCCCTGGAACCCAAGATTTTTTGTTTGACATGGGTGGCTCAATTTGTAGCAGGACAGAGGATCCAACCCCTGTATCTACAAGGAACTGGATAGGTTTCTCTTCTATTTTCACGGTTACCCTGGACTCAGGGAGGGATTATTCTTGGGTGGTCAGAACTTTGGGGCTACGGATCCATAGTTCTCTTGTTGGTGTCTTCTTTTCTTCTTGTTGGGACAATCTCTGGCTCGGTGGCCTTTTTTTTTTTTTTTTTTTTTTTTTTTTTTTTTTTTTTTTTACAGTAAGCACATTGATCCTTGTTGAGAGTCTCCTTCTTAGTGCCAGACTTGGCAGACTTGGTTCTTAATTCTCTGTCCCTCACTACTGTGTCCAGGATCCTCTGTAAATTCCTTTCTTGTCTCTTCTCCTGCTCTCTCTCTCTCTCTCTCTCTCTCTCTCTCTCATTTTCTTCCTTTTTCTTTCCTTGTTCCTTCTCCTCTCTTCCTCTGTCTCCCTGTTATGGTAAACTTTCTCAACAACCTGCCCTAAATCCCACAACAACTTATCTCATAATCTCTCTAGCCTCTGAAGCTTTTGTTCCCCCTGACACCTTTACTGGTTGATAAAAGCCATAGTCACTTGTCTGATCCCTGCTTAACCTCACATACCTTTGTCAAATTGGTGGATCATCCCGCAATCCCCATGGAGCCTGGTGGTAAGACTTTTAGGTGTTCCCACCTTCAGGAGAGTTGTAGTCTGGTCTTTGGAGAAGGAATCTCTCTTCTATGTCAGCAGGGAGTTATAAGTGGGAGTTCCATTTGACCCAGGGACAATCTTTCTGTCCTCTAAAATAATAAGACACTGGTAAAGAAAATCTACAAAAGCTGCTGGCAATCATCCCAGATAGGCTGATGTGAACAAAACAGAATCTAAAAGGTCAGTGAGTCCCCTAGGATTATCAAAAAGGGGGGGGATCTAGGAGAAAGAGGTCAGAAGAGGAAGAGTCCTGTAGAATCTCCTTCTTAAGTGGCATGTTCCTGTAAAGTGAGGATCTGGGTTGAAGAGGAAAGCAAACAGGGCTAGATCCATGGAGGTGGGTCCAACACCAGAATCTCCCAGACCAGAAATCTGATCTGGACCAAAAACTTTCTTCTTCTTAACATCACTCCAGTATTCTAAGCTTAAACTTAAAGCTGGTACAGATGCTGTCTCATGTCTAAAAATAATGTCAGTCTAAGTCCACATACACACACAACAGAAACCGAAACAAAAATCCTGGGTGTCCCTACCACTAATGCCACAGGTTCTCACAATCATGGGTGTCTCTGCCACAGGCAGCCTCCAAAGCTGACTCCAAATTTGAAGCATCCTCCAGATTCACTGGCTAAGCACACTGACCTTTAACCTACTGGTTAGTGAGCATATGCATCAGGACCCCAGCTGGGACTCTCTGGAGGGTCAGATGGCTATCAGTCAGCACATTTATGATTCTCCTGAGAATTGTTTACTCAGGGAAGTCCCTTAGGCCAAGGCAGGGTGGGCTGCTGGGCCATTGTTTCTACACAGGTTGGGGGTGGGGAGAGTAGAGAATTTTTTACTTCTTTCATTGGTAACAGGGACTGGAGTATTGCTGTGGTAGGTCTGAGCAGGCTTTTGTTTAGAAGAATGTGGATTTGGGACTTTTGTTTTAGAAAGCTACAGAATGTGTTCAGTGGAGCTTCATAAGCCACCCTAGTAGAAATATAGAAGACATTGTTGCTTGTGAGTTATTTGAACTTTGCAGACCTGGCCCAAGCGGTTTCAGAGTAGAAGAATTTCAGTATGTGGCATAGAGATGGTTTTGTGGCATTTTTAGCAAAGAATATGGCTGCTTTTTTGCCCTTATCTGAAGCGTTTACCCGAGGCTAAAGTAAAGAGATTTATTTTAATTGCATTGATAAAGGAAGTCTCAAAAAAAAATCCTAGTAGAGACTTTGTTCTCAGGTTAAGTCTCATGAAGAATATTTTGAAAAAGCATAGCAAGCTTAAAAAGGAAAAAAATAAAATAAAATATATGGTTTGTGTATTAAAGGGGCACCAAGAAGTGAAATGGGGCTGAATCCTGTCTTCTAGGAGATAGCACCTTAAGGAAGTGGGATGTTGGAGCAAGAACCTACCCAGCTAAATTTAGATCCAGGAATGGTGGTACACACCTTTAATCCCAGGAGATAAATCCAAGCTGATCTATGAGCTCCAGACCAGCCTGGGACAGATCAAATTCTAGTTGAAGAAAAGTTTATGTCTAGGCTTAGTGTTACACACCTTTAATCCTAGGAGAATGACATGCAGTTCTTGGAGTTCAAGGTCAACCCACAGAGCTAGCTCCAGGATAGCCAAGCTTAGATAGTGAAGAAGTGGGAAAACAGAAAGCTAGTGGTAATGTAATAGAACAAGGTGGGCATGTTCCAGTTTGGCAAGCAGGAATCAGCAGTTTTGGCCATGTGGCTCTGGCTTTAGAGTCACAAATAGAAGGGACCACTAGGACAACTGATGGTGGTTAGTAGTGAATAAAATGAGACCAGCATCGCTGAGGTGAAATCTTCTGGGAATTGTTTTCTGAGAGCACAAAGAAACTGTGTTCCAGAGAGAGCCAAGGTTGTACCTTGTGCTGCAGCTGTACTTGGTAATGTGTAAGAGTCACCCAGCCGGTACTGGGTTTGAAGCATGAAGGTGTCATGAAGTGCAGCTAATGCCTGGCACTATGAGAGGCTATTGGTGATGGTATAGCCTCAGTTGTAGATGATGACTCAAGACTACAAGGGTGATGCAGAGGATTTGAGACTTGGGACCATGAAGAGAGCCCATGAGAGACTATCTAAGCTGACACCTGCCCCACAGTTGATTTCCCTTCGTAATCCACTGGTTTCCCTATATATGATCTCCTTCCTGCCGCACTCTGCTTTCCATTTCCTATTCTACCCAGTTCTATCCTTCCATCAACCTCTACTAGCTACTTTGTTTTCCCTTCTGAGAAAGAATCAACTCTCCTCCTATAAGCCTTCCTTGTTATTTGGCTTCTTTGGGTCTTTTGGTTATAGCATGGTTAACCTTGTATGTTGTGGCTAATATCTACTTACAAGTGAGTACATACCATGTGTATTCTTTTGGGTCTCAGTTACATCACTCAGGATGATATTTTCTTTTCTTTTTACTTTTTAAAAATTTTTATTTATTTGATATTTTTGTATTTACATTTCAAATGTTGTCTTCTTTTCCCCCACTCCTGTCCCATCCCTTGCTTCCATAAAGATTTCCCCCCTCCCAAACACCCCCTCGAACCTCAGCCTCTTGACATTCCCTTGCACTGAGATAATGAGCATTCATTGGAACAAAGGCCTCTCCTCCTACTGTTACAGGAAATGCTATCCTCTGCTACATATGCAACTGAAGCCATGGGTGTACTCACTGGTTGGTGTTTTAGTCTGTGGAAGCTCTGGAGGGTTTGTTTGGTTGATATTGCGGTTTTTCCCATGGGATTGCAAACCCTTTCAGCTCCTTCAGTCCATTTTCTAACTCATTTATTAGGGTCCCCTTGCTAATGAATACCTGCAAGTATGTTCATTTGTATCAGTATGACTCTGGCAGAGTCTCTGAGTAGGCATACATATCTGGTTCCTGCTTATAAGCATTTTTTGGCATCAGCAATAGTGACTAGCTTTGGTGGCTGCATATGGGATGGATCCCCAGGTGAGGCAGTCTCTGCATGATCTTTTTAAAATCCCTGCTCCTCTATTTGTCCCTGTATTTCTTCCCATGAGTATTTTGTACTCCCTTCTAAGAAAGACTGAAGCATACACCTTCTGGCTTTTTCCCCCTGAGTTTTATAAGATCTATGGATTGTTTCTTGTGTAGTCTAAGCTTTTGTGGGAGGGGTAGTATCTGCTTATCTATAAGAGTATACCATGGGTATTCTTTTGTGACTGGGTCAACCCACTCAGAATAATAGCTTCTAGTTCCATTCATTTTCCTAAGATTTTCATGAAGTTATTGTTTCTAATAACTGAATAGTACTCCAATATGTATATGTACCACATTTTCTGTAACCATTCCTCTGTTGAAGGACATCTGGGTTCTTTCAAGCTTCTGGCTATTATAAATAAAGCTGCTATGACCATGGTGGAGCATGTGTCCTTATTAAACATTGAAGCATCTTTTAGGTATATGCGCAGGAGTGGTATATCTGGGTCCTCAGGTAATACTATGTCTGATTCCTGAAGCAACCACTAGACTGATTTCCAGAGTGGTTGTAACAACTTGCAATCCTCCTAATAATTGAGGAGTGTTATTCTTTCACCACATCCTTGCCAACATCTGCTGTCACCTGAGTTTTACATCTTAGCCATTCTGACTGGTGTAAGGAAGAATATGAGGGTTTTTTAATTTGCATTTCCCTGATGACTAGGGATGTTGAACATTTGTTTAGGTACTTCTCACCTATTCGATACTACTTAGTTGAGAATTCCTTGTTTAGCTCTGGCCCCTATTTTTTTAATAGGATTATCTGATTCTCTGGAGTCTAACTTCTTGAGTTCTTTGTATATATTGGATATTAGCCCTCTATCAGATGTGGAATTGGTACAGATCCTTTCCTAATCTGTTGTTTGCTGTTTTATTCTGACAGTGTTCTTTGTTTTACATTAACTTTGCCATATGGAAATTTTATGATGTCTCATTTGTCGATTTTCGATCTTAGAGTATAAGCCATTGTGTTCTCTTCAGGAAAATTTCCCCTCTATGTGTTTTAAGTTCTTCCCCACTTTCTGTTCTATCAGTTTCAGTGTATCTGGTTTTATGTGGAAGTCTTTGATCCACTTGGGCTTGAGCTTTGTACATGGAGATAAGAGTGGATCGATTTCCATTCTCCTGCTTGCTGATTGCCAGTTGAACGAGCACCATTTTTTGAAGATGCTTTCTTTTTTTTATTGAATGTTTTTAGCTCCTTTGTCAAAGGTCAGGTGTCTATAGGTGTGTGGGTTCATTTCTGGGTCTTCAGTTCTATTCCACTAATCTACCTGCCTGACTTTGTACCAATACCATGCATTTTTTTTTTTTTTACCACAATTGATCTATGATACAGCTTGAGGTCAGAGATGGTGATTTCCCCACAAGTTATTTTATTGTTGAGAATAGTTTTTGTTCTCCTGGATTCTTTGTTATTCAAAAAAATCTGCAAATTGCTCTTTCTAACACCATGAAGAATTGAGTTGAAATTTTGATAGGGATTTTATTGAATCTGTAGATTGCTTTTGGCAAGATGGCTATTTTTAGTATATTAATCCTGATAATCCATGAGCATGCAAAATACTTTCATCTTCTGAGATTTTCTTTAATTTCTTTCTTCAGAGACTTAAAGTTCTTGTCATATAAATCTTTCTTTTGCTTAGTTATGGTTGTACCAAGCTTTTTTATATTATTATTTCTGGCTATTGTGAAGAGTGTTGATTCAATCCCCAAATTTCGTTGTCAGTCTGTTTATACTTTGAGGAGAGGAAGGCTACTGAATTGTTTGAGTTAATTTTATATCCAGCCACTTTGCTGAAGTTGTATATCAGGTTCAGGAGTTCTTTGGTGGGATTTTTGGGGTTACTTAAATATACTATCATAGCATCTGCAAATAATATTTTGATTTTTTCCTTCCAATCTGTTATTCCTTTGGCCTCCTTTTGTTGTAATCCCTCCTTGTTATTTGGCTTCTTTGGATTTGTTGATTATAGCATGGTTAGCCTGCATTTTGTGGCTAATATCCACTTACAAGTGTGTACATACCATTCATGTCCTTTTGGGTCTGGATTACATCACTCAGGATGATATCTTTTAGTTCCATTGGTTTGCCTGAAAAACTCATGATATCCTTGCTTTAATGGCTTAGTATTTTTCATTGATGTAAATGAACCACATTTTCTTTTCATTTTCCAGTTGTTTTCTGGTTATTATGAATACAGCTGCTATGAACCACTTGAGCCAATGTTCTTGTGGGATGGCGGAGTATCTTTTGGGCATATGTCCAGGTGTGGTATGGTAATTTTGGGTCTTGAGGTAGAACTATTCCAAATTTTCTAAATAACTGACAGATTGATTTCCAGAGTGATTGTACAAGTTTGCACATCCACCAGCAATGCTGAAGTATTTTCCTTGCTCTGTGACCTTGCCAGCATGTGCTGTTCTGTGAGTTATTGATCTTAACCATTCTGTTGGGTGTAAAGTAGAATCTCAGAGTAGTATTGAATTGCATTTTCCTTATGAATAAGGAAGTTGAACCTTACTTTAGGTGCTTCTTGGCCATTTAAGATTCATCTATTGAGAATTCTGTTTAACTCTGTACTCCATTTTTAGTTGAGTTGTTTGAATTGCTGGTGTCTAACTTCTTGAAATATTTTAGATATTAGCCCTTTGCCAGATATAGCGTTAGTGAAGAATTTTGTGAACTGTAGTTTTGTCCTAATGATGGTGTCCTTTGACTTACAAATGCTTTTCTGTTTCATGATGTCCCATATATTAATTTTTGACCTTTCTGCCTGAGCTTTTACTGTTCTTTTCAGGAATTTGTTTCCCCATACCAAGAAGTTGAGGCTATTTCCTACTTTCCATTCTACTAGATCTAGTGTAAATTGTTTTGCATTGAGGTCTTCGATCGATTTGGACTTGAATTTTGTGCAGGGTGATAAATATGGATCTATTTGCATTCTTTTACATGTAGACATCCAATTATATCAGCATCATTTATGGAAGATGCTTTCCGTTTTGTACTGTATGATTTTGGCTTGTTATGTGGGTTTATTTCTGGGTCTTTGATTTGATTTCATTGAACAACCTGTCTGTTTCTCTACCAATACTATGCCATTTTTATCATTACTGGTCTGTTGTATAGCTTGAAGTCTGGAATAGTGATACCTCTAGAAGTTCTTTTATTATTCAGTATTGTTTTAGCTATCCTTTTATTTTTTTTCCCACATAAAGTTGAGAATTCTTCTTTCCAGATGTGTAAAAAATGTGCTAGAATTTTGATGGGGATTCCATTGAATCTATAAATTGCTCTTGGTATGGTGGTCAATTTCATTATATTAGTCCTACTGATATACTCAGCACGAGTAATCTGTCCTTCTGATACTGTCCTCAACTTCTTTCTTCAGAGACTTGAAGTTATTGTCATACAGGTCTTTCATTTGCATGTTTAATATTACAAAAATGTATTTTATATTATTTATAGCTATTATAAGGGTATTGTCTCACCAACTTCTTTCTCTGCCTGCTCTCTTGTATAAAGGACAACTGAATTATTTGAGTTAATTGTAACCACACATGTTGCTGAAAGTGTTTTTCTGCTGTAGGAGTTTTCAGCTAGAATTTTAGGTTTACTTATTTATACTGTCATATCATGTGTGAATAGTGATACTTTGACTTCTTTTTCTGCAATTTGTATTCCCTTTGTCTTCTTTTGTTGTCTTATTGCTCTAGCTAGAGCTTCAAGTATACCTTGAGGAAACAGGCAGAGTGTGGCCAGACTTGTCCCGATTTTAGTGGAAATGCTTTATATTTCTCTCCATTTGATGTTGGCTATTGGGTTGTTGCATATTGCCTTAATTGTGTTTAAGCATACACCTTATATCCCTGATCCTTCCAAGACCTTTAGCAGGAAAGGTAGTGGATTTTGCCAATTGTTTTTGAAGCATCCAATGAGAGTTCTTGTGAGTTCTTTTTCTTCTTCTTCTTTCAATTTATTTATATGGTGCATTATGTTGGTGGATTTCCACAGTAGCACACCTACATATCTAGGATTTCATAGTAGTACATCCTACATCCCTATTTGATCATGGTGGGTTAGTTTTTTGATGTATTCTTAGATTCAGTTTACAATAATTTTACTGACTATTTGTGTGTAAGGGAAATTGGTCTGAAATACTCTTTTATTATTGAGTCTTTGTGTGCTTTAGGTATCAGAGTGACTGTGGCCTCATAGAATCAGTTTGTTAATGTGCCTTTTATTTCTATTTTATTAAATAGTTTGTAGAGTATTGGTATGAGCTCTACTTTGAAAGTTTTATAACAATTTGCACTAAAACCATTTCCCAGGTGTTTGTTTCCTTAATTTTTTGGTTGAAGGACTGCTTCTATTTTTTTATGGGTATAGGACACCATTCCAGTACTTTATTTGACCTTGAATTAGTTTTGTTAGTTGGTATCTTTCAAAAAAAAAAAAAAAAAAAAAGAAGAAGAAGAAGAAGAAGAAGAAGAAGAAGAAAACCTTCCCTTTCAATTAGATTTTCCAATTTTGAGGAATACAAGCTTTTGGAGTAAGACCCAATTATTCTTTGGCTTTCCTAACTATTTTTTTA
The DNA here is from genome assembly GCF_963924665.1 of Micromys minutus. Taxonomy (NCBI): domain Eukaryota; kingdom Metazoa; phylum Chordata; class Mammalia; order Rodentia; family Muridae; genus Micromys; species Micromys minutus. Next base: position 105,477,066 of record NC_137971.1, read on the forward strand.
ATCATTTTTTAATGCAGAGAAAAACTGCCTGTGCAGTGCTAAGCCACACCTGACACATTTACAACATAATCCAAATACCAAACGTTGAGGGATCATTGTGGAAGAGGGGGTGAAAAAAAATCTTAAGACCTTAAGGACCAGAGAGCACCATGAGATTGTGTCTTCTAGAATGACAGGAAGCTTGTGTAAAAGTTTTCCCTGGCTTAAAACTCTCCTTTTAAAGGGAAACTGTTAAGACATAGTAAATTTAAGGGGAGTTGAAACAAAAAGATATTTTAAGAATGAATGTCTAACAGGAAGATCTAACTATTCATTTTTATGTCTCCCTTTTAATTTCTGACTTTGTTAATTTTGGTACTCACTCTCTGCTTTTTAATTAGTTTTACTAAGGCTTTGTCTATCTTGTTGATTTTCTCAAGGAACCAGCTCTTGGTTTCTTGGTTTTGGTGATTCTTTGTACTGTTCTCTTTGTTTTTAATTGTTGGATTTAAGTCCTGAGTTTGATTACTACTTGGTGTCTACTGTGTGTATTTGCTTCTTATTCTCCTTCTCCTCCTCCTCCTCTTGTTCCTAGAGCTTCAGATATACTTTTAATCCATTAGTATGAGAAGTCTCCCATTTCTTTATGAAAGCAGTTGGTGCTATAAATTATTTCTTAGCACTGCTTTCATTGTGTTCCTTAAGCTTGGGTGTGTTTTGCCTTCATTCTCATTAAGTTCTAGAAAGTCTTTAGTTTCTTTATTTCTTCCCTGGCCCAGTGATCACTGAGTAAAGAGTTGTTCAGTTTCCATGAATATGTAGGTTTTCTGTTATTTTTGTTATTGTTGAAGTCCAGCTTTAATCCATAAAGATCTGATTAGATAAATGGGATTATTTAATATTCTTGTATCTGTTGAGGCTAGCTTTGTAAATGATTGTATGGTAATTTGTGAAAAAGTTTCTGTGAGGTGCTGAAAAGAAGATATGTTCTTTTGCATTTAGAAAAAATGTTCTAAAATATCTGTTAAGTCTATTTGAACCAGAACCTCAATTGATTTCATTATTATTCAACTAAAGAATCTCTCTTTAGTTTCTGTCTTGATGACCTGTCCATTGGTGAGTGTAGAATATTCAAGCCTTTCACTATTATTGTATGGGTTCAAGGTGTGACTTAATCTTTTGTAATGTTTCTTTTACAAACATGAGAGTTCTTGCATTTGGGACATATATGTTCAGAATTGAGACATGTTCCTGATGGAGATTTTTTTTTTTTTTTTGATGCATATGAAGTATCCTTTCTTGTCTTTTTTGGATTGCTTTCAGTTGAAAGTATACTTTATTGGATCTTAAATTGTCAACTCCAACTTTTTTCCTAGTTCTGTTTAGCTGGAAAACCCTTCTCCAGCACTTTTATTGAGATAATAACTGTCTCTGTTGCTGAGAGGTATTTATTATATACAGAAGAATGTTGAATTCTGTTTATGCACCCATTCTGCTAGCCTTCCTCTTTACGGGGGAACTGAGACCATTGGTGTTGAGAGATCAATGACCAATCATTGTTATGTCCTGTTATTTTGTTGTTGGTAGTGTGTGTTCTTGTGTGTGCATGTTCCTTTTCAATTGGTTTTAATGGTGTAAAAGCTATGCATTAGGTTATCTTGAGTGTAGTTAGCCCTATTGTGCCGGAGATTTCCTTCAAGTATCCTCTGCAGCTCTGGGTTAGTGGGAAGGTTTTATTTACATTTGGTTTTGTCATGGAATATCTTGGCTTCTCTGTCTATGCTGACTCAACATTTTGCTGGGTATAGTGGTCTGGGCTGGTATTTGTGGGTTTCGGGGGTCCTCAAAACTTCTGCTCAGGTCCTAGTTTTTAGAGTTTCAGTTGAGAAATCAGGCATAATTTTGATAGGTCTGCATTTATATATTACGTGGCCTTTATTTTCCCCTTGCAGCTTTTAATGTTCTTTCTTGCAGTTAGAATTAAAGGAGGACAGGCACCAGATAAAATGAGGTCTGTCACTGGACAAAAAAGAAGGGTAGGCAGGAATGAAGTTTTAGAAAGAGAAGGAGAAGTCAGAGCTGGAGGGGGAAGAAAAGGTAAGAAAGACTCAGATGATCCTCTTTGCACGTATCTATATAGATACAGATTGTTATGAATATTTTATATGGGATGGATTTTACAGTATGGTTCATCTTGTATAAGTGGGCAAATTATACCAATTGTATTAGAGTTTATTATGTGGTGTTTTTCTTCACATAGCAACTCAGTTGAGTTTAAATGAAGTACAGTGGTAGAATGCACCAAGGCCCACCAAGCCAGCCACGAAATTGGAATATGTGGATCTGGTGTGGTAGCCCTCCAAGGGAATTATGAGAGGGTAGCCACCACTGGGACCAGAGGGGGACTGCAGGGAATGTGAGTAGAGTTTCTGGCCAGCAGAGAGGCAGTCAGGAGACAGCTGCATCTGAGATGAAATTAATGTTAGTTCTATGTGTCCCTCTGGTGCTGGAACTAACATGGGTAAGACTGCCCAAGTTTGAGAATACCTGGGGGCAGCATGGAGCAGTTACACACTAGAACCAGTTGCTGTGGGGTTTTTTGTTTGTTTTAAAAAAATATTTACCACAATACTTTGTTTATTTTGTATGCTTAGTATTTTGATTATGTGGTGGGGAGATTTTCTTTCCTGAAACAATGTGTTTGGTGTTCCATAAACTTCTAGTATCTTTATAGGTATCTCTTTCTTAGGTTAGGAAAATTTACTTTTATGATTATGTTGAAGAGGTTTTCTGTGCCTTTGAGTTGGGAATTTCCATTTTCTTAGACAGATAAACTGATTTCTTCCATTGTATTTTCTCCCCCTCGCCCCAGCATATTTTATATATTTACATTTCAAATGTTATCCCCTTTATCAGTTCCCTCCTCTCATTCTCTCCCCTGCTTCTATGAGGATGCTCCACTTCCCACCCACTCACTCCTGCCTCACAGTCCTAGCATCCCCCTATGCCTGGGCATGGGGCCTCCATAGGACCAAGGGCCTCCCCTCCCACTGATTCTAGATAAGGCCATTTACCTAAATCTGAGACTGGAGTCATGGGTCCCTCCATATGTACTCTTTGGTTGGTGGTTTAGTTTCTGGGAGCTCTGAGGGATTTGGTTGTTTGATATTGTTGTTCTTCCTATGAAATTGAAAACCCCTTCAGCTCCTTCAGTCTTTTCATTAACTTATCCATTGGGATCATCATGCTCAATCTGATGTTTAGCTGTAAGCATCCTTATTTGTATCAGTATGGCTCTAGCAAAGCCTCTCAGGAGACATCCATATCAGGCTCCTATCAGAAACTTTTTGCATTTTGCATTTTGCATTTTCTTTGACTACTGTGTCAATGATTTCTTTGGTATCTTCTGTACCTGAGATTCTCTCTTCTGTCTCTTGTATTCTGTTGGTGATGCATGCATCCATGACCTTATGTCTTTTCTAAGCTTTCTATCTTCATGGTTGTCTCCATTTTTTAATTTCTTTATTGTTTCTATTTCCAGTTTTAGATCCTGAATGGTTTTCTTCAATTTCTTCACCTGTTTGGTTGTGTTTCTCTGTAGTTCTTTAAGGTATTTTTGTGTTTCCTCTTTAAGGGCTTCTACTTGTTTACCTGAGTTCTCCTGTTTTTATTTAAGAAAGTTTTTTATATCCTTCTTAATGTCCTGTGTTATCACCATGAGACGTGATTTTAAATTCAATTCTTGATTTACTGGTGTGTTGGGGTATCCAGGACTTGCTGTGGGAGAACTAGATTCTGTCTATGCCAAGTAGCCTTGGTTTCTGTTGCATAGGTTCTTGGACTTGCCTCTTGCCATCTGGTTATTTCTGGTCTAAGTTGGTCTTGATGTCTCTGACTGGAGCTTGTCCCTCCTGCGGGCCTGTGAGCCTGTGCTCATGAAAGCACTCCTGGAAGACTATCTCTCTTTGTGTGGGGGGATTTGGGTATAGAGGGCTTTGGGACAGCCTTAGCTCTGGGGAGAAGGAAAGGATCCTGTCCCAGGTTGCTTCATGGTTTCTGGGCCTTGTGCTCTCCTGGCAGGTCCCTCTTTGTATAATTATTAGAGAGAAAATGGTAGTCTCATCTGTGGGCTTAGGAGTGAGAACACTGTGGGTGACCAGCTCTCATCAGGCAGGATTTGGGAGTAGAGCCTATTGCATTTTCTACACCTGATTTTACCTTCCATCTCCTGTACTCTGCTGATGATGCATACATACATTTGTAGTTCCTGGTCTTTTAGGTTTTCCATTTCCAACATTGCCTCAGTTTGTGTTGCTTTTTTAAAACCCTATAGTCATTTATTTTATGAATATAAATATAAATAAAATATATTCAGATGCACTAAAAGAGGGCATCATATCCCATTACAGATGGTTGTAAGCCATCACGTGGTTCCTGGGAATTGAACTTAAGACCTCTAGAAGAGCAGTCAGTGCTCTTAACCTCTGAGCCATCTTTCTAGCCTAATTTGTGTTTCTTTATTGCATCTGTTTTCCCTTTCTTATCTTGGACTGTTTTATTTATATCCTCTACCTCATTAAATGTATTTTTCTGTATTTCATTTATGTATTCATGCTTCTTTAAAGGCCTCTATCATTTTTATAAAGTGGATTTAATTTCTCTTCTTGTACTTCAGTTTCATTAGAATATTCAGGGTTTGTTGTAGCAGAACATCTGGTGCCATATTGTCCTTGGTCTTGCTGATTATGTTGTTACAAGGTTTTTTAAGCAGCTGTTTTTCACTGGTGTTAGCTGGATGATCCTCATGGCAGCAGGCATTCTCCAGAAGTGGAGGGAGCTGTGGCCTCAAGAATGGAGGACAGGGTACCTGACCCTGCTGGCTGTGCCTCTGGGAGACCTGACTGGCAAGGAACCGGTGGAGCAGAGTTGCAAGCTAGTTAGTCTTGGGGTCCCTAAATGTTTCCAAGGAGAAGGGAGAGACTCTTGTGTTCTCTTCGGACTCCAAGGCTCCTCCAGACCAAAGAACAAGCCCATAGCTCGACAGTGGGGCTCAGGACCTTATGAAACTTCCCTCTTTGCACTTTCACTTTTAATCATTATGGATGGGAAGATTTCTTTCACAACCACTGACGCAATTTTCCTTCCTTTTCTTATTCTAAATATGTTCCTGGTATCTTCCCCTTTCCTCAGTGTTTCTGAAGGTGTCTCCATATTATTGTGGCCCCAGTATTTTTTTCTACATTGTCCTCTTCTTTTCAATAGTACTTACTGGAAAATCCTTCTGTAATTGTGTTGTTACACATTTTCAAAATCCTGTTGCTAAATAAGTGTCTCTCTGTGTGTGTGTGTGTGTGTGTGTGTGTGTGTGTGTGTATGTGTGTGTGTGTGTGTGTGTGTGTGTTGATCTTTTGAGGCAGGTTTTCTCTTTGTAGCCCTGGCTGTCCCAGAGCTCAATCTGTAGGCCATACAGGCCTTGAACTCATAGATCTACTTGCCTCTGCCTAAAGGTGTGTATCATTATCACACTCCTTCAACATGAAATGTTTATATAGTTCTTTACTTAAATTCTTTAACAACAAACTTTGAACTTAGTTCATAGTTTACAATGACAACATTCTTTTTAGTTGCTTAAGATGATAGTTTTGCACAGGTAAATGTAGAAATAATTATTATATGTCATCTTTGAGAGGTGTTCATTAGAAGTTAGAAATTATACTTCTGCATGAAGAGTTACCAAGACTCTAAACATCCCATCTGCAGACACCAAATTCAGACACTATTGCTGATGACAAGAAGTGCTTGCTGACAGGAGCCTGGTATAGCTGTCTTCTGAGAGGTTCTGTCAGAGCCTGACCAATACAGATTCCAGTGTTCACACCCAACTATCAGACTGAGCACAGGGACCCCAGTGGAGGAATTAGAGCAAGGACTGAAGGAGCTGAAGGGGTTTGCAAGCCTGTAAAATGAACAACAATGTAAACCAATCAGATCCCCCAGAGCTCCCAGGGACCAAAGTACCAAGTAAAGAGTACATATGTATGGACCTATAGTTCCAACAGCAAATGTAGCACAGGATGGCCTTATCTGGAATCAGTGGGAGGAGAGGCCCTCCGTCCTGTGACATCTTGATGCCCTAGTGTAGGGGAATGCTGGTGTGGTGAGGCAGTAGTGGGTGGGTGGGTGAGCACTCTCATAGAAGCATGGGGTGGGGGAATTGGACAGGAGGTTTCTAGAGAGAAAACTGGAAAAGGGGATAACATTTGGAATGTAAATAAATAAAACAACCAATAAAAGGTTTATTGGTTCTTTCCAGTTTTGGACTATTATAAATAGGGCTGCAATGAACATTGTGGTGCATGTGACTTTATTGATAGTTGGAGCATCTCTGGGGTATATGCCCAGAAGTGGAATAACTGGGTCTTCAGGTAGTACTATGTCCATTTTTCTGAGGAATTGCCAGACTGATTTCCAGAGTGGTTGTATCAGTTTCCATGTTACATTTTGTTCTACATGTACTTTATGCATAGAAGATATCAATGCATACTATCAAACTTCTAAAATAATTAAGTAATGACAAAAATATATTCATATAGTGTTATGCCAACATGCCTTTAAAAATATGTACATGTATCTCTCTTTTTTAAGAAAAATAAAGTTGAAAGAGAAAAAAAGAAATAACATTGTAGAATATTAGAGATAGGTCTCCTTTAAATTACAGCTATTTTAGGCTCTTACACACAACAAACACTGCTAGGAGCAGTCAGCTCTGAGAGTGTACTTTAATACACATATAAAACACTAAAGTATTTATTCATCGATCATGATGGATTTTAGGTATTCTGATCTGTGTTCATCTCTACCTTGATAGACCATGTATATTTCATTATAAGCCACATCCATATTCCTCAGCATGTCTCTCATAAGTTATGCAACACACCTTTAATTCATAGAACTTCAGCTACATAAACTTAAAGTTCTGGCTGATGTTGCCAAATTGCTCTTTAAATGAGACCATTTTCATTTCTCTCCCCACTAAAAGTATAACTACATCTCTGATTTCCCCCATCTCCACACAAATTGAATGTGATCAGTGTATTAATTTTTAAGCAGTTTTAAAGGTTACATGCATATATTGCTTATTGAATTATTGATCAGAATTATATTTTAAATCCACTTAAAATGCAATTTCATAACCTTTCATTTTTCAATTGGGTTTTCTTCATTATCATCGAATAACATCTATTTGTTCAAAGGAAAGATTGAAATGCAATTTGTAAAAGGCCTTATTAAATTGTGTTCCTTTTCCTAGGAGTAATAAATCACTTAAAGCTAGACAGAAAAAAAAAAAAAAAAAAGCCACGAAGGAAGCAGGGAAGGTAAGAATTTGAAATTGACAATTATAATTACAGGACCATTTTGAGTCCTTCCCCATTAGAAGAGAAATCCCCATTTACGTAAATGATTATTTAAGCCAAAACATGGTTGAAGTATTAGTTAGACAGAGCTTTCAGTTTTCTGCTGGGGGTAAAGCTTCTTTAATTACTTCAGATTCTCAGAGGATGAAAATGAACATTAACACAGGTAACTGAGCTCAGTACTGCTACAGGTGTGAACACAGTCCTCAAGGCTTTGATCTTGATGAAAAGTCAGGTCAAGTAGATGAACTGACATGTGGCCAGCAGAGCCCTGATGAAATATGGCAGCACAGAAATAGAATGTGGGCATCAGGTAGAAATGTGTCTGGTGAACAGTTAGCCAATGGAACAATAATAAAACAGCTATTTTTTAATGAGTGGTTCACATGCATCTGTTTGTATGTACTTAGAATGTATGGACACATATATGTGGTGTGCATATGCTCATGTATGTGTATGCATGAAGGCCAGAAGTTGACCTCGGGTGGCTTCTTCTATCACTTCCCACCTTAGATTCTTGCAGAGTCAGAGCTCAATAGTTTTGGCTAGTCTGAACCAGTTTGGCTACTCTGGCTAGCCAGCACTCTGCTGGGATTTCTCTCTCTGCTTCACTCCCACTGAGAGCATACACACAGCCCACATTATCCCATAACAGCTTTCACCTGGATTCTAAGGATCTAACTTAGGTCTTCTCAAGTACACAGCTAATCTTTTAGCCACTAAAATGTCTCCACAGTCAAATCTAGTAGATTTTTATTACATGTTACACAACACAATTTCCAAGTGAGTTTTCCATCTTTTTCTTTTTTTCTGACTGAATTTTCTTCCTCTTTAATATGTTCTTATAGGACATGTGTTTGATCCAAAAGAACAGAAACCAGTTCCTCTCTCCATAAAACCACCACCACGTTGTCAAAGTCACATTTCTTCAGATGATGAGGGAACTTTCTGCACACTCTCAATTCATTCTGCCTACCAATGCCTCCTCTCCAGTGAGACACACATGGCCAGTACTTGCTTTTAACTGCAAAGTGAGATACTCCAAAAAAAATGAGAGACCTTGGGAGTTTTTGTTGTTGTTTTGTTTGTTTGTCTGTTTGTTTTGTTGTTGTTGTTTGTTTTTTGTTTTGGGAGCTCTGCCAGACTGCTGCATTCTTGGCTTTGAGGTCTCCCTAAAGAGACAAATGTCTAACCTGATCGCCCTTGAGATGCCATTCCAACAAGGAAAAATCTGCAAAGAGTAAACAGTCCCATGAAAGTTTATGAGTCAGAAATTAAGGTATAAAAAACCTTATCCCTTTAGTTTTGTAAAATAAAGGAGATGGGTAAGACACATCGCACACGGAAAGCATGTAGAATTGGACACAGACCAGGATTTAAGCGCTGAAAACATTACTTGTAAGCGAGTTATTGTCTACATTATCAACAAATTGCACTATGATATTTTGCCAAGATTGTGTTTTCCTAGTGTATTACCAAATACATGAAATGACACATATTTAATAAAAGGGACTGCTTTTATTCTGAAATACAACCAATAAACCTTTTTCTAAACTTTATTTTAAAAAACAAAAATAAAAGAAAAAAATTTTAAACATTTTTGCATAAATGTGTACAAATACATTTTGTCAGTGCTTGACTTTTTTTTTTTTTTTTCAAGGTTTGATACTCTGCATTAGGGTCTTACTAGTTACAATGAGCAGAAAGTACATGTAAAACAGAATGTAACCCGGAGTTAGTCAAGGTTTTCTTGGTGTGTAAGGATTGAGCATAATGTTTTTTTTTTGTTTGTTTGTTTTGTTTTCTTTTTTTCTTGAACTTCACACAGGGCACTGTGTTGGAATTTGATCTTGTTTGTTGTCACCAAAACACGGGAAGCCTTTACTCTTCCCTTAAAAAGTTAGTATTATATTCTATGTAGCACTTTCTTTCCATTTTGATATTGACAACAAAGGAATAAAAAGAACAATTGAATTTTGATTGGGATTGCATTGACTGTAGATTGCTTTTGGCAAGATGGCCATTTTTACTATGTTGATCCTTCCAATCCATGAGCATGGGAGATCTTTCCATCTTCTGAGATCTCCTTAAATTTCCTTCTTCAGAGTCTTGAAGTTCTTGTCATACAGATCCTTCATTTGCTTGGATAGATCACCCTCAAGGTATTTTATACTCTTTGTGACTATTGTGAAGGGTGTCGATTCTCTAATTTCTTTCTCAGCCTGTTTGTCCTTTGAGTAGAGGAAGGCAGTTAATTTGTTCGAGTTAATTTTATATCCAGGCACTTTGCTGAAGTTGTTTATTAGCTGTAAAAGTTCTCTGGTGGAATTTTAGGGATTACTTAAGTATACTATCTTATCATCTGCAAGTTGTAATATTTTGACTCCTTCCTTTCCAATGTGAATCTTGTTGACTTCTTTTGTTGTCTAATTGCTCTGGTCAAGAATTCCAGTACTATGTTGAATAGATAGGGGGACCATGTGCAGCATTGCCTAGTTTCTGATTTTAGTGGGATTGCTTCAAGTTTCTCTCCATTTAGTTTGATGTTGGCTACTGGTTTGCTGTATATTGCTTTTACTATGTTTAGGTATGGGCCTTGGATTCCTGATCTTCCCAAGACTTTTATCATGAAGGGGTGTTGAATTTTGTCAAATGTTTTTTTAGCATCTAAAGAGATGATCATGTTTTTTTTTTCCCCCTTTGAGTTTGTTTATATGGTGGATTACATTGATAGATTTTCGTATATTGAACCATCCTTTCATCCCCAATTGCTGATTCCCAAGTAGTGCTTATTGGCAGGAACCTCATATGGATGCCTCCTCATAGGCTCTGCCAGGGCCATACTGATACAGAGGAGGATGCTTTCTATTAACCATCGGACTGTACACAGGGACCTCAATGAAGGAGCTAGAGAAAGGACTGAAGGAGCTGAAAGGGTCTGCAACCCCATAAGAAGAACAAAATTATCAACTAACCAAACCCACCACAGCTCCCAGGGACTAAAACACCAACCATTGTGTTCCCATTGAAAGTCCCATGTCCCCAGGTGCATATGCAGCAGAGGATAGCATTGTTTGATATCAATGGGAGGAGAGGCCTTTGGTCCAGTAAAGGCTCGTTTTCCCAGTGTAGGGGAAGCCAAGGAGCTGAGGTGGGAGAGAGAGGTTGGGAGAGGGAGCACCTTCATGGAAGCAGTGGGAAGGGGATGGGCAATGGGATTGGGGGAAAGGAGATAACATCTAATATAAATATGGAAAATATCCAATTTATAAAAAAAACAATCCAAACCAAACCAAACCAAAACAAAACAGTGGACCAGGAACTTCCAAGTGATGTGATGTGAGAGCGCAAAATCAAAAATAAATAAATAAATAAATAAATAAATAAATAAATAAATAAATAAAATGAAGACATGGATTTCATGAGAGAATTGAGCACAGATGTATCTTTAACATTGTGTGCTAAGGAGACCACTCCTAAACCAATTCCCTTACACAAACCTTGGTCATGAAAAGCAGTTCACAGCAATTTGGATGGTGGGGGAAAGGGAGGCAGACAAAATATAAGTAGCCGGAGGCTGTTATTTCGAGTAGGATCTGCCACTGGAGGATTTCTAACATACAATAGTTTGTAAATTTAGGATTCTAGGTTCTGTGCCAGGAATTGTGTTACATGTTGATTCTAAACTAAAACAAACAAACAAAGCAGTTCACAGCTTGTGGCCCGTAGTGTCTCTTTACACATTTGCTTGTCATGCCTGCTTTGTCAATCACGTTGTTTGTGCCGCAGGACTTAGGTAGAGTCCACAACTTTGCTTCCTCGGGCGCAGGAGAATGGTTGTTATAAACAGAGTTTGAAATTCAAGAATTTAGATTAGAAGCATGGGGTCTGCTGTGATTCCGCTTGGGCAATGCATGGCATCTTTCTGAACCAGTTTCCTGGAATGAAAATTACTGTGAAGATTTGTAACGGTACATACTGTGTGAACACTTTCTGGACTGAGAATTCACTGATATAAAGCTGATTTGATAAATTACATGTTTCTAGAGTTTTATTTTTTTGTGGGGGAGGCTAGTGGGAATTGTGTTAATAAACACAGGGGGCAGATGCTGGGAATGGGAGCAGGGTCTGCAGTGGAGAGACCCCCCCAAGAGGGCAGCCACTGCTGGGAACAGAGTAGTCTGATACAGACCCAGACCAGGATGGAAACGGGGAACTTAGTGGGGAGAAGACGTTTTTTACAGTTTGAGATAAAAATACCCAGAAGATGCCATGTGACCCATGTGGTGCCAGTGATAGCAAGGGGTGGTTGTGTTGTTCGACTTGTATCTACCGCTACAAAGATGAAATGTTATGTAGCGTCCCTGGCATTTAATCATCACCATCTCTGTGATCGCCGATCGTCGTCGTCATCATCGTCTTTTAGGCTTAAGAACTCTCACAGGGGGTTGAAGAGATGGCTCAGCAGTTAAGATAATCTCTGATAAGGGACCGAGGTTTGATTCCTCAGCTCTATAATCTGGAGCTCCAGCTCCAGGGGATCCAGTACCCTCTTCTGGCCTCTGCGGGCACAAAGGCAGTGTGCACTTTCAGGCAAAAACACTTAAACATATAAAATACAATTTTTTTTTTTAAATTTAAAAGCCTTCATAATTTTTGTTGGATTATGAACTAAGATCGGGTTCAGAATATCCATTCTTTTAGATTCTTAGATTTAGACTTTAGTTTTACCCCCTGCATTCCCAGCTCACTGTTTTATGGAGGACATATGACAAATTCTGTGCCTCTTTGTGTTGTCATCACATTCCGTCACCTTCTCACCTGTCCTTGACAGCCAGGTGACAGTGGCTTGTGAGCACCTTCACAGTTTGTCTGTTCTGTGCGCCAATGTTCAGAATCAGATTCCATGAGTAATTTTCCTACCTTCCGAAACTTGAAACATTAATTAATCTTACAACTTTATATATTTGGACTTTCTAAAAACTTTAACTGGTTTTAGTGGGTTTTTTTTTTTTTTCTCTCATTAAGAGTTGTTTTGTGAACCTTTTTTGAAGTTATGAATTGCTTTGGGAATTCTTTCTATCTTTTGGCCTGTAGTAATTATAAGCAATAAATTATAATCAATGAAACTATCAACATCAAAAACAAAATGTTTATGTCTTTACCTGGTCTACAGTTTTATATTGTGAGCAGACAGAAAGACACTTCTGCAATTTGCAAACAAAAAACCAAAAAAAGCAATTATCATCTATGAAGCAGTCTCTCAAATTTGGGGGTTTATACAGTTTGGTAGTTCAGTAAAACTTCTCTAAGGAAAACCGGGTCTTTCCAACCCAGTGAGAGGGCTGATGACTGACATCAAGACTAAGGGCCTGCCCGCAGACAGCTGAGCCCCCAGAATAGCCTTGTAAGCACCCTCCCACCTGAGCCAATGGCAAGCCCTAAGTCTTTCACATACCCTCACCGGCTGTCCTGGGAGGGAACTCCTGGTGATCACCTGGGCAGATAGGGTGGTACACTCTGGGATCAAGTCTTTTCCAGCCCAGCAAGAGGGCCAGGTGTCTGCCATCAAGGTCAGGACCAACCTGCAAATGGTTAAGGTCCAGAACAGCCACACAAGAGCTCTCCCCCCTGAGCCCACCGTGACAGAACCGAGTCACAGCAATCAGAACTCACTGCCTGCCCCTAAAGAGCCAAACACCCAGAAACAATTTCCTTCCTGAGTCCACAGGCTCTCAGATCCACAGGAGAGAGAGGCTCCAGCCAGAGACAAGATCACCTATAATCACATATAACATATGGCAAGAGGAAAGTGAAAGAACCTAAGCAATGGAAACCAAGACAACCTGGCAACATCAGAACCCAGCTCTTTCAACACAGCAAGTAGTGGATTGCCAAACACAGTAGAAAAAACAAGACTTAGACTTTAAATCATACTTGATGGTGATGTTGAAGATCTTCAAGAAACCCCTAAATAACTCTCGTAAACAATTACAGGAGAACCAGGAGAAATCACTCAAAATGAAAGACCCCCGCTTAGCAACAGTAAATGCCATTTCTGTAAGGCTGTGCACACACGGGGCAGGCTAGGTCAGGGTCCCAGGTGGCCAAGCAAGATACCGGTGGGCGGCCAGCTTGCAATAGACAAAGAAAGGGAGACACTCAGACAAGCCCAGCTTTCAGATAAGCTGCAGCCCCCGACTAGCACCTGGAGTTACCTCCTTAAAGCCATATTTCTGCCATAGTTCCCACACTTAGATAAGCCCAAAGCAATTATTCTCGGGAGCCGCAGCCCCGGCTGGTATCAGAAGCTGTTTCCTTGGAGCCATGTCCTTGGGCTCACTCCCTGGCCACATCTAAACTAACCAATTAGAACCCTGTTGCTATGCTTCTGCTTCTGTACCTTGCTTCTGCCCCCCAAGCCCTATAAAAAGGGGACTGCCCCTTTGTCCAGCGCGCAAGTCCTCCGAGAGACTGTGTGCCCACAGGTACCTGTGTAAATAAACCTCTTGCGACTTGCATCCGAAGTGAGTGGTCTCGCTGTTCCTTGGGACGGGTCTCTTCAGACGGAAGATACCCTCCGGGGGTCTTTCAAAAGGATTACAGGAAAACACAACTAGACAGATGAAGGTACTGAAAACAGAAATAGAAACAATAAAGAAAACACAAAAAGAAGCAACCCAGGATATGGAAAACCTAAAAACAATCAGAAGGCAGAGATGATGATATAGATGAGAAAAAGGATCTCAGGGGATGAAGACAACATAGAAAACATGGACAAGGCAGACAGAGAAGAAGAAAAAAACAAAAAGCTCCTAACCCAAAATGTCCAGGAGATCCAGAACACAATGACAAGAATAAACCTAAGAATAATAGGTGTAGAAGAGGGTAAAGAATATTAACTAAAAGGCACAGTAAATATCTTCAACAAAATCATAGAAGAAAACTTTCCTGACCTTACGAACAAGATGACCATGAGCATGGAGTAAGCCTACAGAACTCCAAATAGATTGAACCAGAAAAGAAACTCCTCCTGACACATAATATACAAAACACTGAATATTCAAAACAAAAAAGAATCCTAATAGCTGTAAGGGTAAAAGGAGAAGTAGCATATGAAGGCAGATCAACCAGAATTACATCAGACTTCTCAACAGAGACTATGAAAGCTAGAAGATCCTGGACAGACTTCACACAGACCCTAAGAGAACACAAATGCCAGCCCAGGTTACTAAATCCAGCAAAACTCTCAATCACTGTAGATGGAGAAACCAAAATATTCTAGGATGAGACAAAAATTACACATTATCTGTCCACAAATTCAGACCTACAAAGGATGATAGATGGAAAAATGCAACACAAGGACGGAAACTAAACCCAAGGAAAAGCAAATCATCATCATCATCATCATCATCATCATGCAAAAAAAGAAAGAAAGAAAAGAAACGCATACAAACATAAGTCTACTTCTAACAACAAAAATAACAGAGAACAACAATCACTATTCCTTAATAAATCTTATCATCAATAGACTCAATTCCCCCCCCAAAAAAGACATAGCCTATCTGACTGGATATATAAACAGGATCCAGCATTTTGTTGCATACAGGAAACTCATCTCAGAGATGAAGAAACACACTACCTCAGAGTAAAAGGCTGAGAAAAAAATTCCAAGCAAATAGTCCCAGTAACAAGCTGGAGTAGTTATTCTGATATGACATAAAATAGATTTTCAACCAAAAGTTATTGGAAATAAGGAAGGACACTTTTTACTCATTACAGGAAAAAAAATCTATAAAGATGAACTCTTTATCTTCAACATATATGCTTCCAAATACGAGGGCACCCACATTTATAAAAACAATCCTACCTAAGTTCAAAGCATATATTATACCACACACAATAATAGTAGGAGACTTCAGTACCCCACTCTCATTAATGGACAGAACATGGAGGCAGAAACTGAACAGAAACACAGTGAAACTAGCAGAGGTTATGAACCAATTGGAATTAACCGACATCTACAGGACAATTTATCCTAAAACAAATGAATATACTTTCTTCTCAGTATGGCTTGGTACCTTCTCCAAGACTGACCATATAGTCAGTCACAAAATGGGCTTCAAAAGAAGACTGAAATACTCCCATGCATTCTATCAGATCACCATAGACTAAGGCTTGTCTTTAATAATAACAAAAACAACAAAAAGCCCACATACACATAGAAGCTGAACAATACTCTGCTTAATGATAACATGGTCAAGGAAGAAATAAAGAAATAAATTAATCTTTTTTATAATTTAATGAAAATGGCAGAACAACATTCCCAAAGTTATGGGATGCAATGAAAGCAGTACTAAGAAGAAAACTCATAGCTCTGAGTGCCTCCAAAAAGAAACTGGAGAGAGCATATACTAGCAACTTGACAGCACAGCTGAAAGCTCTAGAACAAAAAGAAGCAGATACACTCAAGAGGATTAGACAGCTGTCCCGCGCTACCGTCTCGCCAGCAAGAATGCACTCGGAACACCAGGATCCTTCTGCAGCAAAACCTTTATTGCATCTTGAAGAGGAAGACCCCAAGCAGGAGAAAGCACTCCAATTTATATCCCCTAGGGTGGCGTGTCGCTGTGTGATTGGCTGCCCACCAGTGGTCTGTTCATGACGCCCAGGATGGGCGGTCACTTGGCTCGTACCACTCTTTGCACATGCGCCCAGTGGTTATTTACCACACTTTAGCTGATTCATGGCACCTGAAATCAGCACCATCTTGTAAGGGCGCAGCCTTCGGCCCTCAACAAACAGCAGGAAATAATCAAACTCAGGGCATTAATCAACCAAGTTGAAACAAAAAGAACTATACAAAGAATCAAAACAAGCAAGAGCTTTTTTTTTTTTTTTTTTTTTTGAGAAAATCAATAATATTGATAAACTCTTAGCCAAACTATCTAGGGGGCACAGAAAGAGTATTCAAATTACTAAAATCAGAAATGAAAGGGGGGACATAACAACAGAAACTGAGGAAATTCAAGAGATCATCAGATTCTACTACAGAAGCCTATACTCAACAAAACTTGAAAATCTGGACTAAATAGGTTAATTTCTATACAGATACTGGATAGCAATGTTAAATCAGGATCAGATAAACCATCTAAACAGTCCCATAACACACCTAAAGATATAGATGCAGTCATCAATAGCCTCCAAAAAAAAAAAAAAAAAAAAAAAAAAAAAAAAAAAAAAAAAAAAAAAAAAAACCCAGAACCACAAGGGTTTATTGGTTTAGTGGAGAATTCTGTTAGACTTCTATAGAAGACATAATACCTATACTCTCCAAAATATTTCACAAAAAAGAAACAAAAGGAACATTACCAAACTCCTTCTTTGAAGCCACAATTATGCTCATACCTAAACCTCACAGTCACTACAAAGAAAAGAAACTTCAGTCAAATTTCTCTCATGAACATCAATGCAAAAATACTCAATAAAATTTGGGCAAACTGATTCCAAGAAGATATCAGAATAATCATCCACCATGATCAAGTAGGCTTTAACCCAGGGATGCAGAAATATTTCAACATACATAAATACATCAACATAATTCACTATATAAACAAACTGAAAGAAAATATCCACATGACCCTCTCATTAGATGCTGAGAAAATATTCAACAAAATTCAACACCCCTTCATGATATAAGTCTTAGAAAGATCAGGAATTCAAGGTCCATACCTAAACATAGTAAAAGCAATATACAGCAAACCAGTAGCCAACATCAAACTAAATGAAGAGAAACTTGAAGCAGTCCCACTAAAATCAGGGACTAGGCAATGCTGTCCACAGTCCCTCTACCTATTCAACATAGTACTGGAATTCTTGACCAGAGCAATTAGACAACAAAAAGAAGTCGATAAGATTCACATTGGAAAGGAAGGAGTCAAAATATTACTACTTGCAGATGATAAGATAGTATACTTAAGTGATCCCTAAAATTCCACCAGAGAACTTTTACAGCTAATAAACAACTTCAGCAAAGTGCCTGGATATAAAATTAACTCGAACAAATTAACTGCCTTCTTCTACTCAAAGGACAAACAGGCAGAGAAAAAAATTATAGAATCGACACCCTTCACAATAGTTACAAAGAGTATAAAATACCTCAGGGGTTATCTAACCAAGCAAGTTAAGGATCTGTATGACAAGAATCCAAGACTCTGAGAAAGAAAATTGAAGATCTCATAAGATGGAAAGATCTCCCATGCTCATGGATTGGAAGGATCAACATAGTAAAATTGTCCATCTTGCCAAAAGCAATCTACAGATTCAATGCAATCCCCATCAAAATTTCAACTCAAGTTTTCATAGAGTTGGAAAGAGCAATTTGAAAATTCATCTAGGATAACGAAAACCCTTAGAATAGTGAAATATATTCTCAAGAATAAAAACACTTCTGGGGGAATCACCATTCCTGATGTCAAGCTGTATTACAGATCAATTGTGATAAAATCTGCACAGTATTGATACAGACACAGGAAGGTAGAACAATGGAATAGAATTGAAGACCCAGAAATGAACCCACAGACCTATGGTCACTTGATCTTTGACAAAGAACCTAAAAACATCAAATGGAAAAAGGACGGCCTCTTCAACAAATTGTGTTGTTTCATCTGGCTGTCAGCATTTGGAAGAATGAAAATCAAATCTTTTATATCTCCTTGTACAAAGCTCAAATCCAAGTGTATCAAAGACCTCCACACAAACCAGGTACACTGAAATTAATAGAACAGAAAGTGGGAAAGAGCTTAGAACACATAGGCACAGAGTGAATTTTCTTGAACAGAACACCAATGGCTTATGGTCTATGATCAAGAATTGAGAAATGGGACCTCATGAAATTTCAAAGCTTCTGAAAGGCTAAGGACACTGTTAAGAAGACAAAACAGCAGCTAACCGATTGTTAAAAGATCTTTACCAATCACATATATGATGGAGGGTTAATATCCAATATATACAAAGAACTCAGGAAGCTAGACTACAGAGAATCAAATAATCCTATTAAAAATGGGGTATAGAGCTAAGTAAAGAATTCTCAGCTCAGGAACATTGAATGGCTAAGAAGCTTAACATCCCTGGGCATCAGAGAAATGCAAATCAAAAAAAAAAAAAAAAAAAAAAAAAAAAACACTAGATTTCACCTCACACCTGTTAGAAAGGCTAAAATAAAATCTCAGGTGACAGCTGATGCTGGCGAGGATGTGGATAAAGAGGAATACTCCTCCACTGTTGGTGAGGTTATAAACTGGTGGCCATCAGTCTGGCAGTTCCTCAGAAGGTTGGAAATAGTAGGACCTGAAAATCCAGCTATTCCACTCCTGGGCACATACTTCAATGATGCTCCAACATATAATAAGGACACATGCTCCACCATGTTTATAGCAGCCCTATTTATAATAGTCAGAAGCTGGAAAGCACCCAAATGTCCTTCAACAGATGAATGGATATAGAAAGTGTGGTACATTTACACAATGGAGTACTACTCAGCTATTAGATACAATGACTTTATGAAATTTGTAGGCAAATAGATGGACCTAGAGACTATTATCCTGAGTGAGGTAACCTAGTCACAAAAGAACAAACATGGTATGCACTCCCTGATAAGCATATACTAGCCTCAGAACGCTCTGAACACCCAAGAAAAAATTCATAGACACTATGAAGCTCAAAAAGAAGGCAGGCCCAAATGGGGATGCCTCAGTGCTTCTTAGAAGGGAGAACAAAACACTCATGGCAAGAAATGCATGGTCAAACAAGCAACAGGGATTGAAGAAGAGATCACTCAGAAGCTGCCTTTCCTTGTGATCCACCACATATGTAGCCACCAAATCCAAGCAGTACATGTGATCCCAAGAAGTATTTACTGGCAGGAACCATGGTAGAGATTCCTCCTCAGGGTCTATATTAGAGTCATATAGATACAGTGAGCATGCTTGCAGCTAATTATCAGACTTAACTAGGGCCCGAGTGAAGGTCCTAAAGAAAGGACCCAAAGAGCTGAAAGGATTTGTAACCTCATGGGGAAAACATCATTATCAACTAACCAAACCCTCCAAACCTTTCATGGACATAAACACCAACCTTTCTGCACACATTGAGAGACATATTGAT
The DNA here is from genome assembly GCF_963924665.1 of Micromys minutus. NCBI lineage: Eukaryota > Metazoa > Chordata > Mammalia > Rodentia > Muridae > Micromys > Micromys minutus. Next base: position 105,496,625 of record NC_137971.1, read on the forward strand.
CCAGTTGCAAATGTAGCTGAAGGTAGCAGTGTCAGGCATCAATATGAGAAGAGGCTTTTGGTCCAGGGAGGGCATGTTTTCCCAATGTGGGAGAATGCCAAGGCAATGGGGTAGAGTTATTTATTAGGAAGGAGTTCACTTTTGTGAAGGCAAATGGAGGGGGAGGGGAGATGGAAGTAGGGCAGGGGGGGGAAGGGATAACATCTCAAATGTAAATACAGAGAATCTAATAAAAAATGTATGTATTTAAAAAAGAAAAACCGAGAATAAATTTGGTTTATGAAAACAAAGCAGTTGCTTCATTAGTTTTGGTTTATAATCAAAACATTTCTAATCAAATGATAACAATGTTTGGAAATTTCCTTTAGTAAATAAATACATAATTTTTAATTCACCATGAAGCATTTTTGTACACAGTTACTTGTTTTCGTTTATTACCAGTTCGAAATCCTGTTAATGAGTAGAATACTATTGCCTCATACATATTTTGAGTTACTAAATATTTGTCCTGCATGTTAAGAAATTTAAAGCGCCTACATAGGAAGAGAAAAGAAATACAGGAAGAAATACAAACAATCAGCAGACAGCTGGCAAGGCTCACCCATGGAATAAATTATATAAAGTATCACAAGATCTTATTGAATTTGTTACACTGCTTAAATATAAATTAAGAATATGCATTAATAGAGCATAATCCGAGGTGGCGGCATCACAGAGTACTGTCCGTGAAGGGACTCTCTGGAGTTCTGGTGTCTACTCCTGTAGTCACTTACTGTGTGTGGCTGTCTTTTGATACACTCTTCTCAAGAATGGCCTGACTATCTCTCAGTGTAAAGCTTCCTGCTGCACCCAAGGACACTGCCTAATATCAGCTCTTCAAATCTCTTCCGCACGCCCTTCACGCAGTTAATTTCTCCTATGCTCTGTGTTTTCTGAAACTCCCCATAATTGCTCGTATCCTAAGTTAGTGATAATGTCTCAACATTAAATTAGAGTTAATTATTTGCACTGCTCATTACCGTTCTCCTCTTCATGATGACTACCTCAGGTTGGTGGCATGTCTTATTCATCTCTGTATGAGGTAATGCATGTGTACCTCACACTAAGCCATCGCTATACGGAGTTATTACCTAATTGTGCACAGCTCTACCACTCCTCAAAATGGACAATCTAGAGTTATTTTCCTGACTATGCATGAATTTGAAAATTCTGTGTGTCACATAAAGAGTGTCCCTTTTAAATCTCCCTGGTTACAGAGAACACTGTACTACTCATCACTCATATTTTTGTTAAGGCCGAAAAATTTTATCTTTCTTGATCTAATTAATGATGCTGGTAACTGTATGATTTTTTTATTTTATTTAGAAATAGTTATTGAAAAATTATTATGCACTAGAGAGTTTAGTAGGCATTGGACATGCTCTGTGAGTACAGCCACCAGGAAACTTTACATCCAGTAATATGCAAACTCACGAAACAGTGGATTATATAATTAAATGTTTATATTTGATTCAGAGCATGTTTTGTTTTTTTTTTTGAAAAATAACCTCATTTATTTCATGAGTACAGTGTAGCTATTTTCAGACACACCAGAATGGTATTAAATCCCATTAAGATAGTCATGAGCCTCCCATGTGGGTGCTGGGATTTGAACTCAGGACTTCTGGAAGAGCAGTCAGTGCTCTTCACTATTGAGCCATCTCTCCAGCCCTCAGAGCATATTTTGAATGATTATAAAAATATGGTTCTGATTGGTAAGGTATATTAGAGGATGCCTTCTTGAAGATTTGGTATTTATGCTAACACCTGAAGGATGGGTAAGGGCTAAGTAGAATAATGGGGTTGCAGAGAGCACAGGTAGTAGAAAAATGTGAACATGAGATGAATTTCAGGTAAAGGAATCTAAGGTCAGACAAGTAGATTCTGTTCAGGAAGGAAGTCCATTTTACAGAGTAAAGCTGATCAATAAAGAGAGTCATTTCAGCTATTAGAAGTTAAGAGCCTCTGCTCAAAATTTTTGATCTGAAGCTTTTATTACAAATCTACCTTTTAATACTTCCTCTACATGCCTCAGTTATTTTGAACCATTCTTTTGTGATTTCTCACTCCTCTTTCTGGTTAGATTATTCCAGTTGTCTATCTTCAAAGTCTCCCTGTCCACACGGACCAGTTCAATGCTCTTTTCTCCTCAGTCGTCAGCAATGATTCTTTTTCTTTATGATCTCAGTTATATTTCATATGTTTCATTCCCTATGAAAATTATATTTCGTTATCTTTATAAAATTCTAGTTTAAAATATATATAGCACAGTATCTTGTACACAGTAAACACTTTCCCTCAATGTAGTGACTTCCAGTGAGTCATACATAAAATTATGAAATAGCCAAAGAGAATGTTAACAAACCACAGAGTTCAACATCATAACTTTCCATTTAGCAAGAACTTGTATCTATAATTATCATGTGCGTCATCAGTGGCTGCTACCATAATTGATGAATGGGAACACTTTTGTTTGTCTCTAAAGTTTGAGAGAAAAGCATATGTGCCATAGCATATGTTGTGAAAGTCTTTTTTTCCCTCAAAAGTGATAGCCTTAAAAAAAAGTATTGGAAAAGATTATTATTCCCTTTTAGAAATCAGTACTTTTCATTTAAAAGGAAACTTTGCTCTTTTTAGGACAAACCAAACCTCTTTATTCAAGCATGTGAAGATAACAAATACCTTTTTTGAGTAAAGACAGATATTTCCAGAGATTAGTATTTGCAAACCTTTCTTTGGTTTGCATAGGAAATATATGTATCTGTGGTCCCAGAATAAACCACTAACACGGATAACAATGTTCATCTTATAAAAGTAAACATTTGGTCATAAGAATGCAAAACAGGAAACCATTATGTTATTTCTTCATGTGTGAAGGAAGCAAAATGCTTAAATCAGAAAAGACATTCTCCACGTCTCCCTTTCCTATGGTAAGAAATTAAAAAGGTTAGAAAGAAGAAAATTTGGATTTAGCAAGAATGACTGAATTATTTGCATTTTACTCAAATTACATGGGCAGTCACTGGCTAAGGAAACTAAATGATAAATGTTGTCTTTTCAAAATTTCAGTTACTGGATCTTAAGAGTGCCCGAAGAAAGCATAACCTCTGTTCAGGAGTTATTATTGTTGTTGTTGTTGTTGTTGTTGTTATTATTAATTATCATTGTTATAGGAAGAATTGTACTAAGTCTTGGCTTCAGATCATATCAAAACATTTATAGTATCGTTTAATTATTTGACTTTGTTTCCTCTTAGTTCTATATCTTCTCTCAACCTCTTTAGGACTAAGCACATTTGCTTTTATGATTCTGCAGGTTTTTTCCTGAACTAAAAATAGGGAGCATGTCAGCATTAAATGAAGAAAGTGTAAGTCACTGCCATTCCATTCCATTCAGTTTTCTTTTTCTAGAATTTGTATAGTTATCTGTGATTGCAATGTGGCACATGTGGTTAGTTCTTTGGACATAGATACTCAGAGAAAGAAGGCTTTGAAATCTATAGCAAGTTGACAAGAAGCCTTTCCAGTTGTCTTTCTTAATGCTGTATGGTCCTTCCGACCACTGAGCAACACTTGCTGATGAATTCATAATGTTGTTCTTATGCCAGAAACAGCAGTGAATAAGTAGAGAGGTAAACTTTGCAGAACAGGAAGAAATGTTGAAAGATACAGAGATGTTTTGCAGGACAAGAAGAAGCCTAAAGGGAGCATGGATGACATGTATTAGTTTCCTAAGATCAGACAATGGGAGAAGAAATCCGTGTCCTCTCTGTTACTGTAATTGGTACATACCACTCCTAAGTCAGAGCCAACCCAAAGAAAATAATATGCTCCAAATGCCCAATTCTTATTTAAAAACTATCATCAAGTCTTATATATCAGCTATATCTGCTAATGTAAGTAAAGGGTTTTGAGAAGACTGAAGGAAGTCTTCATTAAGAAACGATTGCTATCATATTTTTAAATAGACAAAATGAAGCCTCCTAGTTTACCACACTCTAGGCTTCTTTGTCCTGAGACTCTTTCCCTTCCTTCATCCTCATCTGAGATATTAGGGTTGCACTTTGTCTTTTTTCTCTCCACAGTACTGATGCCACAGACTTATTTTCCTTGCTAAAGATTAACTTCATAAATAGTAAGGGAGTAGAAAAAGAAACTTTGAGTTGAATAAATTATTGTGGGACACAGTACTATATTTCATTTGTAGATGGCTTACCTTTAGTTTATTGTCAAACTAACTTAATGATCTCACCATTATTATTGTCTGACAACTCAGTGTAAAACAAGGCTTATAGAGAGATACTCTTCTGTGATAAGAATTTACAAAATGTACAGACAGCTAAATATTGGGCATGGAACAATGAGATTTGATAAAAATAGACAGGTATTTGAGGAAAAAAGGAAAGGAAAGCAAACCAAAACCCAAACAACAACAACAAAACCCCAAAACAACATCTCCCCCAACCAAAAAAAAAAAAAAAAAAAAAAAAAAAAAAAGAAAAAGAAAAAGAAACCCACAGCACAAAATGACAAACCCACCACCAGAGGAACCGGACGTGTACAGTACAATTTGGGTGATTGTTATACGTATAGTGACCACATTCTGATTCATTTACTCATTTGATTATTCAGCTAAGAGGTAGTGTTATACTCTCTTCCAGGTATATAACATTTTAATTCCATCCATGTATTTTTTTTATATAAAATCAAGAATATTCAATGAAAGAAATCATGAAATGATGATCCAAATCTACAAGAACAAAAAAGAGTGACCCTATTATCAAGAGATTAAAATAATTCCTTGGCATAAAAGCATGCACTTTTAATTCCAGAATTCGGAGGCAGAACCAGGAGGAGCTCTGTAAGTTCCATGCCAATCTAGTGTACATGGCTGTGCAGTCAGTACTATATGTCAAAAATATGTAAGAGCAGGCTCAGAAATCATATTCAATGTAAATAATTATGGGACAGGAATGTTAAAAATCGACCAATATCAATTAGCCACTGAAGTACTGAATGAAAAAGAACAGTGTGCATGGGCAGATGAGGGAATCCATTAGAGAGGTGACAACAGTGAAACGATTAATTTCTAAAATTCTAAAAACAAAAGGGCAAGCATTGTCTCAGATGGAGAATATTGAAAGTTTATAACACAAATAGACACCGCTAAGAAAAACAAAATCAGATACACATGAAATACAATTAAATAGAGCACACAAATAAAATATTAATAGGTCAATGTACAAAGTCAGGTAAATATTTAGAAGTCATAATCACCATCACCACCATCATTATGATCACCACTTCATTATTGTTTGATTATATTGGGGAAATGATGGGACTATCCTCTTTACCTTTGGATTCTACTTCTTACTTTTACAAATCCTTTAGTCTTTACACATTTCTCTTATTTCTCTAACCCCCCCCTAAAGAGTTGTTTATTGGCAGTGGGCTAGAAGGTGTCCCGCGCTACCGTCTCGCCAGCGAGAACGCACTCGAAACACCAGGATCCTTCTGCAGCAAAACCTTTATTGCATCTTGAGGAGGAAGACACCAGGGCAGGAAAAGGCACCCTAATTTATACCCGCAAGGGTTGCGTGTCGCTGTGTGATTGGCTGCCCACTAGTGGTCTGATCGTGACGCCCCGGGATGGGCGGTGACTTGGCTCGCACCACTCTTTGCACATGTGCCCAGTGGTTATTTACCACACCTTAGCTGATTCATGGCACCTGAAACCAGCACCATCTTGTAAGGGTGCAGCCTTCGGCCCTCAACAAGAAGGGATAGCAGAGTTACATTCATAGACAACACCACACACACGAGGGCAGCAGGAGTGATGGCAAAGAGCTTGGAGATCCCTCTTCAATAATAGCATGTGGGTAGGCAGGGGCCTGAAGTGTTGATGGGGCAGCCTTAGATCCCCTCTGGTTCATAGGCATGGTTAGAGATGAAGAGAGATTCACTGGCTGCAGCTCCAGACTGGCCACTTGAGGTATACTTTCCTTGGCAAGCAAGGCTGTTGGCCAGAGATCGCTTGATGTACTTAATTCTCCAGAGCTGTCTTCAGGTTCTCCTTCTTCCCACCCCAGGCCTTCAGAGCAGAGGCCCACAGGGCTCAGCCATAGGAGAAAGTCAAAGCCCATGGCTTCAGCAGGGGACACTTGTTGATGGCATTGAGGTTGATGGATGCCTCTTCCTCACTCTGCCCTCCAGACAGGAAAGTGACCCCAGGGACAGCAGGGGGCACTGTGCAACGATGTGCTGTGACAGTTGCCATGGCAATCTCCTCATTTGAAAATTTCTGGGCGGAAGCATGGCCAGGGGTGACCATGTTGGGCTTTAGCAATATGCATTCCAGATAGACATGGTGGTAACTCAACGCCTTATAAACAGCTGCCAGTACCTTCTCAATCACATACTGGCAGCGCTTCAAGTCATGGTTCTTCTCTGGGAGAATTTCAGGCTCTACATCTGTACAATGCCAGTCTGCTGGCAGATGCTGGCATAACAGGCCAGAACATTGGCATTTTCCATGATGGCAAGGGATGAGGGAGTATGTTCCCCAATCTTCAGCACACAGTGCCACTTGGCAAAGTCAGCTCCATCCTTCTTATACTGGCACAACGTTCAGACAGCCCACCCAGTCTTGGGTATTAGTCTTGCCATTGGTTCCTGCCAGGGGCACCACACCCTTACCTACCTTAATGTTCACAACACTACCCTTGAACTTGATAACTTGGGGTAAGGGACGTCCATCATCTGCCTTCTGGTATCCCCTTTCCCCCACAATGCAGGAATTCACACGGTCATCAGCAGTCAGCAGCAGCTGGCGGTAGAAGCCCCTGTTCTCCTCAGTGTTCTCGGTGCCGGTGGACTGCAGGCGCTTGGCAATGCTTCCAGTGGACTTGTCTGCAGCCAGTATGTCCTTGCCCGGAGCCACAGTTCTGTGAACGATGTCAGACAGCTCCTTCTTCTGCTCCAGGGTCAGTACTGGGTATGGGTAGGACATGGTGCCGGTGGCAGTGGTAGCAGTTTTCTAGCACAGGGCGGGGCGGGTCTGTCAGGTAGGCCGGTGGGTAGGCAAATGGACTAAGGAGGGAACATGGCATGGCTAGTGTCACCAGAACCTTGTTCTACACATTTCTTTCTTATTACACATTTGTTCAATATTCAATTCAATTTTCCCCTTGTCACCGAAACACTGTGGTATCTGTACAGCAACAACAAAAGAAAAAACAAACAAGCCTCTTAGGACTACCCTGTCTCTCCCTTTAGCTACTATGTAGGTTTCTACACTGAATCAGCTTTAGTCAACACAATTCATAGAGATATTACCCCTGCTTCTGACTTATCCTCTAGAAGTGTGTCTCAGCAACTAATCTTTCTTTTTATAGTTCATTATTTTGTACATTGACAGCATCAACCATTCTGCCTCAGTAGGGACATATTCTCATATTCTTTTCTGGTTACAGTGTCCCACATTGGCTCTGATTGGTATGGTTCTAGGTGAAGTCACAGGTCTCTCTTTTGATCTTTCACCATTGGTCTGAGCCAGGGCTTTATGTTTACCTGCATGTTTAGATCCCCTAAACTTCTATGTGGGTCCTTTGAGCTGCTTGTGAACCCAAGATTAGCTTACATAACTGAAGTCATGACATGATGATGGTGTGTAGATATTCCAAAGTTCTGTGCAAAATAGAACCACTGGTTCTCTTTTCCTTTGGGCAAATATATATTTCTTCTCATTTTGTTCATTTTACTAAGAGATAGTATTGTCTACACACATTGTAAAAAATACAAAAATCACCTTAGGAGTTGGTGAAGGTCATTTATTGTTTTGTTGCCACATCCCAAAAAGTAAGAAGGAGAAAATGACATTCTGAGTACCTGCCTAGGATGCACTGAATCTCTCATTTGAAGCATACATGAGTGCACTGAAACCACTTGATTTGGGAAGCTTCCATTATCAGATTTTGAGAAGTGTATATAAAAAAATATCCTATACTTTTCTATTGAAAGCTCTCTGCTGGCTTCCTACCATACCCGGAGAGGAATCCATACTTCTTACTGTGGTCCACAAGGTTGTGTGTGATACAGTCCCTGATTCCTCTGACTTAATTTCTCCCTTTCCTCTTCATACAGAATACTTAACACTGCCAGCATGTTTGTCTTTTCTACAGCCTGTTGACTTCTTGTTCTTACTGCTTCCTATTCATTTACATCTGATCACAAGTCCCCTGTCCCTAGAGAGATATTCCTGGCCATCTATGTTTGCATTTCATTATAAAGCAAAAGAAAACTAAGACAGCTCTGTGATATATCTGAAGCAAGTGAAAAGTAACATAAAGTTTGAATTTCCTCTCTGACTGCAGGACTGGTCATTCCTTCTTATGTTGTAATGGATAAGCTCCAAAAGAATTGAGGACTGTAAAATTAGCTAGACTTCAGGAAAGGGGACTGCATTAGCCAGACAGTTCTTTAGCAAAGGGAGGTACTGTGAATGGCAAGCAGATTTTATACTCAAGGCAACTGGAGCAACAGAAGCAGTCTGTGGGCAGGAGGTCTTAACTTCTATTACAAAATGTTCATGAAGTGATTTAAAGTGTAGGTGAACAGATTGGCGTATGAATTTGAGTGCTACAGATTTTAATACCCTCTTAAGATTTCATGCTTCTAAGCATGTTGTTCAAGTTCATCCATGATAATCATAATAATGACACTCAGATATGATCTCCTTTTCCTAAGTGCTTAATTTACAGTGTGGTATATACCCAGGTAGTGAGCCTTTGGCCATGGGTTGCTCAATTCACTACACCTGCTTAAATTATAACTTGCTTTACAGCCATGCTGACCCACGCTTAGTAATCTTGCTTAAATTTCCAGTGCACTCTATCCAGAGCCATCTCTAACAAGCTTCTGGATCTTAAACTACACATCTCTGGTTTTACACTTCCTTTGCCAATCTTAGCTGAGTTAATTTCTCCGTTTAGTAGAGAAAATTCCATCATTAAGCATGCTGTACCCCAGTATCACTGCTGTTGTACGGCTCAAGCGATTCCAGTGCCTAGGATTTTGCAATATTTAATATAATCTCATCTTAATGACATTCACTTCCTCCTGACTCATAAAATTTTTACCACCATTGAGCTCACACAATCTATACAAGACTTGGAAATAGCACCAAAATCCTATTTGCTTTCTCATCATCTTCATAATGATTTACTTGTCCTCATAAATGGTTTTTTTTTTATCATTTTTATGTATTTCATCATCTTTCCCAAGCTTAAAAGCAATTTCCTTGCTCAAATAAGACATCTACCTCTGATATAGGGATGTGTCTTTTTTCTTTTGGTTTGATATTAGCATTTGTATTCAAATTATCTCTATAGTGTGATAACAAGATATTAACAAATCAAGCACCTAAAAAGGTTCTTGGAACAAGAGACTTGGAACAAAATAAAGGACATTGGCTGAGATTAAGAGGAATTCTAATAGTATGTCACAAACTTAGCCTGTTTCTCTGAGTTATGAATGGGTTTCTCCTGAAATAAATACTGATTTCCTAGTCATATGCACTCAGAAAGCGTTGTGTATTGTTCGTGTAATGGCATACTAGCCAGTTAAGATTGTAGATTTTGTTGAATTGCAATTTCTTTCACATAAATACTTAAGCAGGAATTTCCTAAATTACTAATTTTCAGGTTAAGTCTGGGAATTTTGATTAAATTACTTTAAAACTACTTTGGATGCATTTCTGCTGTTGTTAACAATGACTTGAGGATTATGTCAGAGTACTAAATCTGCTGAAGCCAATAGCAGTAAACAAACAAACAAGACAGCATGAGTAACAGGACAAACAGAAGTTGAAGAAATTGAGGAAACAGGCATCAACGTGCAACCTCCAACAGTTCCCGAGCCCACATCCCAGGGCGGTGTATCTGCATGTGACACGGCTTCCAGCAAGATGTTGTTGACACAGGAGCCACCCAATGATCTAGCAAGTCCAGCTCCCGTCTACTCTTCGGCCATTCCCCCGCTTTTCTCCACCACTTAGTCCAATTTAAATGCAAGTTTTAACTTACAAATCTGATTGGTGAAGCACAAACACCTTCAGAACATTTCTTCTGAGTGGATCTGGACAGTGACTTTTCAGCTGTTCAGTCTTTGGGATCTGACAGAAGATGGTGTTTTCTTCTGATGTATGCCTTATCAAAAGATGATGAGGTTCCAAAGGATACAGTGGGATTAACTGGATACAAATAGTTTCACAGTTTGAGAAAGTGAAGAAATGCTGTTAGTGTCATGTCCAGTATCTAATAAAATGACAACTATTTATAATATAATATACACATTATATATATGACATACACATATATATGACATACACGTTATATATATTTATATATATTTGATAGATATTATATAGTTAATATGTTTCTAAATAAATAAATTAATTAATTAAAACCACTTACATATGTTTTCAGGGCTGATCATTTGGTATTTTGTTTATTCGATATTTTTTTTTTACATTTCAAACATTATATTCTTTGCTGGTTTCCCTTCTGGAATCCTCCTTCCCCCCATAAGAGTGTTTACCCACCCACACACCCACCCCCTCTCTCCCTTCTTCCCTGTCTCCCTTTCCTCCCTCCCTTTCTCTCTTCCTCCAGCATTCCCCTACACTGAGGCATTGAACCTTCACAGGGCCAAGGGCCTCTCCTCTCCTTGATGCCCAATATGGCCACCCTCTGCTACATATGCAGCTTGAGTTATGAGTCCCTCCATGTGGACTCTTAGGTTGATAGTTTAGTCACTGGGAGCTCTGGGGGGTATAGTTGGTTGATCATGTTGTTCTTCCTATGGGGTTGAAAACCCCTTCAGCTCCTTCAGTCCTCTTTCTAACTTCTCAATTGGGGACCCTCTTCTCAGTCTAATGGTTGGTTGAGAGCATCCAATTCTGTATTTCTCAGACTCTGGCAAAGCCTCTCAGAAGACAAGTTATATTAGGCTATTGTCACCATGAACTTTTTGCTATTTATTTATTTATTTATTTATTTATTATTTTTATTAGATATATTTTACTTTCATTTCAAATGTTATCCCTTTTCCCAGATTTCTCTCCATACTTGTTTTTATGGGGTTGAAACCCCCTTGAGCTCTGTCAATCCTTTCTCTAACTCTTCCACTGGGGATCCCATTTTCAGTTCAATGGTTAACTGTGAGCATCTGCCTCTGTATTTGTCAGGCTCTGGCCAAACCTCTCAGGAGACAGCTATATCAGGCTCTTGTCAGCATGCACTTCTTGACATCATCAATATTGTCTGGGTTTGGTGACTGTATATGGAATGGTTCCCTAGGTGGGGCAGTTTCTGGATGGCCTTTCCTTCAGTCTGTTTTTCCTCCTGTGAATATTTTCTTTCCTTTTCTAAGAAGGACTGAAGCATCGACTCTTTGGTCTTCCATCTTTGTGAGCTTCAGGTGGTCTGTGGATTATATCTTGGGTATTTTGAACTTTTGGGCTAATATCAACTTATCAGTGAGTACATGCCTTGTGTGTTCTTTTGTATCTGAGTACCTTACTCAAGATGGTATTTTCTAGTTCCATCTATTTGCCTAAAAAATTTATGAAGTCATTGTTTTCAATAGAAGAGTAGTTCTCCATTGTGTAAATGTACCACATTTTCTGTATCCATTCCTTTGTTGAAGGACATCTGTGTTCTTTCCAGCTTCCAGTTATTATAAATAAGCCTGCTAAGAACAGAGTGGAACATGTGTCCTTGTAATTTGTTGGAGTGTTTTTTGGGTATATGTCCAGGAATGGTATAGCTGGGTCCTGAGGTAGTACTATGTCCAATTTTCTGAGGAACCACCAGACTGATTTCCAGAGTGGTTGTACCAGCTTACAATTCTACTAACAATGGAGAAATATTTCTCTTTCTCCACATCCTCGGAAGCATCTGCTGTCACCTGAGTTTTTCATCTTAGCCATTCTTACTGATTTGAGGTGGAATCTCTGGGTTGTTTTGATTTGCATTTTCCTGATAAATAAGGATCTTGAATATTTCTTTAGGTGCTTCTTAGCCATTCAATATTCTTCAGTTGAGAATTCTTTCTTTAGCTCTGTCCCCAATTTTTGATAGGGTTATTTGATTCTCTGGAGTCTAACTACTTGAAGATGTTGGTATTTGTTTATATAATATTAATTAATGAATACATAAGTGTCCAGGATCACCTCACAGACATGCAGGGCTTTTAAGAATTGTTTTGTTTTGTTTTGTTTGTTTATTTTTGGACCAGAGATTCAAAAAGGAGTAATTAATGGTCTCATTTTTATAACTGAATTTAACTTCTTTTTTCTTTAATTTGGTTCACTTTATATTTTCTATATATTGATATTGTTATCAGCCAGTTTAAATACAATTTGGATATCTGTTAAAGAGAGGACCACAGGGGAAAAAGCAACTTTCAATCAAAAGAAATAAAACTAAATTGAATCCACAGATATTAATGACCTATTAACATACACAGACTGCTATACAAATTATTTATATGAAACCTAAATGGCATTATGAGATTGTATTCCTGCAAAGTTTCAACAAAATAAACTCTCAATAATAAATTTTATCTCAACATTCTGTGATGAAATTGTAACAAAACAATTTAATGTACTGGTCTCCAAACTCTAATCCCAAGAGTTGATATTTGTATCAACCGGCTCATTTTCCCATTTCAGTGTCTCACAAACATTAAAGTGTTTGGATTATATCCATTTATGTACCAATTAGTACTTAATTCTTCAACATTATTTTCTGTAGTCAGTGTCAAACAATAATTTTAAAGTCTTTTAAACTCAACTTTATTCAGTAGGGCAATATAGGGAATGCCCTTGTAAAGTCTACTTTCAACCATTAAAGGAGATTTCTGTTGCTGTTTATAGCAGTCTGCAATAACAACACATCATTGATTGTATGGCTTACATAATAAAATTTCATTTTTTATGATTCTAGAAACTGGAAAGGTCACGATCAAGGTTCTAGCTTGCTACGTTCCATTTCTTACAGTTTGCTCTTCATTTCCCAAAGTTATGCATATAACCATGGTCTTATAACCATCTATGTGCACACATAGGAGAGTGGAAAGGGAAGGAGAAGATGAGTCAGGTGGACAGGCTTATACCTTTATATTTAAAACAGAGAAATAGGAACAGGGAGACACAATTTAGGCTACAACATGAACAAAATAAAACAATTCATATTTCATAAACTAGGGTTTTACCTTTAGAGTAGACAAAAGGATGACACTAGATTTCTATAGGACTAAAGACTATTGCTTAATGGCATCTATAAGATTTATACTACACATCTTTCTCATAATTATTATTCTGTGTAACTTATATTGTAAAACACAATAGTATGCATATTCCTTGTAATGATTCTAAGTGTTTACTCCATTGTTTGAAAATGTTCATGAGAATTCTGAAGACAGAATCTGAAAATCTCAGAGTTATACTAATGAACTAACAGTAGGATAAAACAGAATAAATTCTTCTTTCAGAGAACATGGAGTGGCTGAATAGACAAAGAAACAAAGCTTAATGTATGTGTTTCCTGAAAGAAGCTCATTTTTTTAAAATTTTGGTTTCAAAAACAGAGTTTCTGTTTAGCATTGGCTACCCTGGAACTTTGTCTGTAGACTAGGCTGGCCTCAAACTCAGAGATCCACCTGCCTCTGTGTTGGGAGTAAAATATATGTATACACACACACACACACATATGTGCATATGTAAATCATGATGATTGTCTCACTCTTCCATGTGGGAGCCACTGCAGCGGTGTACATATAGTAGCCTACATCTGCTTGGAGCCTGTCTATTTTCAGAATTCGCTACTTCTCTTGATTATGACATTGAAAAATTTAAATAAAATTTTTATTTCTTCTTTTTAAACTCCTTTCTAGGGAAAAATATTATTTTCAGCTTTCTATGTATTTTGTTTGATTCCTTTTTCTCTTTTTTTGAGATAGGTCTTGCAGTGTATCTGAGGCCATGTACCTGAAGCTTGCGCTATAGCCCTGGATTATCTGGCAATCTTGACAACTTGTCTCATTCTCCTAAATTCTGAGAAGTCAAGTATATGTTCTTCATCTAGCCTTAGCTTTTTATATAATGTTTTAAAAATGTTTGGCACTCTATTTGCTTATTCAGTGTATATGTGTATGCATGGTATGGTGTGAGTGTGTGTGTGTGTGTGTGTGTGTGTGTGTGTGTGTGTTGGAGCTAGAGCATTTGAATTGTACAAACTCGGGTTTTCATGTTTGGTAGCAAACCCTTACCTGCTGAGCTATGTGGCTAGCTCAGGGTTCTATATCTTAATGTATATTTTTCAGTTTGGATTCCTCTTCAGTCTGTGCACATGGATGCAAACATGATGCTGACTTATCACCGTACCGACAATGCTAACTTGGTTCCTTGTCTATCATAGTCATCTGCTGAAAATTATCCTTTCTTCCTTATATATAACAAGCTGCTGTGGGTAGTTTGTGCTTATGCTAGTTTGCTTTAACAAAGAACCTTTTCTTTCTAACATTTTGTTTGTCTCCTGACAGGTGTTGTTTGGATCAGTTGACAGTGATGTTTGGCAAATTGTGATTTGCTGATGAACATTTGTTATGATTTGTTTTGGACTTTCCAGTTTAAAAAAATACTTCCATTCTTTATTTGTTCACATGTCTTGGGATACACTTATTGTTTTATACAAGAACTACACTCTTTTGTGATCATTACTTTCATAGCTAACTTTTTTGGTTTTGACAAAGGAGATATTTAGAGCCACCCTGTCTTTGTTTATGACCCACCAATCTTTGGACAATTTATTCTGCTGTAGCCAGATGTCTTAACCTGATCTGAGCTCCCCTGGTTTACCCAGAGGCAGTCATGTCTCTATAGAACATTTCTTTCATTTTATGGAGGATGATATTTAGCAATTAAGATATGCATGATTGCTTTTATTTTTAAAATAACACATTTAAATTAGCATATGAAAAAGCCTTTAAATTGTCAAGAAAGGATAGTTAACTTATGTCTAGTACAGACCATGGGAAGAAATTGATCTTTACTTAATGCTCGAAAACTTTTTAACAGTGTTTTAACAGCCTATTGGATCAGTAGCTTTCCACCTTGAGCTCAGATTTTCTTTTCCTGCTCTTAAGTCCTCATATAATTTTGATAGAATATCCCAGTTCTCCATAGTTCTAATATTAGAGTTCAGTGATATAGTGTTACAGTGCTCTGTTCTATATACATCCTAAAACTTTTAGCTTAAACTTCAGTCTCAGTTGAGTTCACGGAATCCAATACCTGTATTCAGGGTCAATATGCCAAAATATGGAAATTTTTTTTCCATCTTTTTTCTTTTATGTGCTGTATGACAAATTGCATTTATGCACAAAGTTTTCTGATTTCCTCTAACTGAAACAGTTTCTTTTTCTTCAATTTTTTGATGACCTTTTAGCTGTTTAGTTTAACTCACAAATCACCACTTTTCTCTGTTAGATATTTTTTTTTTATCTCTGTGATAAATTATTGGGGAGAAGCAACATACAGAAGTGGAGTTTATTTTGCGCTATCAGTCCAGAAGGATGCAGGCCTTCTAGGTGGGGAAAATAAGCTCTGGAGTGTGATATATGATGTACGTTGTTGAGTTTTGTCCTAAGTCAGGAGGGGGGAAGGAAGGGAGAGAGGAAGGGAGGGAGGGAGGGAGGGAGGGAGGAAGGAAGGAGGAGAAAGAGAGAGGGAGAGAGAGAAGAGATCACTCTTTCTGCTTGTCCTCTTTTCTCTTTTCACTCATAGGTCTTCAGTTATTGTATAATGTTGCCAACGTTCAGAGTGAGCCTTCCTTTCTCAGTAAACCCTCTCGGGAGCACTCAAATAGACACATGTGGAGAGGTGTGTCTTCTGGGCAAATTGAAATAGAGTCAAGTTCATGTCAAAATCAACAATTGTTTTGTGTTTTTTTAATTTCCTTATAGGTATATAATATATTTTTATCATCCTCCTCCTGGGGCCTACCCTTCACATATCTTCCTCCAAACTTTACGTTTTTAAGAACCATAACTGAGTGGGTTCAATGATAATGTTGCCCGTATGCACATGTGTGTGGGCTTATACACTTGGGAATGGGCAACTTGTCAGATACCACCTGTCCAAACAGTGACTCCCTCACCTAGCAGCCATCAATTGCCAATATTTCTTAGTCACTTGTAGAACATGGGGACCACCTCTCCCATCACACTTTCTAAATAACCTTTACATATATTGCCAGTTATCATTTTGTTTATCATTTCTATTTATTTATTTATTTATTTATTTATTTTCATAGATAACACTCATCTTAATCAGTACATAGCAAAATCTACTGTGTTTATTTTGAAATATCCATTTTACTGTCAAAAAGCTTAAACTTGAACTTCAGAGGCAGGTGGAAGTCTATGCATTTGAGGCCATCAAAGTGTACAAGGAGTTCCAGGCTAGCCAGGGCTCCTCAGTAAGATTCTGTCTCAAAAAATTTTAATGTTTAGGAAATATTTGAAGCCAAATATAATATTACATGATGCTTAATTCTAAGACATAAGTAGCTGGGAAGATGCACTTAGTTTTGGTTTACTAAAGAAGCACCTCTAAATGCTTGTTGTAATTGCCCATAGTCACAGGCTAGATATATGGTGAAGGCAGCTTTAAAATCCAAGCTCTTTAGCTAAATATTTTCTCTACTGTCTCATACAAGGCTACCTTCTCCCAAAGAAAAACAAAAACAAAATAATTAATGCCCATTAAGCAAGGCGTGGAAAGGGTAAATGAGGACAAGCCTCAGAACCTGGCTTCTCACCCAGCTAAAGCTGAGAGGCTGTTGGATGATATCAAATAATAGTTGATGCAGAAAATGGACTTCACACAGAACAGCACAAGCTGAAGTGCATGCGCACCACATTTTCAGATGCTTTGCAAATGACTCATGGGAATAAGTTTGGTAATCTCCTTCCTGTCATCTCATATAGGAAGGCTTTCATCTGGTCTATATGTACTTTGTGTGGATTTCATAGACATATTTTAATTAATGATTAATATATATATATATGTGTATGTGTGTGTGTGTGTGTGTGTGTGTGTGTGATCTCTGAGAGTATGTGCATGTATACATGTACATACATATGTGTACATGTGCTTGGAAACCAGTACATAGTACTGGCAATTCTCTATAACTTTGGGTCCATTCCTATAAAAATAGCTTTATTGAGTTTGTTCCTTGACAACATTATACTCTCTTTATATGGAGTGTTCTAAACACTGTACATCCCCATCCCTCTCATTCTCTTCTTTCTTCTGTCTCTATTGCCCCCCCCCATGCCTCCCTAAAGTATGTTCCTTTTGAGGTAGATTTTTTTCCTTTGGACCTCAGGTTGGCATAGATTATAATCCAAAAAGACCCAATGATTCTCTTTTTCTACCCTACATGGAGCTGGCATTAGAACTATTTTCAGAAACAGTTGGCTTGAGATCTGAACTCAAGTTCTCATGACTGTGAAGTAAATGTTCTTAAGTACTGAACTATCTCTCCAGCCCTTGAAAACACACACACACACACACACACACACAGGCACACAGAGTTTGTATTAGCTCCTTGATACTTTCATATTTATTATTTTTATAATTTTAGAAAGAAAATTTCTCTTTTCATTGAGTTTTGATTATAGCAAAGGCCAACGTCTCAAATTTCTGTTCGGCCAAGGCTAGCAACTGTTTAGGTCACACAACTCACAAGCACACACACACACACACACACACACACACACACACACTAAGCAATGTTAGCACTTACACAGGACTGATTGAAAACACTTGCAAGAAGAATTTGCCAATAAGAAAGTTTCAAAAAAAAAAAAAAAAAAAAAAAAAAAAAAAAAAAGCTGAGCTAACCGTAAGTCTGCTTTGTGTTTTTGATTTTTTGTTATCAAAATATATTTTTATTATTTTCTTTCTTCCCGTTTCTCCCTCAGACTCTCTCAATGTACCCTGGCTTTCTCTCAAATCATTCTCTCTCTGTCTCTCTGTCTCCCTGTCTGTCTCTCTCCCCTCCTCGTTAAATGTCTTCCAAATGATTCCCGCATGGATTCAAACATGTTTAGGGACGAGCAAATTTTATGGCCTGAAGTCTTTTTAAGTTTACAACTCTATTTTTTTTCATGCCTACCCTTCCCTCACTTTGAAGTATTGCCTGGCTTATTTCTTTCTCGTTTTTTGTTGTTGCTTTATTTCTTTTCTTTTGTATTCATATTCATTTTCTCTTTTATTTTTTTCCTTTTCCTCCATTAAATAGTTCAAACAAACGCAAAGTCAGGTGAGACCATGGCAGGAATTTTGGCTGGAGGAGGATTGTAGCTGAGATATAGTAGCTGTTATGAATGAGTGGGGAATGTGCTAGTTTTGACATCAGATGAAAACAGTACCCATAACCTGGGGACAGTTCAGTGCAGGGACTGGAGCCTGAATAAAAGGCATTTACTAGGAAGTGAAGGGCAACTCTGAGAGACACGTATTTACATGTGTCTACAAAAGGGTAATTGTGTTTTCTCTAAACTATAGCATCTAAAGGGTGGCTGCTATTAAGACACGATATTTAGCCCTTAGATAGCTCTTGGGATTTTCACTAGATTTTTTTTTTCAGTTCCTCTGTGCTTAGTTATAGGTTAACTTCATCCATCTTTCTTCAACTTTTGACTCTTCTGATATTCTCTTTCCCCCATTTTGCCTTTGACTACCTCCTAATTATTCTGAGAGATATTCAGGAATAACTCTCTTAAATAGCCACACTCACACCTCCAAACTAAACTAGACTTTACCATATCCTTTTGTCTGTGGGTTGTCCTTCCAACTTCACACAATAGCTTATTTTCCTTTATAATAAAATTGATTTTTAGGTAACCAGTTTATTTACATCCTTCTCTCCTAGTAAACTGAAGCTGCTATGGGAAGAGAGTCATATCCTTTTTGAGTCACATCTCACAATCATGTGCCTACTTCAGTATTCAATGTATGACTTAAAGTAGCATTAAGGGTTGGCTGGAACTGTGGATGGAGAGGTAGGTGTCTGGAGAGACAGGAGAATAAGTACTTTGCCTCATATACACTACATGTGTAATGTTTCATCATTGTGATTGAAAAGTGACACATGTAAAGTTCACACATGTAAAATTGGGCTCACTCTACAAACACATTGTATTCTACATGCATTATTACTTACTGTCAGGATCTCTATCTCTATCTATCTATCTATCTATCTATCTATCTATCTATCTATCTATCTATCTAACAGTGTAGTATACTCCCACATTTGTTTCTTAGCAGTCCCCAGAGTAGATGGCCGACTCTTAGGTTGTAAAATGCTATGTTGCTGCCTATCTATATGTAATTAGAAGTAACCCACTTTCTGCTCTCACTTAATGCTCTACACAGAGCACTTTGAAAGAGGAAGAAGTATTTTCCACTTGGGTCAAAGTATGAACTCTTTTTATAAAATGCTAACTTTTACCTTCAGGGCATCAAAAATGAGGGCATGAATATTTTTAGTAATTTCTACTTTTTTATTTTAGCTTGAGTTCTTAACTCTTCATAGCACAGAATTTCTCAGAAAGACAAACTACCAACAACTGCAACAATGCACACTAACTTACTGAATAGCAGGTTTGCAACAAATTCAGAAATGAATATGCTACACAGCACACAGTGAAAGGGAGTCATGTGTTTATTTTCTCTACTATTCCTTTGACCATGGGTACTGACTCAGAAGGGTATGTTATTTACCAATGTATCATAGCTGTTATACTCACATGCATGTGAATCTTGTGTATGTATGATGATGTCTGCATGGCTGGGCACTTTGTATGTTCATGGTGACTGCATACATGTGCATCTTGTGTGTTCCTGGTGACTGTAGATGCCAGAAGAGTGTTCATGATCTCCCAAGACTGGTGTTACAGACAGTTGTGAGCTGTCATATTGTTCATATCATGCTACAAATCAAATCCAAGTCTTTTGTAAGAGCAGCAAATATTCTTAGTTGCTAAGCCATCTATCCAACCTATCCCAAACCCTCTTTTAAGTGTATAATTAATTTTTCTGTTTAATTAAAATATAATTACATTGTTTTCTCTATCTCTTTTTTCTCATCAACTCTTCCATATTCCCTTGCCATTGCCTTCCAAATTTACAGACTCTTATTTCTTTTAATTATTATTGTGGTATACATAACTACAAAGAAGATATAAATACAACTTGCTCATATGTGTGCATTGCAGGTTGAACATTTTGGATGGGATAATCATACTATAGAATTATGACTCATTCTCCCTCTCTCAGAAGTCTTTGTTTCTAGCTCGCTATCTAAAGGTGGCACCGCATTATAGTCATAATTTTATCTTTTCATCAGAAACAGGAAAAAATTACAAGAAAATATTTAACCCTCAAAGAGAAATCACTAGAAGATTGTAAAAAACAGTCACTACAGTTAGTGAGAAGACTCTCTCTTCTCATAAGTAGTGAAGAACACTAAATTATATAGCTGCAAAAGGGAAGACAAAAACCTCCAAAGTACTTTATGGCTGAGGCAGTATCAAAGACCCAAGTAATGAGGAGTGGAAAGTTAGCCATGATAATAAGCTCCTAAGGAGGGTCTGACACTGGTTCTCCCCTGGCAACTTGGTTTCTCTGAGTATCTACAGTTTTACCAGGTTAGCAAGTGGACTGGATTCAAGTCATGAGGTTTAATCGAAATACCAGATGGGATCTAGTATAGTCAACTAATTTTTGCTTTGAGTTGTATATTTAGTCTCATACAGAATCCACTGTTCAAAAATGAAACCCTAGGTTCAATCTTTATCACCAAAAGAAACACACGACCCCAAACAGTCATACGACTTTATTTTCATTCCTGTTTTATGAGGATGTCAATGCTAATTTTGGCTTCTTAAAGGAAGAATGAGAGATTTTTTTTTGCATGTCTACACCTGATGTAATAAAATTTTAAGACAACAATAATTGGTGCTCATATTAATTGATGTGGTCAATTTAACGTGGCCTATAGATTTTATTAGCCATACAGTAGTTGTCTGAGATCTGGAGGATTGCTCAGTGATTTCTCAAAGAGGTTGGTTCTGACCTGTGTTTTGTTGTTGTTGTTGTTTGTTTGCTTTGTTTTTTGTTGTTTATTTTTTCTAGTAATAAAGATTAAGTCCAGGACTCTACTGTATTCAAGTGTTCTGCCATTAGCTACATTTTTGTTATCCATGAAATTTCTTGGAATTCAGAGAGAAGAAATGAAGATAGAAGGGCTTACTGTGGGTTAGGAATTGTGGCCATACTGGGGTCCTTCAGGTAAGGCGATAGACACAGGACAATAACCACTGGTGAGGTTTAGGGACTAAGCAGAAAAGTCACATTTTCTTAAAGTTTCTTCATATTCTTTCTTCACTAGTCCCTATGATCCTTGAAACTTGTTCCTAAAAGCATATCATACTCAGCAGTACCGAGGCCCAGTTTCAGAGTTGCAGTGGCTGTGTAGTTTCTCCTGCACTGTGACCTTTTGATCAATGCCGAACACACTTTCTGACAAAGCTTTCACATGAACAAATGTGTATGTATGTGTTCCTCCTTGTCTGAATGAACACGTATTTAATCTGTCCAGATAGTCAATAATTTTTGGATCATGTTTGAAAATGAGCTCTAAGACTTATGGCTACATCTATGGAATTAGGTCAAAATGTTTCAGAAACATATTTTACTAAATAATACATGAATAGAAACATGTAACGCACAAATGCACACATGGGAATAGGTACAACTATACAAACTATACAAACATCTTGTAATGCATTACCAGTATCATGAAGCATTGGATCAGTTCCTTCTCCTTTCTAGGATATATATATATATATATATATATATATATATATATATATATATATATATATATATCATATTACCACACCTTATAATAAATTTGATAGGAAATTTTTGAGCAATTAGTCACCATTCTGTTCAAAGTCCAGGCATTTACTGAGAAACAGCAGATAGTTTTCCATTTCCAAATGATTTCTACTTTCCAAGCTTACCTATCAGACTTAACTTCTAAGATACATAATTTATTCTGTATATGTTTGCGAGAGTAGATTGTTGATTATGCTAAAATTCTGTAGATGCTCAATTTCCTTACAAAAAGTTGAGTAGAATTATCAAAGAACATATGTCCATATTCCTACATAACCCAAATCAATTGCAGTGTAAACAGTTATCATAATGACTTATTTAAGAGATAATAAAAGGTGGGGACTGGAGAGATGGCTCACTGGTTAAGAGCACCCACTGCTCTTCCAGAGGTCCGGAAGTTCTAGAGTACAATTCCCAGCTATCACATAGTGGTTTATAGCCATCAGTGAGTTCTGATGCCCTCTTCTGGCATGCAGGTTAACATGCAGATGGAACACTCATATACATAAATTAATAAGTCTTAAAAATTAGGAAAAGGAAAAAATGTCTTCATAATTGATGCAATACATATTTAGCATCCTTCTGACCTGATTGTGAATATGGAACCCATACTGCAGACACTGTTGAGTGTCTACCGATCTCAGAAGACAGGAATGTTTTATAAGCAGTCTAGTTTAATAATGCTGGAGCTCAAAGGTGATGATATCAAAATGGGTTAATTAGGTTTTACATGCATTAGTTAATTTTCAACTAGTTCAAATTCAGTGATCAACCTCAGATTTTTTTTTTTTTCAAAAATACACTTCCTGGAATTTCCCATTAGTGTTTGTATGAGTGGATGATCGATCTTAGGTCAGCAATTGCAACACTCTGGGGAGAAAAATGAGACATAGCAAGTAGCAACAGGGAGATTCAACTGAAGTGTGTATGCTTACTGGTATGCCAAAGAGTCATGGGAAAGTAAGACAGAATGGGAACTTTCTGGAAAGTAGTTTCTCTGTTCTCTTGTCCTTCCTTGACTGAATTATATCATATAAATCTCAGAAGCATTTAATGTCTGGAGAGACCACTTTCCAGCTGTTTTAATTGCAGTTGCCTAATTCTTGTGACTCATAGTTGAGTGTTGTATCTAAATGCTACCACATACCAACTATAAAACAAAAGGAAGGGAACCTAGCCAAGTGGAAAAGCTAAAGAAGACACTAAGCAGAAACATCTGTTTTAATTTAGAAAACCTGGCAGTAAACGAGACCCAAAAAGCCTAGAGCTCTGTGATCACCTCTCCACTTGTGAGAGAGGGAGTGATTGTGGTTTGTTTCTCTTGAATAACACTGCAGGTGGATTAAATGCAATTGATCTTTCTCTTTGTGCTCATGCATGTTCCTGGTAAACTTTCTTTGGTTTAAATTTCTTGGCTTCTCATGGACAACCACCTCTACATTAATATATTTCTAGTGTCTTAAATGTAACATACAGAAGACAGACAATTCATATGAAGCCTACTGTGTGAGTGTGTGATTTGAAGGTACAGACACTAACCAAGTCTTCATTTGCACATTTGCTCAAAGTCTTTAACACACCCTTATAAAGTTTCTAGTCCCACCAAAATCAAAGACTGTCTCAAATGTTGATTTAAAATATAAATTATGATACAAAAGGCAGCTAGGGAAGTTCTAGCTGACCCCCCCCCTCCCCAGGAAGCAAAGAAGGTCCTGGAAAACCCTGGGTGGGTGAGCCCAGTGTAGTTTCTTGAGAACAGAGAATATGGCAATGTCAGAATTCCCTGACCTAGAAGAAGGGAAAAAGGCATGTAAAAGTCCATAAAAGGTCCAAAGGGAGTGAGGCTTCAGAGAATGGCAGTGATGACTGAGGGAGAAAACATCCACTGTGGATCTTGCATTGGTGACTTAGCCTGTCAGAGCCCCAATTTTGGTTTCTTCATCTGTGATGTGGAATTAATACAAATTTCTTTGGATAATTCTGGCCAGTCAGAAGAGATTTTGTTGATCTGCGCCCAGAGCCACAGGCAGAGCTGGCACAGGTACACTGCCATCAGGACTCACAGCCTGCCCAGAGAGCCAAGCACCCAGATGAGACTCAGGAGAGCTCTTCTTCTTGAGCCCGTAAGGGAACCCACACTTTCTCTCTCCTGATTATGTGTGGAGAGATCTCTGGGAACTCTCAGGGTGCAGGGATCGCAGTGCAGTCTGGGATCAGACTGAGCCTAACAGTGGGCTCCCTTCTGAGCCCACTTGTGAGCCCATACTCTCTCTCCACTGACTATCAGGAAACACTCCGTGAGCTGGTATCATGCTACTGCTTAGGTCTGTGACTTTCAGGCCTTCATCTGCATCCAGACCTAGAACTGGCCCATTGCCATCAGAACTCATAGCCTGCCCATAGGAAGCTAAACACCCAGGGCCAATCTCCATCTGGAGCCCACAGCCCACAGACACACAGGAAAGACATGCTTCATTCATAGAGGACAAGATCAACTAACACCAAAGATAAGAAAGAAGCAAGTGCAAGAATTTAAGCAACAGAAACCAAGACAGCCTGGCAACATCAAAACCCAGCTCTCCCACCATCACAGCAAGGAGTGTATATCCCAACACACCAGAAAAATGAGATTTAGACTTAAAATTATGCCTCATACTGATGATAGAAGGCCTCCAGAAGAAAATGAGTAACTATAGGAAAACACAGAAAAACAACACAGAAAAACAAGTAAAAACTTTTAGAGAAAAACACAGGAAAACAAAAGCAAACAGATGAAGAAATTGAACAAAACAATCCAGGTTTTAAAACCAGCAATGCAAGCAATACATTGAGAGACAACACAAGAGACAACTCTGGAGAAAGAAAACCTAGGAAAGAGGTCAGGAGACATAGACAAAAGCATCAACAACTGAAAACAAAAGATGGAAAAGAGAATCTCAGAGGCAGAAGATAACAGAAAACATTGACACAACAGTCAGAGAAAATGTAAAAATTACAAAGCTCTTAACCCAAAACATCCAGGAAATCCAGGACACAGTGAGAACACCGAACCTAAGGACCACTGAAGGACCTGAGAGAATCTGAAACTCCATGGGAAGAAGAAAATTATTACCTAATTAATCCTACCATAGCTTCCAGGGACTACAACACCTACCACCGAGTCTGCATAGAGAGACCCATGGTTTTAGGCACATTTTCAGCAGATAGCATTCTCAGGCATCAATGAGAAGAGAGACTTTGATCCAGTGAAAGCTCGTTTTCCTATTGTAGAGGAATGCCAAGCAATGTGAAGAGGGTGGTTGGGAGTGGAAGCACCTTCATGGAGGCAATGGGAGGGTGAGGGGGGATGGGACTGTGGGAAAGTGAATAACATCTGAAATGTAAATACAGAGAATACTCAATTTTAAAAAAGAAAAAAAAAAAAGAAGAGATTTTTGTCTCCGTTATCAGATGAATATTTTTTTCTTTTTATACCACAAATCGAATAAGTTTGGGATCTCAAGAAATATGTAACATAGTATAATCAAACAATCTTTTAAAATCTCTTTTTCAGGTTTATTTTTATTTAAATTTCCTGAAGGCTTTTGTACCTAAGGCTGAATGCAGAAAAGCAAGGACTATTTGTTGAACCCTGCTTTCAGATACCAAGTAGCCATCTTCTATGTTTCCAAGATTGTCTTTCACTGGGGATGTTTTTGGTCCACTTCCTTCAAGGGTTTACTAGCCTTTCTTCTGTAAGGATGATAATCAGATAAGCTCAGGGAGATTACATTTTAAGAGAGAAGTCTGAGAATAAAATTTCATACCAGCACCAAGCAGAGGGGATAGGGAAATGGCTCATTGGTGTAGAGTGCTAGCAAGCAGGAGAACAGGTTATGAATCCCCAGAGATCTATGGAATGCCAGCTAGTCTACTGTCATTGCAGCTTTGGAAAGTGTACACAGGGAATCCCTTGAGAAGCCTGGCTAGCAAGACCTGCAATATCAGTAAGCTCTGGGTTTAGTTGAGAGAGCCTGCCTTACTGAATAAGCTTTGCAGGCCATCAAAGATAATTTAAGGTATATGGGGCCTTCACATGCATGTATACGTGTGTGTGTGTGTGTGTGTGTGTGTGTGTGTGTGTGTGTGTGTGTGTGCCCACACTCATGCGTACTGTAACATAAAAATTAAAAGTAAAGTGGCAAGCGGAGGAACAGCATTGAATAGCTAGCTGTTCTTAGAAATTTCTGGGGTACACAATTGTGAAGCGATCTTGCTAGGATTATTTAGCATGGATTTATCTTACATTGCAAATGTGACTGCTTTTGTTGTTTTTGTTTGTTTGTTTTGCTTTTTCTTTGTTTTATAGGTTGAACAGGTAATATAAAAACTGATAGAAAATTCAAAATTCAAGAGAGATTAGTTTCTCTGAGTACCTCTTGTTGTTGTGACCATTAAATTACTATAATGAGTGTCCATGAATTAGTTTCAACATTACCTTTTTCTAGAAAAACATAGCTA
Organism: Micromys minutus; assembly: GCF_963924665.1. NCBI lineage: Eukaryota > Metazoa > Chordata > Mammalia > Rodentia > Muridae > Micromys > Micromys minutus. The sequence goes on from NC_137971.1 coordinate 105,523,199, forward strand.
AACCAAAGAGCGAAATTAATCGAAGTGATAACTCAAAACTACTGAGTGACATAATGAATATTGAACGATCTTCAATTCTTTTCCTTCTGAGCTGGCCTAAAGTCACTTTTACTCACTAATACGTTTTTTTAACATAGTTTTCAGTCTCTGTGAGTCCTGCTGAAATAGAATATTTTGCAAATGTAATTGTGATGCATGAAATAAGTTGCTGCTTTTCTTTGTTTCCTTTTCCACGTTTGCTGTTTCCCACCTGTCCCTTTCCTCTGGTAATATTTACTCTTTCAAAATTGAATATATCTCAGCTTTTAGTAACTATAATTTCTCAACTGTATTTGTCTGTGAACACAATGTGTGTGTGTGTGTGTGTGTGTATACAGTGCACCTGTCCATACTCATATATAAATGCCTTCCACAAGAAGGCACAGGCATAATAATTTATTTGCCTTATCCCACTGAGACAAGATCTGTCTGCTTTTCTAGAGCTTGCTGAATTTCGGCTTTGCTAGCTTTTGCATATTCTAGCAATATTCTTATACTTATTCTTTCCCCACTAGACACTCAAGGAGTTTATCACTTCTAAAACTGTTTCTACTCACATGTTCCAGGTTGTGAAATATGTGCCATGTGCTAATGGTCTGATCTTTCCCTGTATATTAGCGATGAAATCCTAGGAAGAATCTTTTCATTTTTCATTACCAACACTCTCAGGCATTTAAGTTCTTCACAGAAAATGATATTATCTTAAGATTTAGGGGATAAAATAAGTCATCTTTCTCACCCTCACAAATGAGAAAATTCAGATCATTCAAAGCTAGGTTTAATTCAGAATCACAGGGACGGGTCTCGTTTTTATTGTAACTGATAATCCCTTTTGCAGATCTTTGCATCTGTAACACACATTTATTCATTTCACTATTTTAAATGTAATTTGTAAGAGTCAATTAATATTTACTGGTTATTGAAGCAGTCAAGGGGTGGTTTCAATAATGTTTTTTGACAACTTTAGACCAGTATTATTTCCAAGTATATTCGTTTACTAAGACTGCCCATGAACAAATACTATAACTGGGTGGTCTCAAAAATAAGATTTTTTAACTCACAGTTCTAAAAGCTAGAAATCTAAGATCAAGTCATCAGCAGGCTTTGCTTATTTAAAATTCTCAACCATGTCATATAGGTGGTAGCTTGCTTCTCAGAGTGCAATCATGTTGTCTATTTTTGGATGTTGTATTTGCTGTGTGTTTGGATGTGCTTTTCTGTTCTACCAGTGCACTAGCCATAACGGACTAGAACCCACTCCAAAGCTTCAGTTAGAAGCATAGACTGTAGTCACCTGATTCGAGCTTAAAACGTGAAGATCTTAGATTAATCCTTCTGCAAAGTGTATAAGTTTGACAAGAGAGGTGCTGTCAGAAACCAAATTAAAGCAGATTATAGAGTACTTTTACTGACATTAATGATCATACACATATCTGTCCTTTTTTTCTGGTGGCTCACATCCAAGAGAAGAAACAGGCCAGAGTATCAAAACTATGCAACGACAGAGAAATGTTTGAGTTCCGTGAAAGCATGAAGAAGGAATGTCACCATGAGATCGTATGAAAGATAATATGTTACAGTCTGGCAGTTTTAAGTTTTCTTTCCACAAGGTAAACTGTATGATTGCTATAAGACCCCAGGAGAGAACTGAAAAGCACAGGGCTCATGTTCCAATTAACAAGCTGGGAAATGGGTTCCTAAAGAATACTGTCTGACAGAGTGGTCCTCTGAGTAGACAGTGTCCAACTCCAGTGTTACTTTCTTTTCTTAAAGCATGTGGTCTCCATAGCAGATTAGCTCTGAACTCTCCCACAGTAGAACAAACAATTTCATATCAAGGGTATAATTAATATTTACTTAACAGTTTGTGAGCCTGAAGATGGTAGCTCATTTTTAGTATCACAATTGCTAGAAAGTTCTTGTTTCTTTTTGTGGGATGTTTAGATGCTTAACACATCAAGGTTTAACAAAATCATTAACAAAACAGTAGTGTTTGTGGTTCAATTGGAGAGATGGTTGCACAGTCATGGGACTTGGTCTCTTGCAGTTCAGCTGCGAAAAGAAACAAAAAATATAGGATGAGAAGAAGGGTTTAAGAAAAATGTCCTACCCTGATTCAACTACTCCTAGAGACTGGTTGCTGTATTGGGAGTGAGGATGCACTGTTTGCCAAAGATTCTCATTGTAGCATCTACAAAAACTGTACAGGTCATGTATGATTAGCTGTAGATAGCAGATGCAGAGACATAGATGATGAAGATGGTAGATAAATATATGATTGATTTTTGATAAATTAGATAGATAGGTAAGTGATTGTGACCAACATGCGGTTGGAAAATGTCATTTCACTCTTCTTTGAATGTGTGGCATATTAGACATTCAACGTTACTTACTGAATAAATGAATTAATCAGTGAGCAAATGGGAGTATCCCACATAAATGACCGAAGACACGTCACCCTTTAGTAGACCACGTTATCTAAGCAGTGGGTATGTTATTTGTCTTAACATTTTTGATGACTTAAATTATGTATTTCAATGGTATGCATATGGGTGTTTTGTCTGCATGTATGTCTGTGAGTTACATATGTGCCCTGTGTTTTTGGAGATGAGAAGCTTTGTCATCTGTGGAACTGGAGTTAAAAACAGCTGTTCATTGTTGCGGGATTTAAACCCAGGGATTCAAACCCAGGACCTCTGAAGGAGCACACTGTGTTCTTAAATCTCCAAACCGTCTCTGCAGCCCAACACGGGGTATATATATAACCGAGTACAAGCAAGGTCCAATCACACTGAAGCTCTTCAGCAATCAAGAGAAGTTTTGCTTGCCTTCTTTTTATAGACTATTTTGCTTTTCTTGTTTTCAGCACAGTTGTTTTCATATCTTCCCTTTTTAATTTCTGCAAGCCACTCCCACTACCACTGCTAGACACTCTTACTTTTCCCTCCTACTCTGCCTTTCTCTGAGAAACAAAAGAGGAAGTGAAAACGGTTTGCATGTTTACTGATATATATATTTTTTGCAATGAAAGAATAGCTTGGAGCCATTTCATGTTATACTTAGCAGAGCCATTTTACAGTTTTCCTTGCCCTCTACCTAATTACCAGTTTCAATACTGTTAAGAATAGAGCAGAAGCTAAAAGAGCCAATCATATCTGCAGTCAGTTACTGGCAGCAGGAGCAGGTGCTGGTTAGACTAGGAAGGAAGTTGTTAATGCAGAAGATACAGGCAGCCTGTGGATCACACGACTTTCTACTACTGTTCTATACAGCTTCTAGGTCACCCAGACAGAAGGGGCATCCTTAAAAAGATCACACAAGATTGGTAACAGAAGCACCCAGGCAAACCAGGACTCTGGAAAGGAATGACTGAGCGAAAATCAAAGGCATCTTTTGCTCTGTTCCCCATCCTCTTCCTTGATACATTTTGGGAGTTTACCAGCCTGTACCAACGATTGTTGCCCAGCAGTCAGCCAGAATGCAATCTGTTGCCTAAGAAAAAGCAGCACGTGTGGGAGGAAGGGAATGCAGAACTCTTCTGTGGGCTGTGGGTCTACTGCACAGCTGAGCATTCAGTTAAAGCGAGTTTTGCTTCTGTGGCATTTGTAAAGTAAAAGAAGACCTAACGTGAACAGGCAGAGCTGTGGCCCCTCCCTTTAATCCTCTTGCTATTATTATTATTATTATTATTTTCTGTACAGTTTATTTTCAAGAATCTGTGGTATAATTTGATTCTGGTAGAGGATATTACGTCGTGTGTACTGAAAGACAAGGCTAACATAAAAAATAAAATGGAGGCAAATGTGGGCTATGAGAGGCAGAAAAGGTGCTTTTGTGGAAAGCAGGAGAACAGCGGTGTTAGGCCAGGAGTATGGGAAGTGTGAACCCTTAAGAGCCAGGGGTTGTATTGTTGGACTTCAGAAGGTAGAGCTGCATGTGTAAAGAAAAAGAATGGCAAAAGCAACAACTAAAACCACACCACAGGCAACGGGATTGATTAGAATTCGGAGTAGCAGCCTCTGACACTGAGGTTATGGCCACAGACATTTGCTATATTGTTTAGGTGACAGTGATGTGCTCATGTGATAAGAAAATGATTAGAGAGCTGCCATTCGTACTATGTTCTCAGCTTTGCCAGGTGTTGCAATTGTTTTTAAATCTCTGGTGAAGTGTTTAGGTGACCTTTGTATGCCACAGGGCATTTCTGCAGTTTTACCTTTATAAATAACTCAACAGTTTTTTTTCTTTATCATTTTATTCGTTTACATTTTCATTGATACCTCCCGTTACCCCTCTACACCCCCCTCATCCCATCCCCTCTCCCCCTCCCGTTTGCCTCTATGAGGGTGCTCCTCCACCCACTCACCCACTCCTGCCTCACCCTACCTCCCTAGCCTGGACCTCAGTGGAAGAGTTAGGAAAACGACTGAAGGAGATGAAGGGAATTGCAACCCTATAGGAAAAACAATGTCAACTAACCAGAACACCCAGAGCTCCCAGGGACTAAACCACCATCCAAGGAATATAACATGGAGCTATCCATGGCTCCAGCTACATATGTAGCAGAGGATGGCCTTATCTGACATCAATGGGAAAGGAGGTCCTTGGTCAACCATTTTTCTTAAGTTCCACAGACTTAATGACCTGTTCCATTCTTCCAGAAACTGAGGTTTTGAAACTTTAGAACGCTAACAGATTTCTAAGGCATCTTATTAAAAAACATTTTTTTTTTTGATCAGTGGCTTTGACATGGGGCCTCATTAAGACTGATAACACTTCAAACAGCTAGCATAGCCTTACATGAAAACTACTAGTGCTTGCTTTCACTCTGACTGTGGTCCATAATTTAAGAGCTCATGGTTAGGATTTAAAAAATACCATTTGCCTTCCATTGGCTGATTGAGTCCTGGAAAGGTTTTTATTTATTGATTTATTCTTAAATCTTTTCTCCTTTCTTCTTTTCTTCATTTTTCTTTCTTTCTTCCTTCTTTTGTTTTCTAACCTTTTTAATGCAACTTCCTAGCCTGTAAAATAAGAAGACATAAAGATCTTCAGTACTGTAGAGCAGTTATCATACATTAACTTCAGTAGACTAGCAGTACAAGGTACTCAATGACCTCTGTCTCTCTCATCAGAGTGAGCTTGATTCCCTCCACCCACTCTCTCACTTCTATTGACACTTACAAGAATTCTGTCCCTACTCCTAACCTCTAGTCTCTTTGACCTCAGCTTCTCTAAATGAGGGCATCTCCATTGTCTCCTATTTTCATTCAACCCAGCTCTGTTCTTTAGTCCAGGTCCACACTGGAACTCCAAACTTCTTGTTGTTTATGTATTCATAGAACATCTTCTGTGTGCTAGGTGTTGTGATGAATTCTAGAAGTGTATTCAGTATAAAGAATAATGGGCTTGCTAATCATTACATGAATGTATACAATATATATATGAGGATGGGTAAAATACAAGCATTAGGTCTTGAGTACAGATGTCTAAAACTTATGGAAAATGCCAGGTGTGGAGGTGCATGTCTGTGTCTGTAATCATAGCCTTTTGTGTGGAGGAGGATGGAGACCAGTATCTCACTGGAGTACAGTGGCTAGCAACTATAGTTGAGTTGATGACCTCCAAGTCTAATGAGAGATACTGTCTCAAAAAATCAGGTAAGGAGTGATGAATGATAATACCTAATGTCACCCTGAGGTTTATATACACAAATCCACACAATTCATACCTACATGAACACATAAATACATTATACTACACTATACTACATAACACACACACACACAGAGTAGAAGGAAAACGTGCTAAAGTAAAGAATGTATAGAATGCAGTTTACTCTCTATTTTATATTCAATGCAAACTGTTGCAATACAAGTCCTTTGTTGTTGTTTGGTAGATTCTTACACATCCTTGTCTAGGCTATGGTCATAAGTAACAAATGAATGGAGTACCAAAATTATCATTGCTTGAGTTTTAAACATATTCTCTCTTTTTGTGAGATTATGATACTTCATTTCTCTCTTTCTTTTCTTCACCTCACCTCCACTCATATACTCAGACTTATACTTTTCTAATTCAAAATGACCTCTTCTTTTTCATTATTTGCTGATTCATATATGTATATTTCTATATAGGTAAATATAGCCTGCTCAGTCTGTGTAAGTTTTAAAAGTCAATGAGTAAGATAAAACTAAATTGCCATAGATGCAACTTCCTTTATCAATAATATAAGCTGTCTCTTATGAATCAGGTGACAACCAGACCAGAAAACTTTACTCCCCCTTTTGAGTAATGACCATAGATTTGGACTATTTCCAATTTAATATATATATATTTTTTATCTCTTGTCACAAGGTATGGTCATCTGAAAAAGGGAAGCCCAGTTGAGAAAATCTTTCACTAACTTGGCCTGTAGGGTTGTCTGAAGGGAAGGCTGTTGTGGATGCTGTAAGAAGCTGAGTAGGCCACAAGGAGTTAGACAGTATGCAGTACTCCTCCATGGCCTCTGCTTCAGTTTCTTCCTCCAGATTCCTGCCCCAACTTTCCTCAGTAATGAACTATGACTTGGAAGTGTAAGCCAAATACATACTTTCCCACCTAAGTTGCTTTCGGTAAGAATGTTTTATTGCAGCAATTGAAAACAATCTAAGGAACATTACATAGTAAATTTAGCAACATGTAGGCAAACAATGTTTGCCTAATTGTGCAGTATAAGTTCATCTACAGTGTAACAGCAATGAGCATATAGTTCAGAAGGCATGTGATAGGTCATACCAATGAATAGTCTTTCTGTTATAGAAATACAATGAATAGAAATAAGTCAGAGAATAAAATCTACTCAATAGATGATTTCAAGTATGTGTCAAATCTATAGTGTCAAATATTTTTAGCTACGTAGTAGGCTAGAACAGTAGGATCACTTGAACTCATAAATATGACCAAAGTGAAATTGACAGAATGAACCCACCTAAAACAACAATACAGAAAGCGACAGACAGAGAGAATGATAGATAGAACGAATAGATGATAGTATAGTTAAAAATACCAAATTAGCAATTGATATGGCTTTTTAATCTTTAAAAGTGCATTTTATTTCATCATAGATTCTTAATTTTGAATAATAACATCTTATCCAAAAGAGACAAAAATCCCTAAAAATTTAATAACATTTGTTTCTTAGCTGATTATACTGATACCATTCTATTACTGATATATGCAATAGACATAGTCTCCATCTTGATGTAGTTTATAGTCTAGAAAGGGAGCCAGATAATTCAATGAATGTGAAACTTGAAATAGGAACATTCTTCATGTCTATATTGTATTTATGCTTTTGAATATATTTGATGGCAAAGAGACTTTGTCAATATAATTAAAGGAATGAAGATGTTTAAGGCACAATACCTTTGTTTATTTAAGTGGGACTAATATCACCACATGATCCCTCAACGCAGATGGGAAAGGCAAAGTCAGAAACCAGAGAGCTACAAACTACAGGGATTCAATGAAGCATGGCCGAGTATGATGGGACCAAGAAACAGGAGCCACAATATAATCTCATAGCCACAAGCCTCTGAAATCTGCCAATTAACCAGAAATCCATCAAATCTGCTCTAGAAGAGACCTGGCACTAGTACTTCAAGTCTAGTCCAATAGGAACAGGAAAAGATAATTCCACCACATTGTGCCAACATCCAGAGATTGCCTAAGAAACCAGTGAGGCCTAAAACTTACACTCATGATAATTTGTCCTACAGCCACAAAATCTATTATAATTATTATTATAATCATTATTTTTTAATGAACCAAAAAATAAGCCATATAGGAGGGGTTAGGATAAGAAAGTTCTAGTTTTTTAGAGTTCTAGAGGTATTGAATATGACCATGGAGTAGACACACAAGAAAGAGACACAATTAAAGATTGAAAAGAAATGTACAGGGTTTGAAGGGCCTTTTAATTCAGGAAAGTATTGTGCATGCTTTTTAAGATCCAAGGAATTCAATATGTGGTCAGCATAAAGAATCTGCATTTATGTGGAATGCACAACATGGGCCTAGACTACAATAGGGTCGAGAAAGTACAAGGTTCTTGCAGGGGCTCAGATAAGTGTGCTGAGAAAGGGAACAATGGAGCTCAGTGCTGAGCTTGGCTGCAGACTCTGTCTACTATGTCTTTCACACTTGTGTTCCTCTCCCTCTACTCAATTAATAATACAGTGTGGTAAGGGTGCCTAGGTCTCAAGAGGAAGGCCTCTACTGCCTTTTATTTCCTCATGTTGTGTGAGAGAGGAAAAATATGGAGTTTGTGTGTTTTAAATTGGTAAAACAGCCTAGTTTTGTCAATTTTGGTGAAAAGACATCAAAACTAGGGGAGTTATTGGAGAAAAGAAGCCTTTCAGCGAGAAGGAAGGAGGTAAGAGGAGGAGATAAGGCAAGAAGGACTAACATGTAGAAATGTGAACTTGTCAAGGAATACAAACATAAAACAGAAACTAGTTCTTCCACTTCCAAAGTGTTTGGCCTTGAGCAGGGCACTTAACCTTTCTGAGTTTCACCTTCCTGGTTTGTAAATAGCTGCAATAGCTATTTCATATGGCTATAAGGAGAGTCAGATATAGAGAACTAACGACTTTCAAGGTTGAAAGTGCATTCTTAAAGTGATATACCCTCTTGCTCTTTGCTTGCTCCAGGCTGCAGTACATTTGAAATCCCCATCCCCACTCTTCTCTCCTGCCTTCCTCCCTTACTTTTTTCCTCTATTTTTCTTTTCTCTTTTTCTTTTTATTAATTATTCCATTTGTTCACATCTCAAATGTTATCCCACTTCCCAGTTACTACTCCACCAGCCCTCCATCTCACAACTGCCCTCCTCCCTCACCCTTTGTCTCTATGAGAGTGCTCCCCCACCAACCCACACTTTCCTGCTCCAGTATCCCCCTGCTGGGGTTTCAGGCCTCCCACAGACCAAGGCCCTTGCCTTCTGTTGTTGTCAGGCAAGGCCATCCTCTGCTACATGTGTATCTAGAGCCATGGATTCTTCCAGGTACACTCCTTCCTTGATGGCCTAGACTCTGGGAGAATTGGGTGGTCTGGCTAGCCTATGTTGTTCTTCTAATGGCACTGCAATCCCCCGTTCTCCAATATTTTTGTCAGCTCCCCCTGCAGGTTTCCTGATGGTTGACTTCAAGCATTCAAATCTGAATTGGTCAGTTGCTGGCCGGACTTTCTAAGGACCCACCATATTAGGTTTCTGTCAGCAAACACCTCTTGACCTTGGCAACAGTGTTGGGTTTAGTGTCTGCAGACATGAACAAATCCAGGTGGGGCAGTCCCTGATTCACCTTTCCTTCAGTCTCTGTTCCATTTTTTGCCCCTGTTCTTCTTTTGGACAAGAATATTCCTGGGTTAAAAACGACCACCCATAGTCTGTGGTGGTCCGATAGTATGCATGGGATTAATTTAATGTTCTTGTATCTGTTGAGGTTTGTTTTGTGTCCAAGTATATGGTCAATATTTGAGAAGGTACCATGAGGTGCTGAGTAGATGGTACATGTTCCTCTTAAAGTCCTTAAAGATGATATCTTCATGAAGTGAGAGTTTAGATCTGAATCTTGCTTCATAGGTGTGTTATAGTAAATATTGAAAAGTGGCTTAACATTTTATCCCACACTTTGCCAGCTCCCAAGGGGCCATCTGGCACTATAGGGATCTCTAACTTAGCACTTCATGCCACCTCTAAGAACTCAGGCATGGTCACTGCACAGATAAGACTGCCTAGTGTGTTACTTTCCTCCACTGCACAGTATAAAAATGACTCACATCCATTAATCTATCAAACAGATTATATGTTAAATTCTCAATCCTCAAACCCTTTATACAATAAATTCTCAACCAGTGGACAGAGATATAAAGTGCCCATCCAGAAAAGATAAATTAGACTCATAGGAACCCTTACTAATAATCATAACAACCTCATCAAGCTAGAGATGTGCTGAGAGAAATAAACATTGGCTTCCATGTTGCCTCCAGAATCTCTCCTTCTCCATCAATCTCTGCCTACTGCCTCCTCTTCTGCTCCTCCAGCCTCTTTCATGCTTACCTCTCCACTGTCTAATCATATATTGCCTTTACATAAACCTACATATCACCCTTTTTGTTTCCTTTAAAAAACTTTACTTTCAAAAGTAAGCTGTTTGTGACTATTACCACTTGAAAATATTCTAAATGACTATGTTTTCTCAAAGTTAATTTGCTTAGGTAGGCTATAAAACTAAATTAGTCTTCAACTCAGTCAGAAATCTGAGAATGGCCAAATATTTAAAATCATGAGAAGCCTAACATGGTTTCCAGTGCTGAGACAGGTTGTAGAGACACATCTCCACTAGCAGTCCCCTGTTAGCAAGTGGGAGTAGTCTTTGGCCTCTGCCCCAGGATCAATGACAGATATTGAATTGCAGAAATCTTTAAGGGCTGATAATATTGGCTCAGCAAATATTATCAGTCGACTATTCTGCATAATGTGTCTCTTTCTGGGCAGTATTAGTCTATAGATGAAATAGGCAGTTTCTGCCCAGTGGCTGCCTAGCCACAAAGTATATCTCACCTGAAGGTAGAGATGCTCAATTTCTTCGTTAAATCCATCAAAGGGGAACTGTGAGGTGCAGATATGTCTCAATAAAAGATAAATAACATTAAATGTGATGATTTATGGATTTCTGATGTTTTGGAAAAACATCTAACTATATAAAAAAAACACTTCTGAACTGTTAAGCCTTGACTACTCTTTGTCATTTTAATTGAAATATCTTTAAAACACCCTTTTAAATGACTCAGAACCATGAGTTTGCTCTCCAGCCCTTAACTGGGTCTAAGCCTTGCATTCTCAAATGCATTGCATAGGTACAATACCTATATGAAAGTAACAATACGCCTTTACATTTCCTCTCGGTCTCCCAACATGGCATCCTCAGCAAAAAAGAAAAATATGAAGGGGAAGACCATGTCCCTAACAGTGTTTCTTTCTAGCTGGGGATGGAATAATTGGTGGAGGAAGCACCTATGTCCCCAAACCAGTCAGCTGTGCTAGTGAAACAGATGATCTGATAGGAGATGTATCCACAACTCGGCATAGTAACGATGATGATATGTAAAAGGCACCTCCAAGTGACCGTAGCATCCTTCTCATGGCTCCGCGGGCTGCTCGGGACCCAATATCGACTGGAGCCGACTTCCTATGTCCCCACCCTACACTGCTTTCCTAGGGAATCTGCCCTATGATGTGACAAATGACTGCATTAAGGATTTCTATAAAGGATTAAATATCAGTGCTGTTCGCTCACCTGAACCCAGCAATTCAGACCTTTCTAAACTTTTAAAAAAAAAATGAAATGAAATTCTTTTGCATGCTGCTGTAGCGTTTTAAAGTACTGAAGTAACTGGAGACTCAACACTACTAGTCCAGTCGTGGTTTGACAAGCTTTGGGGATGTGCTCAATTATATTTTATACCCAGATTATAAGGGAAATGCTGTGACCTTCAGTCAACACATGAATAAAATCATCATTTCTGCATGACGAAGCACTTACAGGCAGTGCGAGGTTCTGGTCTTCAGTATCCTGGTAATGCCCCTTTTAAACAGTCCTTTCTAGAGGTCCGAACATGCCCACATTCTTTGCTGTCAAACAACCTTGTCACTCTGGCTATCTCATTTTCTCCATGAGCTCCCAGAGCTGTCTGTGAGTCACCTCCCAAAAGAAGATTCAGCCTGAGGACTGAATTTTCTGCTTTTCTCAAGCAAACCTGTCTTTGATTCCTGCCCCTGTGCCTGTTCCTGCTGCTCTCATCCCCAGCTGATGGGCTTGGGTGGTGATTGGTAGTGTGTAATGGGGTGTAAATGGGGTGAGGCCAGCAGCCTTGATTGGAGTGTTTTAAGGTTTCTATAAATTTCCTTCCCTGGAACCCCATGCCAGTGCTTGAGTTAATACTGTATGTGACCTCGGCTGTAGTTTTTCTGCCCAGGAGGGTTGGCTTCTTTACTCCCCTCAAGAATAAAGGAGAATGAGAAGAACTAGTGAACAAGGTCTTAGATTCTTTTGCAACATTGTGGCTTGACCTGTCTGTTTTGATGTGCACCTTTGTAGGGTAAGCTCCAAAGATGGCAAGCCTCCCTGTTGCGGGTAGACAGGTACTTCCAGACAAATGATACTCAGGCATGTGTGTATGTGTGTGTATGTGTACAGAAGTGTGCATGTGTGTACAAATTTTTCTGTCTATGAAAAATCTTACTTTTGAACATTAAAGATAAGTAATCACAATTACATTAATTTTTAAGCAACAAGAAAATTAGTTACAATTAATGTTCCTTAATAGAATAATCTTATGAGTTTCAATAAAACCACAAACTGACAAATAACATGATGTTACATTGTTACATGCTCAAAGGTACAGGTGTAGACATTTTCCCCCCGAAGTTAAATGACTTGAGTTAAATCTCTATTTTTTTCAATTTTTATTAAATATTTTATTTATTTACAGTTCAAATGTTATCCCCTTTCCTGGTTTCCCCTCCACCAACCCCATAGTATTCCATCCTCCTTCCCCCTGCTTCTATGAGGATGTTCCCCAACCCTGACTGTCTATTCTTAGTCATCAAGGGTAAATTAACATTTCCTAAGAAGGTCTAGAGGATGCCAGTGTGGAAGGATGACCTAGAGGAGTCGAAGAGCATGAACACAGTAGCAAAACACGAACAACCAATGTTCAAAGTGATAGATACGGTAATTCCACAGACTTGAATAAGTACTAATATATGTTAATAAAAAATAAAAGAAAACAACAATAAACCTATAGATAATGGGCTTTACCAACTGGAAAACTCTTGAAGGGAATGGAAAAAAATCAAGATCTGTTAACAAGAAGGTTTCACTGGTAGGCTTAGTTCTAACACCTGCAAGTCCCGAGATGGTATTTTTGAGGTTAGAAATTATTGCTTTCTGGCCCTAAGCCATGTTGTGGGCTTATGGGAAAAACCAGAGAGTTGAGAAAGACTTCAGAAGAAGACTCAGGAGGTCTTAACAGCAGACCATAGAAGATGAGCAAACACTGAGTCATTATGCAGTCATAAAGGCTGAAGAGAGACATCATCTGGGATAAGGGAAAGACAGAACTCTGTTTTGTTTTCTGTTTGTTTGTAATGTGTGGGTTTTAGCCCTTTTTAGTTTTTGTGCCTCCCGGAATTCTATGGCATAAAAAGAGTCAGGAATTAAGAGAGACAGCAAAGCCTGAGAAAGTCACAAGAATATGATGTTAGTACAAAACTTGTTGGCAGTTTGAAACAACTTGGCTGCTTTTCTGTGCGTGCTAAGGAGAGGCATAAGGAATAGGGAGGAATAAATTCTCAGGCTCTTTTTGGCCAGTCCTTTGCCTTATTCAAAATCTGCTTTGTTATGGTTAGTTGAAATGAGCAAAGCCCTTCACAGTGTGATTTTTAAGTCTTAAACTTCTTTTCCTGAACATAGAAATACTAACTGTATTACTTCTTCCAATAAAGGGACAGATTTTTATGTCATTATGCAGTCACAATGGAGTACAGGGCTGCAAGTCCAAACTCTCGGTCATCATAGTTGTCCTGGTTGGAGGGCTTGATGGCCAATGAGGAAGGATAGCTGTGATCTAGCCAAAGACAAAGACAAGAGAAATCCTAATTGGTGGTAAAGGAAGGTGGAGGGAAAACATCAAAGACAAAGGAACTGGGAGACAATTAGGCTGTGAAGAGCCTGGATCCAGAGGCAAGTATGGAACCTCTGGGAGGCTGAAGCACTGTGGAGTCGATCACAACACCGTTTCTTCTAAGAAGTCTCTGACGTTTGTTGGTTTTAGATTTGAGATATCTGTTCCCACTGAAGGTGGTTAAACTGTTGTAGATTTTCCTGAAGACCCTTTCATGATAACGTTAGGTTTCCTGGGCCAGGAGGACTGCAGAGTTGTTTTCAGCCTTTGCAGATTACCAGTGTGATCTAGGAGGCTGGGCTTTCTGAAGGGAGATAATGGACTTCAACTGAGCCAGCAAAGAAGGCTGGGCTAAAGCCCCAGGAATGAAGGGCGTGTCCTGGAGGTTTTTGCTAAACTTCAAAGGGTGCTCCTGGCTCTATATCAGCAAAAAAAATACTTGGCATGTGTTCTGGTGGCGTCTTTTTGTATTTTACCTCAAGGGGAAGACTTTAGGGCAAAACACATAGGGAATATCATGGAGAATCAGTAGACTGGGGACAGAGAGCCACTCTTGACTTCAAAGTCTTTAGAATGGGCCCTGGAAAATACCCTATCATGTGACATTCAATAACATGAACACCAGAGAACTTACGTTCCCAAGAAGAATTACCCAGCAAAACCACCACCCACAGCTTATTCTTGGCAGCTGGTCCTGACACCTTACTCACACCTTTCCATGAGCTACTCAGTTGCCTCTACTTCTACTCTGCAGAAGGAAGCTCTTTTTGCATTTGGTAAATCTCTAATACTCTCCAGGGGACTTTCTTTTAAAAAATCTGTTTATTCTCATTTTCCAATTATTTGGACAAACCCATTTATAAGCAATAAAAATACTATTTCTCCTGCTTTATTTTGTTGAGAATTTATTTGATTTATTTGGTCTGTATTTCTTTTAGCTAATTATCTTTTTTTTTTTTTTTTTTTTTCTGGGAATGACTGAAATTTTCCCAGGGAAGGGCTCTGTGAGAGAGAAAAAGTCCAAGAGAAAAAAAGCCAGGTTTCTGTGGTCTCTACCAACCAAAAATGTATATTAGCATGAACATGCTGCCCTGCTTTTATATGAGTCTGCTTTGGGTAAAGTAATTATCATTTTTCTAATAGTTTATATATAGCCAACCATTTCATGAATAATTTTAAAATTGAATTTTCTTCTCTATTTGAAATCTCCTTTTAGTAAAAGATTTTAGTACAGTTAACAGTTAGAAATTCTATATGATAACTATTCTAGAATTACAGAGTTTTCCTTGGCTCGCTGTCTACAGCATGCTATAATCTCTCACTCTGGCTGGTAAAATAGCTCTTTTGTCTGCAGTAGGCAATAGATTTTGTGTTTGTCTTTCTGTCTCTTTGTGTGGTGGTTTGAATATACTCAGCCCATATTAGGAGGTTTGGCCTTGCTAGAGTAGACATGGCCTCATTAGAGGATAAGCATCACTGTGGGGTGGACTTTGAAATGCTGCCCAGTGTGGAAGAGACTCTTGATTGTGGCCTGCAGAAGAGCCTGTCTTTTCCTGGTTACCTTTGGATCAAGATGTAGAACTCTTAGCTTTTTTGGCGCCATGTCTGCCTGCACACACCCATGCTTCCTGCCATGATGATAACTCTCACCTCTGAAAGTATAGGCTAGCACCAATGAAAAGTTGTTCTTCATAATTAAATGCTGTCCTTTATAAGAGTTGTCTTGGTCATGATGTCTCTTCATAGCAATGGAAACCTTAAGACAGTCTGTACCTAGGTGCTACCTCCCATAGAAAATATATTTGTGGTTTGAAAAGAGACCTCCATGTAAAACACTTTGTTAACTCATAGGCAAACATATTGTTCTTTATTAAACATCCAAAGGGAAGAATTTTATTATCTGATGATGACAATCCACTGTGCTGGGTTCTTGGTAGAGTACTTTACATATATAACTGTAGGTAAGTACAACTTTTTTTTTTCTATTGTGTTTATGAGCAACCAGATGTAAGGATTTTGTTGTTACTTACCAAAGGCCATTGGGAAATAAAGGGTGGGGCCACGTTTCCAATACCGTGTCTCTGTATTGCCTACATGTATGTATTACATTATATGCATGTCTAATGTACAAGGATGTCAAAGAGAGTGTCAGATTATCTGGAACTAGAGTTACAAATGCTTTCTTATTATCAATATTCAAAAGCCATATGTCTTTATATTTTGCTTACTTATTGCTTACTAACTGTGTGATGGGGTTATTATTATTGTTATTATTATTATTATTATTATTGTCATTTCATCAATACTTTAGTTCTCTTGGTTTCTGCAACAAAATAACACAAATGACTTGATTAAAAATTTATTCTCATAATTATAGAAATTGTGAAGCTTATATTCTAAGTATGGACAAATTCAGTATCTGAGAGGCCTGATTTTCTGCTTTCTAAGTATGGACAAATTCAGTACCTGAGAGGCCTGATTTTCTGCTTTATAGTTGATCCTTCTAGTTGTGAAAGCCAAGAAGAGATGAATTGGTTCATTTTGGTTTCTCCACAATGTTATGCTCTTTTATGACATGACCTATTCCCCCAAACTCACCACTTCACAACACTGTCACATCTGTGATTGAGTTTCAGCATAAAGGTTGAAAGGACACTATCATTTAGATCATGGCAACCAGTGACTAGTATACCAATGAGCCAAAATTGGAGCAGGCCATTTTACTTCCCCATGCTGTTGAGCTTCCTAACCTAGCCTTTTTTGGGGTCACAAGAAACTCTCAGTGCTTTAGTGTGGTAGAACTTTCCCTGTACCACAGCTATCTGAGCTTTCTCACCCATTGCAGCCACTCAAACACTTAAGATGAAGAGAAGGGATAAAGACAGGGACCTTACAATCTGGACATAACCTAAACATATCTTAAGGGAAGTGAGTAATATACTATTCTGAAGTTGTTGTAAAGCCAGCAAAAGTACTTAGTATGACTCCCATTCAGATAATTTTATTAGGTAATAATATATATGGAGCCAGGTTCATATGAAGGTTATTCAGTGTCATTCATTGGCCGTGGACTTTGTACTGGTTAATAAAAAAAAAATTGTCCTCCAAGACTAGAACTTAGATTCAATTCTATTTTGGTAATATGAACAGCTATATCTTAGGCTGTTGCCATAAAATAAAATAGATGGTTTAAAAATTTATCTCTTATATCTCTGTAAGTCCAACATCCAAGTTATGTCAGTCTCTGAAGATGGTTTTATCTTCAGAGCAGAAAGCTGAGATTTCACAGTAACGAGGAGGCAGGGAAGAGGAAGGAGAATTTGGGGTTTCTCCCAGCACCTGCAAAGGAAGCAACAATAATAAAATCTTCACCTGGATTGTTTCTAATTTTCTTACTTGTGTGCTCATCCTTTCTCTGACCTTGAAAAGACATTGCTAGATGTGCACAAGGGAAAAACATGAAGGATTCCAGATAAGTCACACTCTGACAAAAGACACAGAGCCTAAGTCATTTGTTTTCTTTGACAGTGCTTTACCATGCAGGATTGAAAGAGAAGTGACTATCAGTAAAGCAAATAGCTCAAATGGAGCTATAAATCAACTCCATAAACATCAGCATTTACTCAAAGGAAGACATATCTGATTCAGGTCTCTCTCTCTCTCTCTCTCTCTCTCTCTCTCTCTCTCTCTCTCTCTCTCTCTCTCTCTCTCTCTCTCTCCTCCCACCCAACTCTCACAGCTAAACCAAGTAAGACAAATTTTTTTTCAACAGCAAAGACTTACAAAGTCATTAATTTTTCAAGACAATGTAAAATAAATCTTGCAACTTGAATTTAATAAAACACAAGGGAATTCTTTTTCAATATGAGACTTTTAAGTTTGTGCAATATTTATTACTCCATGTGTTTCACATTTGTAGATGGAGAATACCATAATAAGACCATGTAAGTGGATCCTGATCCAAATTAAAAAGCCTCTAATTACACTGCCACTTTTCTGTTCACCTCTTTTGACTTGAATAATACTACTTTATACTTGTTACATTTTTCTGTTTATGTACATATGCACAATATAACATGATTTGATGGAGGGAGGACAGAAATTGCAAGCTTTTGTAAGTTAGTCTGAGGAAGAATGGTGGAGATAGGAGACTAATAAAGCTCAGAAACCCATCGGAACTGGACCTTGCAGTTTCACAGGGCACGGACCATTTTTACTTCCATTCTATACCCAGGACATTGGAGTTCCTAGTATCAGGGAACAGTCATCTTCAAAGAAGAAAGGATAATGATTATCTATTGAGGGATTAAAATATGCTAAAATAATAATTTACAGATAAAGATAAATTTGAGAAGTGGGGATCAGTAAACACATTTACAACCAGACCTGGAAGCTTCATGGTTTACACCAATAAAAGGAATAAATCTGAATTTTAGATTTTGTCTAATATACTTCAACCCCATGCTTTGAGCAATAGCATGGAAAATAATCCCTTCCTTGGAAAGAATTGAGCTACAATTAAAGATCTCTAAATTATAGTACCTGTTAGAAAACAAATTTTCTTTGTTATTTAAGCCAGTTCAAATTATTTGAAATGAAAGTACTGGGTTTCATTGTCAGATAAAATAAGGGTAAAACTAATCCTTCCCTTTAACACTGAGTGAAACTGTTATTATAGACTGAGTTTCCTTTTGTTCAGGGGATAGAGGGAGATGGCTCTAACACTGGCTTCACTCAACTTTTGTCCAGGCAATAAAGACAGATGGTTCTAGTATTGGATACCAAGCCCATGAATGTGTTCAAGACTCAGAAAGTTACAGAAAAAACATAGAGCAGGTGAGATGCTGTTTCCTTAAAATGTGTAAGAACACAGATACTGGGAATCACATTCTAATATGTAAAAAAGGGGGGAGAAGAGAGACATATAGGAAACAGTCTACTGATTGCAGTTAAATGTAAGTCATGAAAATGATGTTTGCAAAGTTATGACATTAATATAAAGTGATAATATTCTTAATAAACAACAGACACAGAGAGAACCATTAGCGGCAAATAATCATAGTTTTATAAAAAACAGGGTTTCTGAAATCTTGCACTCTTTGCATTTTTTTTTTTTTTTTTTTTTTTTTTTTTTTGAGCAAGAGGTTGTCCTGTATGTTGAGAGATGGGTAGTAAGATCTTTCATCACTTATGATGACCTATTAATAATCCCATCATATTCTCTAGAATTGACTCTCTAATTAAATGATACTCTTTTAGGACTATTGGTTTATAGAGTGCAGACTTACCAGAATGATTTTCCATACTTTGGGGTAACAGAAAGCCATTCATGACCTCAAGTGTTAGTCATGAGCTGTCCTGTGTGTTAATCCCTGCCTATTCATTGATGCAGACACAAAGGAATGTTCACACATTTTCTGGAAGATGTTCTGTTTTTCAAGAGAAGTATCAAATTAGAAGTTGATACAAGATGATTACCTATTTTTCTTTATTTCTGTTATCACATGACTAATTATATTTGAAATTGCAATTCTCTCTGAAGTTAAGGCAGTATGTAAAAGGAATAACATGGCTGTAAATATAGTTTTCAGTATTCCAACCAATAAATCTTGAGAAGAGATAAAGGTTGAAGATTCAAATTTTCAGCTTCACAGACAGACTTGTTTCTATACAATTGCCCCAAATATAAACATGATATATCTTGGATGGTATACCCTATCTTTGAAATGAAGAATGTTTGACTCTCTAAAATAATAATTCTCAAAGGGTCACAATTCTAGTTTATAGGTCTTACCACCAGTACACATGAATAGGACAAGAGAGGGGCAACTTTATGTAAGCTTTAGAGGTACTTCTCATGTGCCATGAGCTTTAAGACTTATGTATGGCAGCTATTGTATCTGATTATTAACTAGATCACAATCAAGGCTGTAAGAGAAACCCTCTGAAAGGTAAGCGGTAAGGTAGAAAATAATACCCACTGTAAGTACTTGGCAATTCTAAAAATTAAAAAAAATAACAAAAAGAAATAGATGTAATTTACCTACTTAGCATGAAATTTAAATTATCACTTAATAAGAAAAATCGTAAAATATCACTAATGTTTCTTAACATTGATGTACAAGATTAAAAAAAGCAGTTTAAAGGTGAAATTCGGGGCAGGAAGGTGGAAGTGGGTAGTTGGGTGGGTGGGGGAGCACCTTCATAGAAGCAGGGAAGGGAGGGTAGAATATGGAATAGGGGTTTCCAGAGGGGAAACAGGGAAAGGGGATAAAACTTGAAATGTAAATAAATAAAATATTTAATTAAAACAAAAAGAAATAAATAAGGTGAAATTTTGTGTCCTTGTTTGGTTCATGTTTAGAATGTCACTTTTCTGACACTTTATACATATAGCTTCTAACTTCCCTTTACAATATCACAACAAACTCTTGGACTCCTGGGCTCTTACAATCTTTTTGTCCCCTTCTCTGCAGTGTTTTCTGAGCCTTTGGTGGGAAGTTATTTTGTAGATAAATTCGTTGGAACTGGGGTCCATAACTGCATTTTGATTGGTTGTATATTGGTTGTAGATAGTCTCCACCTATTGCAAACAGATGTTTCCTTAATGAAGGGTGAGGACTATGCTTATCTGTGAATATAAGGACAAATACTGAGACTGTATGAGGGATTATGTCATAGTGGGTGGGGAAAAGACCATGAAGCCTTACTTTACACAAAGAACTACAGACAACTAAGAATGCTAAGAGTGGAAAAAATAAGCACAAACCAATTACATATCTAATATGGCATAGTTAGCAATAAAAACATACATACAAGCAATCTATGCAGCAGAAGAAGTCTATAATAAGATACTCACATATTCCCAATGCATATTTGTAATTTATAGAAATATAATGAATGTGTGTGTGTGTGTGTGTGTGTGTGTGTGTGTGTGTGTAACAGCAGTTAATGAAACAAGAGGCCAGGCACTTGAGAAAGTGGAAAAGGAGTTTTTGGAAAAGTTTAGAGGGAGGAAAATGTGATTACAATATCAAAATTCATTTTTTTAAATAAGTGCATATTTTATCTGGGAGTTGAAATTCTATAATCTTGTCAAGAGTTTACATAACAAAGAAATTCACAAATCATAGTTTGAGATTAATTTTCAAAAGCAAAACTGGAAGGGAGCAGAGTTTCTAGGCAAGTAATGGAAGCTGAAATGTGTTATTATGGAAATGAACAATGGGTCTCAACTAGGAAAGGACAACCCAACTGCACCACATCTGCAAAAGCACTCTCTTAGCAGAAGCAAAAGCATCTCATGAATTCTCCATTCTCTCAGCTGATCTTGTTTTTGAAGAGACTGTCAATGGGAACTGATACTTGTGGTCTGAACACAGTGGAAAAAAATGACTTCCATAACTGGGTAGAGAGGTTCTATAGTTCCTTGTTTATGGGAACTACAGAAGAAATAACACAATGTAGTAGTCCTAAGTTTGCTTTAGAAAGCAGATTTTAAGAACTTTAGTGAGCAAATAGTCATGACACAGCATTGTGAGACATCTGGAAGGGAAGTCTACTGGAACGACCTCAAAGCTCTTAGAAAACAGAAAATAGTTTGCATTGTAAAGCAGCAAGTCGTTTTAACAACAAAGAAGGACATAATTTTTAAAATTACAGTGTTGTACACAGAGCTTGCTAGAGTGATCAGATTTTTCTTGTTTAACATAGCAGACTTTTCTTATCTGTACGCATTTAATCCAAGATCCTCAGTGGATGTCTGAAACCATGAACAGCTCCTAAACGTACATATACTATACTTTCTATATGTATTTATTTCTTACATAGATTAACTTGAAATTCTCGCATAGTAACATATTCTTAAAATTAACAAGGAAACAAAATATCAGTGAGCTGCAATTAAAGTCACAAGAATGCAGTTAATTTGAAAACTGAGATAACTATAAAATGACTATTCTAGAAATTATAGTCTTTGTCACAATTTGGATATACAATATTCAGAAAGGTCCATGTATGAAAGATATGGTGGTCTCCAGCTACTGGAGTTGTTTGGATGACCAGAATGTTAATTTGGATGACCAGAATGGATTCATAATAGACTGGGCTATGGGAAGATGGGGCATGGCTGGGAGAGTTGTCATTGATTGTATGTGCTAAAGATTTACTTGCTGATGAGCAGTTCTTGTTTACCCTGTTCTCTGTTTGTGATAGGTAAGCAGCTTTCTTCCCTGCTCTTATCTCTGCTTTGCTATTGGCTGAAAGGCAATGGATCTGCCTTATCTCAGAAAGAGACATAAACCATGAATCATATTGAATATCTTCTCTTGGAAATTGTTATCAGAAATTTTGTCAGGCATGAATGAAAGATAGAGTAACACATCAACAGTCTCTAAGTAAGGAACCTATATATAACCATGACTCCTATTTATTGCTACTACAAAATTACAATCTTAGTATCATAGTAATGGCTAATTCCTGTTTGTTCTTTATATGCCAGCAACTGTTTGAAGCATCTTGGGTACAAATTCATGTGATTGTTCATATTTTAATTTTCTAAAAAATAATATGAGTTTTGTACTTTCAAATCCTAAAGTGGTAAATAATTATAGCAGAATAAATTCTCAAACAACCACATAAACTACACATTATCATGCCTGCTTGACAGATTGTGACAAGAGTATTTTTAAACAATATATTGGGCCAGGCTTAGTTATTGTTTTATTGCTATGAAAAAACACTCTGACCAACAAAATTATTTAAAAAATTAAATAGGAGCTTCCTTGCAGTTTTTAATTAATTAGATTTTTATTAGATATTCTTTGTATTTACATTTCAAATGTTATCTCCTTTCCACCCACTCCTATCCTCCGTCCCCTCCACTTGTTTTCATGTAGGAGCTCCCTCTATCCTTCACTCTCTCCCACCTCAGTGCCTTGGCATTACCATACACTGGGAAAATGCACCTTCACTGGACCAAAGGCATTTTTCCCCATTGATGCCAGGCAATGCCATCCTCTGCTACATATGCAACTGGAGCCATGGGTCTCTCCAGTGTGCTCATTAGTTGGTGTTTTAGGCCCTGGGAGCTCTGGAGGGTTTGGTTGGTTGGTTGGTTGGTTGGTTGATAATGTTGTTCTTCCTATGGGGTTGCAAACCATTTCAGCACCCTCAGTCCTTTTTCTAGCTCCTTCATTAGAGTCCCCTTGTTTAGTTCGATGGTTAGCTGTAAGCATTCTCAACAGTATCTGTGACTCTGGCAGAGTCTCTAAGCAGCATTCATATTTGGATCCTGCCAGTGAGCACTTCTTGGCATCAGCAATAGTGATTGAGTTTGGTGGCTGCATATGGGTAGTATTCCCAGGTAAGGTAGTCTCTGAGTGATTTTTTTTGTCAGTCCCTGCTCCTCTATTTGTCCCTGTATTTC
This sequence comes from Micromys minutus, assembly GCF_963924665.1. Classification (NCBI taxonomy): domain Eukaryota; kingdom Metazoa; phylum Chordata; class Mammalia; order Rodentia; family Muridae; genus Micromys; species Micromys minutus. The sequence goes on from NC_137971.1 coordinate 105,546,396, forward strand.
CTCTCCTGAGTGTTTTCTGCTCCTTTCTAAAAAGGACTGAAGCTTTCCCATTCTGGTCTTCCTTCATTTTGCTCTTTATAAGGTCTGTTAATTTTTTTTCTTTTTCTTTTTTTTTTCTTTTTTTCTTTTTTCTTGTTTTGGTATTAAGAACTTTAGGGGGATAGTATCTATTTATCAGTGAGTGATATCATGTATGTTCTTTTGTGACTGGATTACTTCACTCAGGATGATAGCTTCAAGCTCCGTATATTTGTCTAGAAATTACATGAAGTCCTTGTTTTTAATAGCTGAGTAGTTGTTCATTGTGTAAATTTACTGCAATATCTGCATCTCTTCCTCTGTTGAGGGCATCTTTTGGGTATATGTTCAGGAGTGGGATAGCTGTTCTTCAGGTAGTACTATGTCCAACTTTCTGAGAAACAGACAGACTGATTTCTAGAGTTGTTGTACCAGCTTGCAATACCCAACAGTGGAGGAGGGTTCCTCTTTCTCCACATCCTCACCACCACCTGCTGTCACATGAGCTTTGATCTTAGCTAGTCTTACTGGTGTGAGGTAGAATCTCAGGGTTGTTTTGATTTGCATTTCCCTGATTGCTAGTGATGTTGAGCATTCCTTTAGATGCTTCTCAGCCATTCCTTACTCCTCACTTGAGAATTCTTTATTTAGGTTTGTACCCTACTTTTAAAAGGAATATTTGATTCCTTTTTAAAAACTCTTAACTTTTTGAGTTCTGTCTATATAGCGGATATTAGCTCTCTATCAGATGTAGGATTGGTTAAGATCCTTTCCCAGTCTTTTGGCTACAGTGTCCTTAGTCTTAAAGGAACTTTGCAGTTTTATGAGGTCCCATTTGTTGATTCTTGATCTTAGAGCATGAGCTATTTTTATTCTGTTTAGGAAAATTTCTCCTGTGCATATGTGCTCTAAGTTCTTAACCATTCTTTCTTTTATTAGTGTCAGTGCACCTGGTTATATATGGAGGTCTTTGATTCACTTGTACTTGGGCTTGTACATGGAGATAAGAAAGGGTCTACTTGCATTTTTCTGGATGCTGACTGCCAGTTGAAACAACTCCATTTGTTGAAGATGCTCCTTTTTCCACTGAAAGTTTTTAGCCCCTTTGTCAATGATCAAGTGACCATACATGTGTGGCTTCATTTCTGGGTCCTCAGTTCTATTCCACTGATCTACATATATGTCAATGTGCCTATAGCACACGGTTTTTAGGTTTTTATTACCATTAATCTGTAATATAGCTTGAGGTTATGGATGGTGAGTTTCCTGGAAGTTCTTTAATTGTTCAAAATAGTTTTTAGTACCCTGTTTTTTTTTTGGGGGGGGTTGGTTTTTTTTGTTTTTGTTTTTTTGTTATTCCAAATGGATTTTGAAATTGTTCCTTCTAGCTCTATAAAGAATTGAGTTAGAATTTTGATGGGGATTGTTTTGAATCTATAGATTGCTTTTGGCAAGATGGCCATTTTTACTATATCGATCCTTGCAATCCATGAACATGGAAAAGTTTTCCACCTTCTGAGATCTTCTTTAACTTCCTTCTTCAGAGTCTTGAAGTTCTTTTTATACAGATCTTTTACTTGCTTGGTTAAGGTTACACCATGGTATTTCATATTTTTTGTGACTATTGTAACTGGTGTTGATTTCTTTATCAGCCTGTGTATCCTTTGAGTAGAGGAAGGTTACTGATTTGTTTGAGTTAATTTTATATCAAGCCACTTTGCTGAAGTTGTTTATCAGCTGTAGAAGTTCTCTGGTGGAATAATATCATATCATCTGCAAATATTTTGACTTCTTTTTTTCTGATTTGAATCTCTTTGACTTCCTGTTGCTGTCTAATTTCTCTGGCTAGGACATCCAGTACTGTATTGAATAGTTAGTCTGTAAGTGGGCAGCCTTGTCTAGTCCCTGATTTTAGTGTGATTGCTTCAAGTTTCTCACCATTTATTTTGATGTTGGCTACTAGTTTGCTGTATATTGCTTTTACTACTTTTAGGTATGGGCCTTGAATTCATGATCTTTAACAGGAAGGAGTGTTGAATTTTGTCAGATGCTTTTTCAGCATCTAATAATGCCATTTGTTTCTTTGACTTTGTTTATGTAGTGTATTAGGATGATGGGTTTCTGTATATTGAACCATCACTGCATCACTGGGATAAAGTCTACTTGATCATGCTTACTGATTGTTCTGATATGTTTTCAGATTCCATTGGCAAGAACTTTATTCAGTATATTTGCATCAATGGTCATGAGGGAAATGGGTCTGAAGTTCTCTTTCTTGGTAGGGTCTTTGTGGGGTTTAGGCATGAGTGTAATTGTGGCTTCAAAGAACAAATTGGGTAGCATTTCTTCTGTTTCTATTTTGTGGAATAATTTGGAAAGTATTGGTTTTAGGTCTCCCATGAAATTCTGAAAGAGTTCATCACTGAACCTATCTTGTCCAGGGCTTTTTTTTTTTTTTTTTTTGGTTGGAAGGTTTTTGATGACAGTGTCTACATCTTTGGGATTATGGACTGTTTTGATGGTTCATCTGATCTCGATTTAACTTGGTACATGGTATCTGTCTAGAAAATTATCAATTTCACCAAAATTTGAGTTTTGCTGAGTTTAAGATCTGATGATTTCTTGAATTTCCTCATTTTCTGTTGTAGTTTTTCTTCTTTCATTTCTGATTTTGCTAATTTGGACATGCTGCTCCCTCTAGTTGATCTGGCTAAGAGTTTACCATTCTTGTTGATTTTCTCAATGAACAAGCTCCTGGGTTTGCTAATTCTTTGTATAGTTCTTTCATTTCTACTTGGTTAATTTTACCTCTGAGTTTGATTATTTCTTAATATCTACTCCTCTTGCATGTATTTGCTTATTTTTGTTCTAGAGCTTCCATGTGCTCAGTCAAGCTGCTAGTCTATGCTCAATCCTGGTTTGTTTGTTTGTTTGTTTGTTTTTTGGAGTAACTAATAGTTATAAATTTTCCTCTTTGTACTGCTTTCATTGCATCTCATAAGTTTGGGTATTTTGTGCTTTCATTTCTTTCAAATTCTAAAAAGTCTTTGATTTCTTTCTTTATGTCTTCCTTGACCAAGGTATCATTGAGTAGAACATTGTTCAGCTTCCGTGTGTATATGGGCTTTTTGTTGATCCTATTGTTCTTGAAGACCAGCCTTAGTTTGTGGTGATCTGATAATATCCATGGGAGTATTTAGATCTTTTTGTATCTGTTGAAGCCTGTTTTATGACCAACTGTATGAACAATTTTGGAGAATGTACCGTGAGGTGCTGAGCAGAAGGTATACTATTTTGTTTTAGGATGAAATGTTCTATAAATGGCTGTAAAATCCATTTGGTTCATAACTTCTCTTAGTTTCCCTATGTCTCTGTTCAGTTTCTGCTTCCATGATCTGTCCATTGATGAGAATGGGGTATTAAAGTCTCCCACTCTTATTGTATGTGGTGCAATATATGCTTCAAGCTTTACTGGAGTTTCTGTTATGAATGTGGATGCCCTTGTTTTGGGAGCATAGATGTTCAGGATTGAAAGTTATATTGATATATTTTTGCTATAATGAGTATAAAGTGTCCTTCCTTTTCTTTTTTGATAACTTTTGGGTGAAAATCTATTTATTTGATATTTAAATGGCTACTTCAGCTTGATTCTTGGAACCATTAGCTGGAAAGTCTTTTTCCACTCTTTTGCTCTGGTGTAGTGTATGTCTTTGTAGCTGAGATGAGTTTACTGTATCTAGCAAAAAGCTGGATTCTGTTTCCTTATCCAGTCTGATAGTCTATATCTTTTTATTTTAAATTTAAGTCCATTGATATTAAGAGATATTTAGTAATAGTGATTGTTGTTTCTTGTTATTTTTGTTGTTAGAGGTAAAATTATGTTTGCATGGTTCTTTTCTTTTGGTTTTGTTGCAAGAATGTTATTATCTTGCTTTCCTAGGGTACAGTTTCCATCCTTATGTTGGAGTGTTCCAACAATTATCTTTTGTAGGGCTGAATTTGAGAACAAATATTTTGTAAATTTGAATTTGTCCTTTGTTTATTCATCTACAGTAAATGATATAGTTACTGGATATAGTAACTTAGGCTGGCATTTTTGATCTCTTAGGTTCTGTACACCATCTGCTCCAGATCTTGCTCTTTTCATAGTCTCTGGTGAGATGTCTGGTGTAACTCTGATCTCTCTTTCTTGATATGTACCTTGTCATTTTTTCCTTTACTGTTTTTAGTATTATTTCTTTGTTTTGAAAATTTGGTGTTTTGGCTATTATGTGTTGTGAAAAATGTCTTTTATGGCCCAATCTATTTTGAGTTCTGTAGACTTCTTGAATATTCATGCTCATTTCTTTCTTTAGATTAGGAAAGTCTTCTTCTATGATTTTTTGAAGATATTTAGTGAGCCTTTATTTGGGAGTCTTCGTTCTCTTCTACAATTATTATTCCTGGTCTTCTCATTTTGTCCATGATATCCTGGATATTTTGAGTTAGGAGTTTTTTTTTTTGTTGTTGTTTGTTTGTTTGTTTGTTTTTTTTTTTTTTGCATTTTCTCTGAATGATGTAATGTTTTCTATATTATCTTTTGCCCTGAGATTCTCTTTTTTATCTCTTGCATTCTGTTGGTAATGCTTCCATATATGACTCCTGATCTCTTTCCTAGGCTTTCTATCTCCAGGATTTTCTGCTTTTATGATTTCCTTATTGTTTCTATTTCAGTTTTCAATTCCATCAACTGTTTGGTTGTGTTTCTTGTAACTCTTTAAGTGATTGCTGTTTTTCCTTTTTAAGGGCTTCTTATTTACCCATGTTCTCCTGTAATTTAAGGGTGCTATTCATGTGCTTCTTAAGGACATGCTTCATCATCATGAAGTATGATTTCAATCAAAATCTTGTTTTTCTGGTTTGTTGGCATATCCACTACTTGCTGTGGTTTAGAGAACTGGGTTCTGTTGTTGCTTGGTTGTCTTGGTTTCCATTGCTTAGGTTCTTGCACTTGCCTCTTGCCATCTTATTATCTTTGATGCTATGTGATCTTGTTTTCTCTGGATCTTGTCCCTCCTGTGAGGCTGTGGGCCTGTTGGCTCAGGAAGAAGGTTGCTCCTGGGTGTTCAGCTCTCTGTGGGTAGGTTGTGAGTTCTCATGGCGGAGGACCAGCTCTCGCTCTGGACACAGATCTGTGCTGGAATAATCCTTTCCCAGTCAGCATTGTCCTACCTGTGCTCCAAGTGTTCCAGGTGGTCTCTTGCCAGATAGTCAGTGGAGAGGAAATGGGGACACACGCATTGTCTCAGGTGGAAGAGTACTTCTGAAGCTCCTCTGGATGCTCAGCAGTCTGCAGACAGTCATTGAGTCCTGATAGCAGTGGCCTAGCTTTGTCTCTGTCTCATAACCCCTTACTGCTTTATAGTATGCAGTTATTGGGAGCTTTCCAATAAGACAGGCAGTTAGCAGGCACCAGGAAAGCACACTCCCCGCCACACACATGGGGGGGGGCTTGAAAGCTAAGAAGGCAGTGATAAAATGTATCCACAAGCACACAAAGAACAAGATTGAATGTTACACTCTTTCTGGTGGACTAAGACCCTGCAGCTCCTGAAGCAACAAAATTATCTTTGAAAGAGTGTACCCAGGAGAAACAAGCTTGACATCTAGGCTATCAGCAAATTCTCACTGACCACCGAGTCAGCCATAAAAAAACCTAGAAGACAACAACATGCTTGTCTTTATTGTGGGTGTCAAGGCCAACAAGCACCAGATCAAACAGGTTTTGAAGAAACTCTATGACTGATGTGGCCTCATAAGGCCTGATGAAGAGAAGAAAGCATATATTCACTTGGATTCTGATTATGATGCTCTAGATGTTGCCAACAAGATTGGGATTATATAAAGTGAGTCCAGAAGTCTAATTCTAAATATTCACCCATTTTCACCATGAAAACAAAAAAACTCAATCAATATTTACAGCGACATGTTTTCACAATAATGTGCCACCCACTCCAACAATATCACACTATTTAATAATCTTAAACTGTTCACCAACTAGGGCCTCACTATGCAAGTATAAGAGTATATGATGATCATTTTTATTCGATGTCCTTTTATATGACTAAGTTGGAATCCAAATCATAGATTCAGTTAAAAAATTCAAATTCATGGTCTTGCTACTATCCAGAAATAATCAATTTACATTTTCTGTGGAACTATTTTTACTTGAATCTATTTCAAATGCTTTTTTTTTTTTTTTGAAGAATATGAACCCTTTGTGTGCTGCTGAGGTCATTAAATGACAATTAGTTAAATGCAGTTTGGAAACTGAGAACATTTATTTATTTTATGAAAATTTCAACCTTGTTTCAGGGCTTATAAACAGGAATATGACTATAACAAATATTTTAATTTTATAATATGGAAATTATATGTATGGATTGTTGTTCTCTTAAACTTTTCAAAATGAGTTTTTGTTTCATCAGTTACTAGTTGTCTGGCATTAAATGATATTATGATGTTTTTTTATTTATTTTAGGCTTCTCTGTTGTGTCATGTTAACATTAGAAGAATTGACACTAATGCTCTTCAAAATAAAATTAGAATGTGTATGTAAAAGAGATGAGGAATGCCTCATACATGAAAATCAGGAAAGAAATTTCTGGACACACAAGATAATAAAAATATTAAAATAAATCATGGTGTTCATATCCAATGCTGTCATAGTTACAGTCGATAGTCATATAAATGTTATCTAGTTGTTATTGTAAAACAAAGTCTCATTCCACTTAGTGTCTTCATAGCATACAAAAATAGAGTGTGACTGAGACTTTGAGCTGTCATCACCAGTCTGAAGCCTTTATGTGTCAAGACAGATGGTATTGCTTTCCTGTCTAACAGCCACTTTGAATGCTATATGTGCCTCCTACAGTGGTGGTCCAACATGGCAGTAACTCAATTTTCTGTCTCTCCTGCAGCTCGAGAATGGACATATGACCTATCCCAACAGATGGGACCTGAAAATAAAGTTTTCTAAATCCTAAACCTGACTTTCCCTACTGAAATTTGCTCCTTCCTAAGAAGGGGGTAGACCAAAAGAAGCACCCCCCCTTTTTTTTCCTTTTTGATATGGCATTATATGCTGTCCAGAACAGTTGAAGTAATTCTGTGATGACTGAAAAAAACTGCTGTAAAGAGAAAACAGAGGAATTACTGTTACGGACTGTTGAAACAAGTGCTACTAAAGCCCTGGGTAGAAACAACAGGAATTTTTCCTCATGACTCAAGTATAGAGGTCTGACATCAAGGTGCCAATAAGGTGACATTCATTAAAAAAAATTGTGGATGGCCTTTCCAGCCAGAAGAGGACTGTGTGACCACCAGCAGGACTCAGGACCTGCGCACTGGCAGCTAAGCTCCCAGAATAGCCTGGCAATTGCTCCAAATTCTGAGCCCACAGTGACAGAACTGAGTCAGTGCCACCAAAACTCACTGCCTGCCCACAAAAAGCCAAACAACCAGGAGTAATCTCCTTCATGAGCCCATAGGCCCTCAGAACCATAGGAGAGACAAACTCCAGTCAGAGACAATAAGATAACCTATAATTACAAATAACAAAATGGCAAGAAGAAAGCACAAGAAACTATGCAATAGAAATCAAGACCACTTGGAAACACCAGAACCCAGTTCTCCCACCACAGCAAGTAGTAGATTTTCCAACATAACAGAAAAACGTGATTTAGACTTAAAAATTGTACTTCATGATGATGACGGAGCTCCTCCAGAACAATAGAGTAGAACCAAGAGAAATTACTGAAAGAACGATAGGAAAACATAGCCAAACATGTGAAGGAATTGAAAATGGAAACAGAATCAATAAATCACAAAAAGAGACAACCCTGGAGATAGAAAACCTAAGAAAGAAATCAGGAGTCATAGATGCAAGCATCACCCACAGACTACAAGAGATGGAAAAGAGAATCTCAGGGGCCGAAGACAACATAGAAAACATAAACACACAGTCATAGAAAATGCAAAAGCAAAAAGCTCCTAACCCAAAACATCCAGGAAATCCAGGACACAATGAGAAGACCAAACGTAAGGATAATAGGTGTGATAGAGGGTGAAGAATATCAACTAAAAGGCACAGTAAATATCGCCAACAAAATCATAAAAGAAAACTTTTCTGCCATTAAGAAGATGACCATGAACATACACAAAGCCTACAGAACCCCAAATTGATTGGACCAGAAAAGAAACTTTTTCCAATGCATAACAGGCAAAACACCAAAAGTTTAAAACAAAACCAAAAATATTAAAAGCAGTAAGGAAAAAGGAACAAGTAACATATAAAGGTAGACCAAACAGCATTACACCAGACTGCTCAACCAAAATTATAAAAGCTAAAAGATCCTGGACAGATATCATAGAGAGTCTAAGAGAACACAAATGCCAGCCCAGTTTACTATATTCAGGAGAAGTATCAGTAGATGGAGAGACCAAGATATTCCAGGAAAAAAACAAATTCACACAATATCTGACCACAAATCCAGCCTTACAAAGATAATATATGGAAAATCCAACACAAGGAGGGAAACTACTACCCATGAAAAGCAGGAAAATAATCATGCAAGAAAACCAGAAGAAGAAAAGCACATGAACATAATTCCAACTCTAACAACAAAAATAACAGGAAACAACAATCACTATTCCTTAATATCTCTTATATCAATGGACTCAAATCCCCAATAAGAAGACACAGACTATCAGACTGGATGTAAACATATTCAATTTTCCGCCTCTGTCCCAGGGCGTTTCTTTATTCCAGAACCTACACAAACACAACTCTATAGCCTGACAGCCTTTTATACAGGCTGATGTATTAAATTCTCATTTCAAAAACCCTCTACACAACAAGATTACATCAAATAGACAAAGATACAAACTTCCCTTCTATATGATATATTAGACCTATAAAATTCTTAAATGTTCATAGTTGTTTAATGCCAATTAAGCCCATCTGGATCTAGCTTATCTTTACGAAGGTCCATTTTGGAACTTCTCTTTCATTCTTCTCCCTCCTCTCACTTCTCTCTGATCCTTTTTCTCCACCTTCCTTACTCCCTTACTCTGCCCAGTCACTGGCTTTCCTTTATTTTTCTAATTAAAATGGGAAAGTTCAGATGAAATCACCTATGGGTACTTGACTAGGCATCCCTTCTTGGGGAAGTTGAACTAACATTAAAATAGTAACAGCTTCAGGACAATCTACACAAATTGCCCCTTTCATATCTACTTGTACAAAGCTTAAGGCCAAGTGGATCAGAGACCTCCAGATAAAACCAGGTACATTAAAACTTTTAGAAGAGAAAGTAGGGAATAACTTAGAACACATAGACACAGGGAAAATTTTCCTGAACAGAATACCAATGATCTATGCTCTAATATCAAGAATCAACAAATGGGACCTCTTGAAATTGCAAGGTTTCTATATGGCTAAGGACATTGTCAAGAAAACATAATGGCAGTCAAAGGATTGTGAACGTATCTTTACCAATCCCACATATGATAGCGGGCTAATATCCAATATATACAAATAACTCAAGAAATTAGACTCCAGAGAATAAAATAATCCTATTAAAAATGGGGTACAGAACTAAACAAAGAATTCTCAACTGAGGAGTTCCAAATGGCTGAGAAGCAGCTAAAGAAATGCTCGATGCTAAGATTATAGCCTTGTGGCAATATTTGGTATTCACAGATCATTATGCTTAATCTATACTCACCAAGCAATCTGTTTCCATGTTACGTTCTGTCCTACATGTACTTTATGCTTATGGTAATTAGTGGAATTTCAATGCATGATATTAAACCTCTAAAAGAATTAAGTACTGACAAAAATATATTCATACAGTGTTTTGCTAAAATGCCTTTAAAAATCTGTATATGTATTCCTCTTTTTTTTTAAAGTTGTAAGGACAAAAAAAGAAATGCTCAACATCCCTATTCATCAGGGAAATGCAAATCAAAACAGCCCTGAGATTCCACCTCACACCAGTCAGAATGGCTAAGATAAAAAAATTCAAATGACAGCAGATGCTGGTGAGTATGTGGAGAAAGAGAAAGACTCCTCCACTGTTGGTGGGGTTGTTAGCTGGTACAAATACTCTAGAAATCAGTCTGACAGTTCCTCAGAAAATTGGACATAGTAATACTTGAAGACCCAGTTATTCCACTCCTGGGCATATACCTGCAAATGCTCTAACATATAATAAGGACACTTGCTCCACCACGTTTATAGCAGACATATTTTTAATAGCCAGATGTTGGAACATACTCAGATGTTCTTTAACAGAGGAATGAATACAAAAATTGTGGTATATTTACACAATGGAGAATTACTTAGCTATTAGAGACAATGACTTAATGAAATTCCTTGGCAAATGGATGGAACTAGAGAATATTATTCTGAGTGAGGTAACCCTGTCACAAAAGAACACACATTATATTCAGACACTGATGATTGGACATTAGCCACCAAAAGCTCTGAATACTGAAGAAACAATTCACAGATCTTAGGAAGCTCAAAAAGATAAAAGGCCAAAATGTTGAAGCCTCAGTCCTTCTTAGAAGGGAGAACAAAACACTCATGGGAGGAGTTACAGCATCAAGTGGAAAAGGTGGAATTTAAGAAGGGATCTTTCAGGGGCTGCCTCACTTGGTGCTCTACTCCATGTGAAGTCACCAGACCTAAACACTATGGCTGATGCTGAGAGGTACTTGCTGTCAAAAACCAGATAGGGATGCCTTTCCAGTGCTTCTGCCAGAATCATGCAGCTGAGCAGGCTGGAGCACACACTGAGAAGCCCATGGATCCTGTTGTATTTATAGTTGAGAATAGCAGTGTCTGGCATCAATGTGAGAAGAGTGACCTATGGTCCAGCGAGGGCATGTTTTCCCTATGTAGGGGAAAGCCAAGGCACTGAGTTGGAGAAGGTGATTGAATTAGTGCACATTTGTAAAGACAAGTAGAGGGGGAGGGAGGATGAGAGTGGGGTGATGGTGATAACATTTTAAATATAAATACAGAAAGTATCTAAAATATCTGTGGATTAAATTCTTCTTAAATGATGTATCTTGTAGACACATTTTCTGCTTCATTGTGGTCTTCTATCTGTGTGCTCTGGCATACCCTCTCTGGGTCAACGTTTATGTCACAATTTCATCATCATTATTATTGTTTTCAACACCATCATTACCATCATCATCATTCATGTGAGGGTACTGTTTATATTACAGTATGGTCTAATAGTTTCACTTTAACTTAATGAGTTTTGTTAAAGGCAGTATGACATACTTATCAAAAAAAAAAAAAAACCATGTATGCCATTTTTTATTTTAAAGAGAAATTGTCAGGCTAAAGAGACACTCATGTTAAGTTCCGAGCATTTATGTTAAGCAGCTCACAGCAATCTGTAAGTATAGTTCCAGTGGGTCCAATGCCCTCTTATGGACACCACGTATACTGTACCTTATACTTAAACATACTAATACCCAAGTGCGCATACATACACATATTAAAAATTAAAATTAGACCTTCTAGGAACTCTCATGGAGCAGGTAGCATGGTGTTCTCTAGAAATAGGTCTTTTTTGGCCCAGAGAGAGAGCTGGGTCATCACCATCAGGATTCAGGACCTGCCTACAGACAGCTGAGCATCAAGAATAGCCTCACAAACACTCTTCCACTCAAGCCCACAAAGACAGAAGCCAGTCACCACCATCAGAACTCACTTTTGCCCCCAGAGAGCAGATAAACCAGGAGAAACCTTCCTCCTGAGCCCACAGGCCCTCAGAACCACAGGAGAAAGATGTTCCAATCAGAGACAGTAGGTTCACCTAGAATCACAGATAACAAGATTGCAGAGGAAAGCACAAGAACCTAAGCAACGGAAACCAAGAAAACCTGGCAACATCAGAACACAGGTATCTCACCACAACAAGTAGTGCATTTCCCAACACAACAGAAACATTTAGACTTAAAATCATACCTCATGGTGATGATGGAGGTCTTTAAGAAGCACATAGATAATTTCTTTAAACAATTACAGGAAAACACATATAAACAATTACAAGCCCTTAAAGCAAAAATAGAAAAATCACTCAAAGAGCTACAGGAAAACACAAACCAAAAGGTGAAGGAATTGAAAACTGAAATAGAAACAATAAAGAAATCAAAAGAGAGACAACCCTGGAAATAGAAAACCTAGGAAAAAAATCAGGAGTCATAGATGCAAGCATCACCAACAGACTACAAGACATGAAAGAAAAGATTTCAGAGGCAGAAGACAACATAGAAAACATTGAAACAACAGTCAGAGAAAATGTATAAATCAAATAGCTCCTAACCCAAAACATCCAGGAATTCCAGAACAAAATGAGAAGAGCAAACCTAATGATAATAGGTGTAGAAGAGAGTTAAAACTCCCAACTCAAAGGCCCAGTAAATATTTTCAAAAATGTCATTGAAGAAAATTTCAGTAATTTTTAAGAACCAGATAACCATGAATATACAAGAAGCCTACAGAACTCCAAATAGATTGAACCAGAAAAGAAACTCCTCCCAACACATAATAGTCAAAACACCAAATGTTCAAAACAAAGAAAGAATACTAAAAGCAGTAATGGAAAGAGGACAGGTAACATATAAAGGCAGACTAATTAGAATTACACCAGACTTCTTAAAAGAAATTATGAAACCTAGAAGATCTTAGATAGAGGTCATATAGACTCAAAGAAAAGACAAATGCTAGTCTAAGTTACTATATCCAGCAAAACTCTCAATTACCATAAATGGAGAAACCAAGGACATTCCAGGACAAGATCAAATTTACACAATATCTGTGTACAAACCCAGCCCTACAAACAATAATAAATGGCAAGCTCCAACACAGGGAGGGAAACTACACCCTAGGGAAAAGCAAGAAAACTATCCTCTTTCAACAAAACCAAAAGAAGAATGGCACACAAACATAATTCTACCTCTAACAACAAAAATAAGAGGAAAAAAACAATGACCATTACTTAATATCTCTTAACATCAATAGACTCAATTACACAAGAAAAATATATAGACAATCAGACTGGATACGTATACAGTACACAGCATTTTGCTGCATACAGGAAACTCATCTCAGAGACAAAGATAGACACCACCTCAGATAAAGTGCTGGGGAAAAAAACTTCCATGCAAATGGTCCCAAGAAACAAGCTGGAACATCCATTCTAATATGAAATTAAAAAAAATTTCAACCAAAAGTTATCAAAAAAGATAAGAAGGACACTTTTTATTAATCATAGGGAACAATCAAGATAAACTCTCAGTTCTAAACATCTATGCTCCAAATACAAGGGTACCACATTCAAAGAAGAAACCCTACTAAAGTACAAAGCTTATACTGGACCACACACAGTAATAGTAGGAGACTTCAACACCCCACTCTCATCAATGTACCAACCATGGAAGCAGAAACTGAACAGTGACATAGTGAAACTAGCAGTGGTTATGAACCAATGGGAATTAGCAGACATCTACAGAGCATTTCCCCTTAAAACAAAAGAATACATAAGACGCCCAGGCATTCTGCCACGTAGACCAGCAGGTAACCTGGGGCACAGACCTAATGAGGTTGTACAGTGAGTACCAAAGCACAAAGAGTGCTCAGAGGCAATGCCCAAGGACTGTGTCAGAGAATCTTGATCTGCCTGAGGAAGACAGTTCTGGAATATCAGATCAAGGGGTGTTTTTACCTCTGAACCAGAGGTGAACCTGAAACAAAGGTCCAGGGAGGGCACATCTTGAGTTTTCAGTGAGCAGAGAGTGCAGTACTCCCCGGAAAAGGATCCATTTTGGCCTGGAGAAAGAGCCAGATCCCTACCATTAGTACGTAGGATCAGTGGGCAAAAGGCCAAGCTCCCAGAGCAGCCTCACAAGGACTCCTCCACCTGAGCCCACAAAGACAACTGAGTACCTGCTACCAAAACTCACTGTTCACCTACAAAAAAAACAAATACTCAGAAGCAGTTTTCTTCCTGAGCCCATGGACATTCAGATCAGGTGCAGGTCATTGACAACAAGACCACATATAAGCACAGATAACAAGTTGGCAAGAGGAAAGAGAAAGAACTTAAGCAATGGAAACAAAGACAACCTGGCAACATCAGAAACCAGCTCTACCACCAGAGAAAGTAGTGGACTGACAAATACTCCAGGAAAAAAAAAAAAAAACTTAGACATGAAATCATACTTCACGATGATGAAAGAGATCTTGAAATAACTACCGTAAACAATTATAGAAGAACACACAGAAGCAAATAGAAGCTTTTAAAAAAGAAACAAATAAATCAAAGAATTACAGGAAAACATGACCAAAGAGATGAAGGAATTGAAAATGGAAATAGAAACAATAAAGAAAACACAAAAAGAGACAACCGTGGAGATGGAAAAAAAAAATCAGGAGTCACAGATGAAAGCATTTCCAACAGACTACAAGAGATGAAAGAGAGAATCTCAGGGGCTGAAGACAACATTTAAAATATAGACAAAACATTCAGAGAAGATGCAAAAACCAAAAAGCTCCTAACCTAAAATGTCCAGGAGATCCAGGACACAATGAGAAGACCAAACCTAAGGATAATAAGAATAGAAGAGGGAGAAGAATATCAACTAAGAGGCACAGTAAATATCTTCAACAAAATCAAAGAAAACAACTTCCCTACCCTTAAGAATGAGATGACCATGAGCATAAAAGAAGCCTACAGAACTCCAAATAGATTGGACCAGAAAAGAAATTCTTCCCAACACATAATAGTCAAAAGACCAAGTGTTTAAAACAAAGAAAGAATACTAAAAGCAGTAAGGGGAAAAGGTCATGTAGCATATAAAGGCAGACCAATCAGAATCACACCCGATTTCTCAACAGAGACTATGAAAGCTAGAAGACTCTGGACAGACATCATATAGTCCCTAAGAAAATACAAATGTCAGCCCAGGTTACTATACCCAGCAAAACTCTCAATGAAGATGGAAAGACCAGCATTCAGGCCATCTGCCACTAGGAACAGCAGAGATCCAGGGACACAGGCCTGGTGAGACGACACTCCGAGTAGCCAGGGAGCAGGGAGGTCTGTGTCAAGCACTCGGAAAGTACACCACCCCCCCCCCCCAGCCAAATTGCTTTAGGGGAATAGGAACCCTGCCTTAGAGTGTCTATTTCCACCCGGTGGCCCGAGCTTGCAGAACAGGCACTCAGGCCATCTGCCACCAGGAACAGCTGAGATCCAAAGCCACAAGAAAGATGAGAACCAATCACTGACAACAAAACCACTTACAATCACAGACAACAAGATGGCAAGAGGAAAGGGCAAGAATGTAGCCCAGGGAAACCAAGACAACCTGGCCACACCAGAACCCAGCACTCACATCACAGCAAACAGTGGAATGTCAAACACTCCAGAAAAAGAAGACTCAGACCCTAAATCATACCTCAAGATGATGGTAGAGATCCATAAAAAAAGAACGGGAGGAAACCATAAAGAAATAGAAGGTTTTAAATAGGAAACAAGAAAAACACTCAAAGAAATCAAAGAACTAGAGGAAAACAGAATGAAAAAGATGAAGGATTGGAAGAAGGAATTTAAAATGGAAATGGAAACAACAAAGAAAACAATAAAAGAGACAATCCTAGAGGTAGAAAACCTAAAAAAGAAATCAGGAGTCACAGAATCAAGCATTTCCAACAGATTATAATGGATGGAAGAGAGAATCTCAGGGCCCAAATACAACATTGAAAACGTAGACAAAACAGTCAGAGAAGATGCAAAAACCAAAAAGCTTCTAATCCAAAAGCCCAGGAGATCCAGGACACAATAAGAAGACCAAACCTAAGGATAACAGGAATAGAAGAATTCCAAATGGAGTGGACCAGAAAAGAAATTTCTCCCGACACATAATAGTCAAAATGCCAAGTGCCCAAAGCAAAGAAAGACTACTAAAAGATGTAAGGGAAAAAGGTCATGCAACATATAAAGACAGAGCAATCAGAATCACACCCAATTTCTCAACAGAGACTATAAAAGCTAGAAGATCCTGGAGAGATATCATGCAGACCCTAAGAGAGCACAGCTATCAGCCCAAGCTGCTATAACCAGCAAACTTCTCAATGACCATAGATGGAGAGGTCAAGATATTCCAAGAAAACCAAATTTACACAATATCTGACCAAAAACCTAGCACTACAATGAATTATAGGTGGAAAACCCAATACAAGGAGGGAAACATCATCCTAGTAAGAACAAGAAAATACCTAAGCAAGAAAACCAAAAGAAAAAAGACACACAGGCACAACTCTACCTCCAAAATCAAACATAGGAAATAGCAACCACTATTCCTTAATATCTGTTAACATAAATGAACTCAATTCCCCAATAAAAACATATAGGCTATCAAATTGGATACATTAAAAAAAAAAAAAAAAAAAAAAAAAAAAAAAAAAAACCATTTGCTGCCTACAGGAAACTCATCTCAGAGAAAAACACAGACACTATCTCAGAGAAAAAGGTTGGGAAAGAAAACCTTCCAAGCAAACTGCCTCAAGAAGCAAGCTGGAGTGGCCATTCTAATATCAAATAAAGTAGATTTTCAACCAAACCTTATCAAAAAAGATAAGGAAGTACACTTTTTACTCATTACAGGAAAAATTTGTCAGGAAGAACTCTCAAACCTTACCATATGTGCTCCAAATCCAAGAACACATCAAAACGACCATTCACCATGACCAAGTAGGCTTCATCCCTGGGATGCAGGGATGGTTTAATATATGGAAATCTGTCAATGTAATCCACCATATAAACAAACTCAAAGAAAAAAACCCACATGGTCATCTCACTAGATGCTGAGAAAGCATTTGATAAAATCCAACACCACTTCATGTTAAAAGTCTTGGAAAGAACAGGATTCCAAGGCCCATACCTAAACATAATAAAAGCAATATACAGCAAACCAACAGTCAACATCAAACTTGAAGCAATCCCACTAAAATCAGGGACTCGACAAGGCTGCCCACTCTCCTGCTACCTATTTAACATAGTACTTGAAATCCTGGCCAGAGCAATTAGACAGCAAAAGGAAATCAAAGGGATAAAAATTGGAAAGGAAAAAGTAAAAGCATCACTATTTGCAGATGACATGATAGTGCACTTAAGCGACCCCACAAGTTCCTCTAGAGAACTCCTGCAGCTGAAAAACAAGTTCAGCAAAGTGGTTGGATATAAAATTAACTCAAACAAATCAGTAGCCTTCCTATATTCAAAGGAAAAACACGTGGAGAAAGAAATTAGGGAAAAGATACCCTTCACAATAGTCACAAATCTATGAAATAACTTGGTTTGACTCTAACTAAGCAAGGGAAGGACCTGTATGGCAAGAACTTCAAACCTCTAAAGAAGGAAATTGAGGAAGATCTCAGAAAAAGGAAAGATCTCCCATGCCCATGGATTGGAAAGATCAACATTTTAAAATGGTCATCTTACCTAAAGCAATCTACAGATTCAATTCAATCCCCATCAAAATTCCAACCCAGTTCTTTATTGAGTTGGAAAGAGCAATGTGCAATTTCATCTGGAATAACAAAAGACCTAGAATAGCGAAATTCATCCTCAACAACAAGAAAACATCTGCGGGAATCACTATCCCTGACCTCAAGCTATATTACAAGGCAATTGTGCTGAAAACTGCATGGTACTGGTACAGAAATAGGTACGTGGATCAGTGGAATAGAATAGAAGATCCAGAAATGAGCCCTCATGTATATGGTCACCTGATTTTTGACAAAGGAGCTGTAAACATTCAATAGAAAAAGGACAGTCTATTCAACAAATGGTGTTGGTTCAACTGGTACTCAGCATGCAGAAGAATGAAAATAGACCCGTTCTTATCTTCTTGTACAAAGCTCAACTGTAAGTGGATCAAAGCTCTCCACATTAAACCCTGTACACTGAAACTAGTAGATGAGAAAGTAGGGAAAACCTTAGAACTCATAAGCACAGGAAAAAGTTTCCTGAACAGAACTTGAATGGCTCAAGTTCTAAGGACAAAATTGGAAAATGGAACTTAATGAGATGGCAAAGTTTCTGTAAGGTTAAGGACACTGCCAAGAAAACAAAAAGGCATCCAACAGATTGGAAAAAGATCTCTACCAACCCCACATCAGATAGAGGACTAATATCCAAGGTATACAAAGAACTCAAAAAGATAAACACCAGAGAATTAAACAACCCTATTAGAAATGGGGTTCAGACTTAAACAAAACGTTCTCAATCGAGGAATCACGAATGGCTGAGAAACATCTAAGAAAGTGCTCAACATCCTTAGCCATCAGGGAAATGCAAATCAAAACAACCCTGAGATTCCACCTCACACCAGTCAGATTGGCCAAGATCCAAAACTCAGATGACAACAGATGCTGGTGAGGATGTGGAGAAAGAGGAACACTTCTCCACTGTTGGTGGGGTTGTAAACTGATACAACCACTCTGGAAATCAGTCTGGCGGTTCCTCAGATAAATGGACATAGTACTACCTGAAGACCCAGTTATTTCACTTCTGGGCATATACCCCAGAGATGCTCCAACATACAACAAAGACACATGCACCACAATGTTCATAGCAGCTCTATTTATAATAGCCAGAAGCTGAAAAGAACCCAGATGTCCTTCAGTAGATGAATAGATACAAAAATTGTGGTATTTACACAATGGAGTACTACTCAGCTATCAGAAACAATGACTTAACCAAATTCTTAAGAAAATGGATGCATCTAGAGAATATCATCCTGAGTGAGGTAACCCAGTCACAAAAGAACAGACATAATATGTAGTCACTGATAATGGGATACTAACCCCAGAAAGCTCTGAACACCCCAGAAACAACTCACAGGCTGTGAAGTTCAACAAAAAAAGAATATATTTTAATTAAAATAGAACTGTATCACATCCCCCTTTCCTCCCTATAGCCCCTCCTAGTCTCTCTTCTATTCCCTCAAATTAATAGCCTCTTCTCCTATATTATTATTACATATATTCTTATGTGTTGTTTATGTACCCACAAATGCTTAATTACAAACTAAAAAATGTATTTGATAAAAAATAATGAAAAGAAAGAATTCTCAACTAAGGAATACAGAATGGCTGAGAAGCACCTAAAGAATGATAAACAACCCTACTCATCAGGGAAATATAAATCAAAACATCAATGAAATTCTACCTCATACCAATAAGAGTGGCTAACATAAAAAAACAAAACAAAACAAAACAAAACAAAAAAAAAAAAAAAAAAAAAAAAAAAAAAACAACCAGATGATAGCAAATGCTGGCAAAGTTGTGGAGAAAGAGGAACACTCCTTTACTATTGTTGAGTTTCTAAACTGGTACAAGCACTCTTGATGTCAGTCTATTGGTTTCTTAGAAAACAGGACATAGTACTTCTTGAAGACTCACTTATTCCACTCCTGGGCATATACCCCAAAGATGCTCCAACATAAAGTACACATGCTCCACCATTTTTATAGCAGCCTTATTTGTAATAGCCAGAAGCTTCAAAGAACACAGATGTCATTCGACAGAGGAATAGACACAGAAATTGTGGTACATTTATACAATTGAATACTACTCAGTTATTAGAAACAACAGCTTTATGGAATTTCTGGGCAAATGGATGGAACTAGATATTATCATCCTGAGTGAGGCAACCCAGTCCAAAAAAAAAAAAAAAAAAAAAAAGAACAGTAGTAGTATGTACTCATTGATAATGTGATACTAGATCCAGAAAGCTCTGAACATTAAAGAAATAATTCACAGTCCTTATAAAGCTCAAAAAAGTCAAAATGTGGATGCATCAATCCTTCTTAAAAGGGAGAAAAACTGTTTATGGGAGAAAATACAATGTCAAATGGAGGAGCAGGGATTGAAGAAAAGATCATTAAGAGAATGCCTCATTTTGGGATTCAAAAAGTACTTATTGGCAGGAACCAGATAGGTATGCCTTCTCAAGGGTTTTACCAGAGTCATAGACATACAGCTGATCATGCTTGCAGCTAACCATGGGACTGATCAAGGGGACCTCAATTACCCTAAAGAAAGGACTGAAGGTGCTGAAAGGGGTTGCAACCTCATGAGAAGAACAACAGTATGAACCAACCAAACCCTCCACAACTCCCATAGACTAAAACACCAACCATTGAGCACACACTGAGAGACCTATGGCGTCAGTTGCATATGTAGCAGAAAATAGCAGTATTTGGCATCAATGAAATAAGAGGCCTTTGGTTTAGTGAGGGTACATTTCCTCTATGTAGGGGAATGTTGAGGCAGTGAGGTGGAGATGGTGATGAGGAGCAAGTGTACCTTTGTGGAGACAAGTGGAAGGAGATGGGGGATGGGAGCAAGGTGGGGGAAGTGTATATCATTTCAAATATAAATATAAATAGTATTTAATAAAAAAATAAAAATAAAACTTAAAAGAGGAGCATATATCAACACAATAAAAGTCATTTACAACAAAACTTAAAATTAATCTTAAAATAGAATACTTTAATTTATATATGGCTTCTGGTTTTATTATCCCAAATTAATTCTACCAACTGAAGTAAACAGAACATGATAAATTCACATAAATAAACTTTGAGAGTGATTTTAATGTAATATAATACTATTTCACATTGATAACCTTGGATTATAGAATGGCAGTCACTTGTAGATCACAGCTTTTTAATAAAACTCTCTTGCTAAGAAACAAATGCTTTTATTGTCCCTTCTATTTTTTTCCTTGCACAAATTCTCCATCAAGTAGGAGTATATATGATTTCCATCATCTGTACTCTTTCCTGGTAATTGTTAGGCTTTCAGAGGTGCTGAGAGTGAGTCCCAATACATCTGCATGCATCAAGGATACCAGTGGCCCAGTGAGACCCATCTCAGAGTCACTAGGTTGTACAATTCTCTCCTGTATTGTTAGGTTCTGCACTGTTATCTTGCCTGTTTCCAGCCCTATAGTTATGCCCCCCTTAGAAATCTCACAATTTCTGTTTGGGGTGTCTTTAAATAGAATGTCACCCCAGTGGCACCTTCATGTCTTTCTATCAGTAGTTTCCATTAACTACAGCCAAGTGAGTGTCAGATGGGCTGTGGGAAGGAGACAATTTTCCAATTGTAGGGGAACTTCATTAGTTCTAACAGCTCTAAATCCCGTAATATAATTGAACTGGAGAAAGATATTGCTTTTCTACTGGACACAGAATATGAATTTTCTATATAACATCTTTCTGCACTTCAGAATTTACCTTTAAAAGGCAGCCTGGTACTTTTATGTCAGTACGAGTGTCATTAAATATATTTTTAAAGCCAGATAAACAATTCATTTTGTGTCAAGTTTGGGACTAAAGAGTTTCATGAATGTCAAATTACTTCATGTGAGTTTATTCACTTCAGGAAGCTGTTCTTGGGTTTTATCTGGGTTTTTTTCAACAGTTAATTTCAGAATTTCAAATTCTAAATTAACTCTGTGTCATCTATATTCTATTATTATAGTTAACATAGAAAAATACACTTCACCAACAGGAAAAAAAAACTCTATTCAGTCATTTTATTTTATTTCAGTGGAATGTCTCCCTTGTATAAAATGAAATGTTTCCTCAAAAGCATTCTAGTAGATAGAATTTCTCTTCCGTGTAACAGAGCGAACTACAGAGGTGGAACAGTGGCTGTCCCCAATAGCATATCACATGGCAGACTCTTACATTCTATCATTTGATTATTTGCAGATCAAATTACACTTTACCCCAGGTGTCGTTAGTGAAATTGGGAACACGGGTGCAGAATGAAAGAGGATGTGTGCTATATAGTTTGATGGAGGGAGCAGGAGGAAGAGAATAGGAAAAGTGCAAGCAGTTGGTAGGACTGGTTTGTGAGTAAGTGAAAGTGAAAGAGATCCAACTGGGTCACAGAAAGTAATCTCCATGTCACAAAGCAAGCAAGACTTCATCACCTCTCCAGTGTCCTACAAAGGTTCTCTTTACCACTCACAAAGTTGCAATAGAGCTCATTGTTCATACCAGCTTAAAAGCTTATCAGTACGCAGCTATGGTACTTGGTTATCCTTCAAAGGAGAACACCTGGTAACTGAATTTCTGGAATAGAAATGCTAGAAAAGTGAACAGAAACAACAGACTCAACTATTACCAACAGAAATCAAGAAATGGAAGAAAGAATCCCAGGCATAGAAGGTACAACTAAAGAAATTGATGCATCAGTCAAAGAACACGTTAAATCTATAAAAATCCTGACATAAAATATCCAGAAATTCTGGGGTACTATGAAAAGATTTAATGTGAGAATAAGAGGAATAGACAAAAGTAGAACATCCCAGATCTAAACACCAGAAAATATTTTTAACAAAATAAAAGAAGAAAATTTCTCCAACTTAATGAAATACCTATAAACATACAAGAATGTTACAGAATAAAAATTAAACTAGGCCAGAAGAAAATTCTTCCTGCCACATAATAATCAAAATACTAAATTTACAGAATGAAGAAAGAATATTAAAAGCTACAATGGAAAAAGGCCAAGTAACCTATAAAGTAACCATAAAGACCTATCAGAATTATACCCGATTTCTCGAAGAGACTCTTAAAGCTAGAAGACCCTGGGCATATGTCTTACAGCCTCTAAGAACTGCAGAAGGGAACATAGATTACTATATCCAACAAAACTTTCAATGACCACAGGTGTGGAAAACAAGATATTCTAAGACAAAACCAAATTTAGACAATATCTATCTACAAATTCAGCACCTCACAGAAACTTCTCCAAAAGTGACCATATAGTTGGTCCTCAACAGATTTACAAAAATAAAAATAACACTTGCATCTTATCAGATGACCATAGATTACAGTTGGATATCAACAACAGAAACAACAGAAAGCTCAAAATCTCATGGAAACGGAACGATATGGATATATATGAAATGACCCCTGGGTCAGAAAAGAGATAAAGAAATTAAAGACTTTTTAGAAGTCAATGAAATGAGGGCACCACATATCCAAATGTATGAGACACAATGAAAGTAATGCTAAGAAAAAAGTTTGTAGCAATATGTGCCTAAAAATAAGTTAGAGAGTTCTCATACTAGCAAAAGTACACCTGAAAAAGAAGGGAGAAAAAGAGGAGGAGAAGGAGGAGAAGAAGGAGGGAGAGGGGTAGAGGGAGAGTGAGAGGGAGCAGCAGCAGCAAATACATCTAATTGGAGTGTAAAGCAAGAACTAATCAAACTCAAGTTTGAAACAAAGACACCAATATAAAAATCATAAACACCAAGAGCTGGTTCTTGAGAAAGTCAACAACACAGAAAACCTGGTAACCAAACTAAGAGTCAGAGAGACAGTATCCAAATAAACAAAGTCAGAAATGAAAATGAGACATAACAACAGACATTGAGGAAATTTAAAAAATCATTAGGTGTTGCTTCAAAAGCCTCTACTTACACAATTGAAAAATATAAGTGAGCAGGATGATTATCTTTCTTTTCCTTTTATTAAATTTTTGTACATTCGTTAAATTTTTATTTTAAATTTACATTTCAAATATTATCCCCTTTCCTGATTTTCCCTCAAAAAGTCCCCTTTCCTATCCCCCTCTCCCTGTTTCTATGAGGGTACTTTTCCACCGACCCACCCACTTCCCCCACCTCCCTGTCCTGGTATTCCCCCACACTGGGCATCAAGCATTCACAGAACCAAGAGCCTCTCCTCCTAATGATTCCGGACAAGGCCATCTTCTACTACATATTCAGCTGGAAACATGAGTCCCTCCATGTGTAATCTTTGTATGGTGGTTTAGTCTTAGGAGTTCTGGGGATTCTGGTTAGTTAATATTGTTATTCTTCTTATAGAGTTGCAAACCTCTTCAGCTCCTTCAGTCCTTTCTCCACCTCCTCCATTGGGAACCCCATAATCAGTCCAATGGTTGGCTGTGAGCATCCACCTCTGTATTTGTCAGGCTCTGGCAAAGCCTCTCAGGAGACAGCTGTATCAGGTTCTATCTAGATAGATACCACTCACCAGAATTAAACCAAAATCAGGCAAATTATCTAAATAGTCCAATAACCTTTATGGAAATAGAAGCAGTTATTAAAAGTTGATCAAACAAGAAAAGCCCAGGGCCGGATGTTTTTAGGAGAGAATTTTAATAGACATTCATAGAAGATCTAGTACCAATACACCTGAAAATATTCTAGAAATTTGTAACAGAGGGCACATTGTCAAACTTTTTCTATGAAGTCATAGTCAATCTGATACCTAAATTACACAAAGACTTAGCAAAGAAAGAGAATTTCAGATCAATGTTCTTTATGAAAGTTGATGCAAAAATGCTCAACAAAATACTGACCAAATGTAGGAACATATCAAAAATATCATCCAGCCTGATCAAGTAGTCTTCATCCCAGGGATGTAGGGATGGTTAAGTTTATGAAAAAAAAATCAGTACAATTCATCATATAAACAAACTGAAAGAAAAAAGTTACATGATCATCTTGTTAGAGGTTGAAAAAGCCTTTGACAAAATCTACCCCTCCTTCATGTTAAAAATCTTGGAGAGGTCAGAGATACAGTGTTCATAACATAATTAAAGCAGTATACAACAAACATAATAAAAGCAAAATACAGCAAGCCAATAACCAACATTAAATTAAATGGAAAATTGAAGCAATTACACTAAAATCAGGGAAAGATAGGACTGAACACTTCCCCCTATTTATTCAACATAGTGCTTGAATTTCTAGCTCCAGCAATCTGGCAACTAAAGATCAAGTGGACATAAACTGGAAAGGAAAAACTCAAAGTACTATCATTCAAAGATGATTTGATAGTATATATGAGTTATACAAAAATTCTAGCAGAGAACTCCTACAGCTGATAAACACCTGCAACAAAGTGGCTATATAAAAAATTAACTCAAAAATATCAGTACAAATGAATAACCAGCTGAGCAAGAAATTACAGGAGCAGCATCTTCGCAATAACCACAAATGACACAAAATATCTTCGTGTAACTCTAACAAAACAAGTGAAAGACCTATATGTAAAGAACTTCAAGACTCTGAAGAACAAAAGAATATATCAAAAGATAGAAAAATGTCCCATGCTCATGTTTCAGTAGGATTAACATAGTAAAAATGATCATCTTGCCAAAAGCAGTCAATATGTTCAATGCAATTCCCAACAAAATTCCAACACAATTCTTTTCAGACCTTTAAAAATAATTTCTCAATTTCACATAAAACAAACAAAAATAAATCAGGATAGCTAAAACAATCCTGTAGCAATAAAACTTCTGGGGGTATCACAATCTCCAGCTGTGCTACAGAGCAAAAGGAATAAAAACCTCAAGCTATTCGCATAAACACAGGCAAATTGATGAATGGAATAGAATTAAAGAACCAGAAAGAAGACAATATACTTTTGGTCACTTGATATTTAAAAAAGAATGCAAAACCAGGCAATAGAAAAAGAAAAGCATTGTTAACAAATGGTGCTGGTCCAGCTGGATGTTTGTATGTAGAAGAATACTAATCAATCCATATTTATCACCCTGCAAAAAACTCAAACCCAAGTAAATCAATGACCTCATCATATAATCAGACACACTAAATCTAACATAAGAGAAAATGGGAATTTCCTCGAACTCATTGGCACAGGAAACGAATTCCTGATCAGAAAACCAATACCTTTGATCAAAATGTAATACATAATACCTCATGAAACTGAAATGCTTTTGCAAGGCCTAGGACACCATCAATAGGAAAAAAAAAATGGCAGCTTGGACAATGGGAAGAATCTTCACCAATCTTGTATGTGACAGAGGACTGGTATCCAAAATATATATCTTTTAAAGAATATCAACAAACAAGTAACCCAATGGAAAAATGGGTTACAGAGATAAATAGAAATTTCTCAACAAAGAAATATCAAATGGCTGAGAAGCATTCGAAGAAATGTTCAGCATTTTTGGTCATTAGGGAAATGAAAATCAAAATGACTCAGATTTTGTCTTACACTAGTCAGAGCAGGTAAGATAAAAACTCAAGTGAGAACAAATGTTGATGAGGATTTGAATCAAGGAGGACACTTCTTCATTGCTGGAGAGAGTCCAAACTTGTAAAACCACTTTGAAAATATATTTATTGTTTTTTTCAGAAAATTGGGATTAGTTCTACCCCAGGACCCTGCTATACCATTCCTGGGCATATAACCAAAAGACGTTCCACTGTACGATAGAGATATTTGCTCAACTATGTTCATAGCAACTTGATATGTAATAGTCAGAAACTGGAAACAACCTAAAATTCCCTCAACAGAAAAATGAATAAGAAAATGTTCATCTACAAATTTTCAAGCAAATAGATGGAACTCAGAAAGGTATTTGTGGCATGTACTCACTTATAAGTGAACATTAGACATCAATTCAAGAAAACCAAGGTACAATCCATAAACCCAAAGAAACTCCGTAAGAAGCCTGGGCCAAGGAAAGATGTGTGAATCTCACCCAGAAGGGGAAATAAAATAATGGAGTTGGATGGAGAGTGGGAACTGGGTGGTAGAGGGGAACAAGAGGAGAATGGGGATTGCAATCAGTTGTAAGGCGAGTGGAGGCTAGAGAGGGCTGGGAATGAGAATGGAAATTTTTGTGTGTGGGGGGGGGCATCACTGGAACTAGCTGAAGCCCTGGAATGGACCAGCCTCCTGGGAGACTATGAGCATGGCCATAGCTAGGATGCCTACAAGCAGGACATAAATACTGAAGTGTCCACCTTCTATAGTCAGGGAAGACTTACAGTGGTGGGAAGGGGGCATCAACCTGCTTATAAAAACCTTTAACCAGAAACCTTTTCTGCCTATGAGATAAGTAGGAATAACAATGGAGCAGACTGCAGGAAAAGCCAACCAATGTCAGCTGAAACTTGAGATCCATCCTATGTGAGAGAGCCAACCCATGACAATATAAATGATACTCTGATATGATAGCAGTAATTTAGCATAGGTATCTATTGAGAGGCTTCATTCAGCAGCAGATGGAAGCAGATGTAAAGACCCATGGCCAAACATCAGAAGGAGTTCTGGGATGCTTCTGGAAGACTTGGGGATAGAACTGAGAGAGCCTGAGGGTTAAGGACATCAAAGACGACTTAGAGTCAACTTACCTGGGACTATGGGGACTCACAGATATTCAATAACCAACCTAAGGGAATGCAGGGGCTGGACCTAGGCCTATGTTTTGTAGATGTGCAGCTTGTTCTTCATGTGAGTCACCTAACAATTGTAACTTTCTCTGACTCTACCACCTGTCATGGGAACCCTTACCCCTACATGGACTGCCTTGTTTGCTCAAGAGGAGAGGATTGGCTAGTCCTGCTAGAACTACATATTTCAGGAGAGGGACACATTCATGGTGGGGTTTCCTCTTTTTAGAGGAAAAGGTAAGAGAGTAATAGGGGGAAGGAATTTTTAAGGGTGAAACTGGGATAAGAGAAGGGAGATGGGGGTTAATTGGGATGTAAAGGGAACAAAAGTTAAATACGGAGAAAAAGTAAAGGGGTAAATATGTGCATTGAGGGTACATGTGACGATTAAGAAGAATTCATAAAGGATACTTGCAGCAGCCTGACATCAAAAGTTGAATCATTAAGACTAGGATTTAAAAATAAAAACATGTGTAATTTGTTTTGATCAGTACACAGAACATGAAAGATGATATATGGCTAAAGTCTCTATCATTTATTTCTTTTTTTACTGGATATTCTCTGTATTTACATTTCAGTATTATCCCCTTTATCCCAACTCCCATTACCCCTCCCCTTCCCCTTACCTCCATGAGGGTATTCCTCTCCCAACCACCCTCTCCCACCTTAGCTCCTTGGCATTCTCCAACTCTGGGAAAACGAGCCTTCACTGGACCAAAGGCCTCTCTTCCAATGATGCAGACAATGCTGTCCTCAGCTACATATGCAAATGGAGCCATGGGTCTCTCCATGCATACTCATTAGTTGTTATGTAAGTCTCCTGGAGCTGTGAAGAGTTTGGTTGGTTGATAATATTCTTCACAAGGCATTGAAAACTTTTTCATCTCCTTCAGTGCTTTCTCTAGCTCCTTCATTTGGGTCTCTGTGTTCCTTCTGATGGTTAGCAGCAAGGATATGTATCAGAATGGCTTGGGCAGAGCCTCTGAGGAGGCATCTATATCAAGCCCCAGCCAGTAAGCAGTTCTTGGCATTAGTAAAGTGGTTTAGTGGCTGCATATAGAATTTATCCCCAGGTGAGGCAGTCTCTGAGTAATCTTTTCCTCAATTTTTGCTCCTCTATTTGTCCCTATATATTTTTTCAGGAGTGTTTTGTTCTCCTTCTAAGATGGACTGAGACATCCACATTCTGGCCTTCCTTCTTTTTGAGCTTCATAAGATCTGTGAATTGTTTTATGGGTATTCCAAACTGTTTTGGGTTAGTATCCACATATCAGTGAGTATATACCAAATATATTCTTTTGTGCCTGGGTTAATACACTCAGAACAATAGCTTCTAGCTTGATCCATTTCCTTAGGATTTTCACGAAGTCATTGATTTGATAGCTGAGTCATTCTTCTGTTGAAGGACATCTGAGTTCTTTCCAGCTTTTGTCTATTGTAAATAAGGCCAGTATGAACATGGTGGATCATGTGTAATGCTATATATTAGAGCATCTTTTAGGTATATGCCCAGGAGTCCTCAGGTAAACCTGGGTCCTCAGGTAGTACTATGTCCCATTTTCTGAGGAACCACTAGATTGATTTCAAGAGTGGTTGTACCAGCTTGCAACCACACCAACAATGAAGCAGTGTTCCTCTTTCTTCACATCCTTGCCAGTATCTTGTGTCACATGAGTTTTATATCTTAGCCATTCTAACTGGTGTGAGGTGGAATCTCAGGGTTATTTTGATTTGTATTTCCCTGATGACTAGGGATGTTGAACATTTCTTTAGGCACTTCTCAGCCATTGGCTATTCCTCATTTAAAAATTTGTTGTTTATCTCTGTATCTCATTTTTTAATAGGGTTATTTGAGTCTCTGGAGTCTAACTTCTTGAGTTCTTTGTATATATTGGATATTAGCCCTGTATCAGACATAGGATTGGTAAAGGTCCTTTTCCAGTCTTTTGGCTGCCCTTTGATACTCTTGACAGTGTCCTTGGCCTTACAAAAGCTTTGTAGTTTTATGAGGTCTCATTTGTTTTTGATTCATGATCTTAGAGCATGAGCCACTGGTGTTATGTTCAGAAAAATTTCCCCATGCCAATTTGTTCAAGGCTCTTTCCCACTTCCTCTTCACGTAGTTTCAGGGTTTAATGTGGAGGTCTATGATCCACTCTGACTTGAGCTTTGTACAAGGAGATAAGAATGCATTGATTTTCATTCTTCTCCATGCTGACTGCCAGTTGGAGCAGCAACAACTGTTGAAGAGGCTGCTTTTTTTTTTCATTGAATGGTTTTAGCTCCTTTATCAAAGATCATGTGACTATAGGTCTGTGGGTTTGTTTCTGCATCTTAAATTCTGTTCCAATCAATCTACCTCTCTGTCTGTTTCCTAATTCCATGCAGTATTTTTTTTAATTACAACTGATATAGCTTAAGGTTATGGATAGTGATTCCCATGGAAGTTCTTTTATTGTTAAGAATAGATTTCGCTCTCCTGGCATTTTTGTTATTCCAGATAAATTTCAAATTGCTCTTTCCAACTCTACAAAGAATTGGATTGGAATTTTGAAGGGGATTGAATTAAATTTGTAGATTGCTTTTGAACATTTTTACAATGCTGATCCTTCCAATCTATGAGCATGGGAGATCTTTCTCTCTTCTGAGATCTTCAATTTCCTCATTTACAGATTTGAAGTTCTTGTCAAACAGATCCTTGTATTTAGAGCATAGATGTTCAGGATTGAGAATTCATCTTGACTGATTTTTTTCCTTTCATGAGTAAAAAGTGTTTTCCCTTGTCTTTTTTGATGACTTTTGGTTGAAAATCTACTTTATTTGATATTAGGATAGCTATTCCAGATTGTTTCTTGGAACTATTTGTTTGGAAAGTTTTTCCCAATATTTTATTCTGAGGTAGTAGTGACTGTCTTTGTTGCTGAGTTTCCTGTATGCAACAAAATGCTGGATCCTGTTTATGTATCCAGTCTGATAATCCATGTCTTTTTATTAGGGTATTGAGTTCATTGATATTAAGAGATATTAAGGAATATTTACTGTTGTTTCCTTTTATTTTTGTTTATAGAGATAAAATTATATTGGTGTGGTTCTTTTCTTTTGGATTCATTACAAGATTAGTTTCTAGACCTCCTTAGTGTGAAGTTTCCCTCTTTGTGATCGAGTTTTTCACCAATTATTCTTTGTAGTACTGACTTGGTAGACAGATAATGTGCAAATTTGCTTCTGTCCTGGAATATCTTGGTTTCTCCATCTATGGCAATTAGAAGCTTTGCTGGATATAGTAAACTAGGCTGGCATTTGTTTTCTCTTAGGATCTCTATGACCTCAGTCCAGGATCTTATAGCTTTCATAGTCTCTGTTGAAAAGTCTGGTGTAATTCTGCTTGGTCTGCCTTTATGATTCCTGTCCTTTTTTCCTTTTTGCTTTTAGTATTAGTTTTTTGTTTTGAATAGTTGTTGTTTTTACTATTATGTATCTGGAAAAATTCCTTATCTGGTTCAATCTATTTGGAGTTCTATAGGCTTTTTGTATTTTCTTGGCTATCTCTTTAAGTTAGGGAAGTTCTTTTTTTTTTTTTTTTTTTTTGAATTTTGTTAAAGCTATTTACTGGGCCTTTTAGTTGGGAGTTCTCACTCTCTTCTACACCTATTATCCTTAGGTTTGGTCTTCTCATTTTGTCCTGGATTTCCTGGATGTTTTGGGTAGGAATCTTTTGATTTTTGCATTTTCTCTGACTGTTGTTTCAATGATTTCTATGGTATCTTCTGTTCCCGAGATTCTCTCTTCCATCTCCTGAATTTGGTTGGTGACACATGCATCTATGACTCCTGGTGTCTTTCCTAGATTTTTCAACTTCAGGTTTGTCTCCTTTTGTAATTTCTGCATTGTTTTTATTTCTGTTTTCAGTTCCTTCATCTGTTTGTTTTTGTGTTCATTTATCTCTTTAAGTGAGTTTTGTATTTGCTCTTTAAGGGCTTCAAATTGTTTTTGTGTGTTCTCCTGACTTTCTTGAACTTCTTTAAATATGTTATTTATGCAATTCTCAGATATCTATTATCATCACGAGGTATGATTTTTAAGTCTGGTTCTTGTTTTTCTGGTAAGATGGGATATCCACTATTTGCTGTTTTGTGAGCAGTGGGTTCTGATGTTGCCAGATTGTCTTGGATTCTGTTTCTTAAAATCTTGTGCTTGCCTCTTGCCATATTATTGGCGATGTTAGGTGATCCTGTTGTCTCTTGCTGGAGCTTGTCTCTCCTTTGGGTCTCTAGAGGGAGATTGTTCCTAGGTGTTCGGCTCTCTGGGTAGGCTGTGAGTTCCAAGGGCAGGGCCCAGTCCTGATGTAACTGGGCCATTTCTCCCCTTGAGTGGAAATGTCTGTTTCTAGGTAGCACTGCCCCCTGCACCCTGATAGTTTTGGGGCAGCCTCTCCCTAGATAGACAGTGGGGAGGGAATGTGTACTTGCCCCTGCACTCAGGAGTGAGAACTCTCTTGTGGCTCTTCTAGATGTCCAGCAAACTTTAGGCAGGGCTCCAGTCTCAATGATAAATTGGGTCGGGTCTGACCTTGGGCTGGAAGTTTGTGCTCCCAGACAGCACATCCACTTGTGTCCTGTGAGTTACAGGTGGCCTTTTCCTGAATATGTGGGGAGGGAACATCTACTCACCCTTCCTGAGTCTTCCCTAGGCACTCAGTTCTCTGCAGGCAGGCAGCTACCAGTCCTAATGTCAGTGTGCCTGATCTGTCCCAAATAGTGATATTTTGACTTCTTCCTTTCTGACATGTATCCCTTTGACTTCCTTTTGTTGTCTAATTGCTCTGGTCATAACTTCCAGTACTATGTTGAATAGGTAGGGGGATGAATTATTTCATAATAGGTATTGAATTATTTCAAATGTTTTCTCAGTATCTAGTGAGATGATCATGTAATTTTTTTCTTTGAGTTTGTTTATATGGTGTATTTTGTTAATGGATTTTCATACCATCCATGCTTCCTTGGGGTGAAGCCTACTTGTTCAAGTTGAATGATTTTGTTGATGTGTTCTTGGATTCAGTTTGCAAGAATTTTATTGTGATATTTTGCTTCGATGTTCATGAAAGAAATTGGCCTGAAGTTCTCTTTCTTTGTAGAGTCTTTGTGCATTTTAGATATGAGTATAATATGGCTTTGAAAAACAATTTGGGTCATGTTCCTTCTGTTTCTATTTTGTGAGATAGTTTGGAGAGTATTATAGGTCTTCTAATAAAGTCTGCTAGAATTCTATACTGAACCCATCTGATCCTGGACATTTTTTGCTTAGGAGGCTTTTGATGACTGCTTCTATGTTTTTAGGTGTTATGGGATGTTTAGATAGTTTATCTGATCTTGATTTAACTTTGGTACCTGTTATCTCTCTAAAAATTTGTCCATTTTCTCTAGATTTTCCAGTTTGGTTGAGTATAGGCTTTTGTAGTAGGATGTGATGATTTCTTGAATTTCCACAAGTTCAGTTGTTATTTCTCCTTTTTCATTTCTGATTTTTTTGATTTGGATACTCTCTCTGTGCCCTTTAGTTAGTCTGGCCAAGTGTTTATCAATCTGTTTAATTTTCTGAAAGAACCAGCTCCTGTTTTGTTGATCATTTTAGAGTTTTTTTTTTTTTTTTTGTTTCTACTTGGTTGATTTATGCTCTGAGTTGTGTCTTTTCCTCATGGGTGTACTTGCTTCTTTTTGTTCTAAAATTTTCAGGTGTGCTGTCATGCTGCTAGCATATGCTCTCTCTAGTTTCTTTTTGGAGGAACTCAGTGGTATGAGCTTTCCACCTAGTACTGCTTTCATTGTATCCCATAAGTTTCAGTATGTTGTGTGTTCATTTTTGTTAAATTCTTTAAAAACTCCTTATTTCTTTCATTTCTTTTTTTGACCACGTTATTATTGAACAGCACTGTTTAGATTTCACGTGTATGTGGGTTTTTTGTTGTTTTTGTTGTTATTAAAGATCAGTATTAGTCCATGGTGATCTGATAGGATGCATGGAAGTATTTTGATCTTCTTATATCTGTTGAGGCCTATTTTGTGACCAAATATGTGGTCAGTTTTAGAGATGGTATCTTGAGGTGCTGAGAAAAAGTATATTCTTTTGTTTTAGGATGATGTGTTCAATGCATGGCTGCTAACTCTTTTTGGTTAATAACATCTGTTAGTTTTACTATGTCTTTGCTCAGCTTCCGTAATCTGTCCATTGATGAGAGTAGGGTGTTGAAGTCTCCCACTATTATTGTGTGTGGTGTAATATAAGCTTTGAGCTTTAGTGAGTTTCTTTTATGAATGAAGGTGACCATGTATTTGGAGCACAGATGTTCAGGAGTGAGAGTTAATCTTGATAGATTTTTACTTTGCTGAGTAAATAGCGCCCTTCCTTATTTTTTGATAACTTTTGGTTAAAAATCTATTTTACTCGATATTTGAATGGCTATTTCAGCTTTTTCCTTAAGATCATTTGCTTGGAAACTTTTTGCCCTGTCTTCTACTTTACAAAGAAGTATCTGTCTTTGAAGCTGAGATTAGATTCCTGTGTGCAGTAAAAAGCTAGATCCTGTTTATTTATCCAGCCGGATAGTCTGTCTTTTTATTGGGGAATTGAGTCCATTAATGTTAAGAGATATTAAGAAATAATCATTGTTGTTTCCTGTCATTTTTGTTGTTAGAGGTAGAATTATATTTGTTTGGTTCTCTTCTTTTGGTTTATTGTAAGATTATTTTCTTGATTTTCATAGGGTGCAGTTTCACTCCTTGTGTTATAGTATTCCATCTATTATTCTTTGTAGGGCTAGGATTTTTGTACAGATATTGTATAAATTTGGTCTTGTCCTGAAATATCTTGGTTTCTCCATCTGTTGTAATTGAGAGTTTTGCTGGATACAGTAACCTGGTCTGGCATTTGTGTTCTCTTACAATCTGTTTGCCCTCTTTCCAGGATCTTCTAGGTTTCATAGTCTCTGTTGAGAAGTCTGGTATAATTCTGATTGGTCTGCCTTTATATGTTATTTTTCTCTTTTCCGTACTGCTTTTATTATTTCATTAATTTTTTAAGCATTTGGTGTTTGACTATTATGTTTTGGAAAGAGTTTCCTTTCTTTTCCATTTTGTTTGGAATTCTGTAGGCTTTAGGCCTCTTGTCTGATCATAGTCATTTCTTTCTTTAGGTTAAAGATATTTAGTTGACCTTTAAGTTTGGAGTCTTAACTTTCTTCTGCACCTATTATCCTTAGGTTTGGTCTTCTCATTGTGTCCTGGATTTCCTGGCTGTTTGTTTTTTTGTTTGTTTGTGTTTGTTTTATTTTGTTTTTTTTTTTGCATTTTCTCTGACTGTTGTATCAATGTTTTCTATATTATCTTCTGCTGTGAGAGTCTTTCTTCCATCTCTTGTATTCTGTTGGTGATATTTGTTTCTATAACTCCTGATCTCTTTCCCATGTTTTCTATCAACAGACTTGTCATATTTTTTGTGATTTCATTATTGTTTCTATTTCTGTTTTCAATTCTTTTACTTTTTTTGGTTGTTTGTTCTTGTAGCTCTATAAGTGATTCTTGTGTTTCCTCTTTTAGTGCTTTGATTTGTTTACATGTGTTTTCCTGGTTCTCCTGCTTTCTTACAGTAGTTATTCATGTGCTACTTGAGGCCCTCTGTCATCAACATGAGATATGATTTAAGTCAAAATCTTGTTTTTCTGTTGTGTTAAAATATTCAATACATGCTATGGTGGGAGACCTGAATTCTGATTTTGCCAGGTGTCTTAGTTTCTGTTGCTTAGGTTCTTGTGCTTGCCTCTTGATATCTTGTTTTCTATGATGCTATATGATCTTGTTGTCTCTTTCTAGAGCTTGTCTATCTGAGAGTCTGTGGGCTTATGGTCTCAGGAGGGAAGTTTGCTCTTGGGTGTTCAGCTCTCTGTATGTAGGCTGTGAGTTCTGATAGTGGCTGACCAGCTCTGGCTCTGGGTACAAATGAGTGCCAGAACAGTCAGTTTCCAGGTAGCACCATGCTACCTATATATCAAGAGTTGTAGGAGGTCTCTCCATAAATAGTCAATGGAGAGAAAATGGGGCTCACCCATGGGCTCAGGAGGGAGAGCATTCCTGAGAGCTCCCTGGGTCCTCAGCAATTTGCAGGCACGCACTGAGTCTTAGTGAGGTTGGGCCAACTCTGCCTCTTACTCTGGGCCATAACAGTCTACTTTCAGGCATCCCTGCACTACCTGTGCTCCAAGATTTCCTGTGAACTAGAATATTCATTGAAACAATTAAAATTTTAATGCTACTTTTCACAGAGGTAAAACAATTTTTAAGTTTACATGATAGCATGAAGGAATTTAATCTTTTGGGGGGGGGCAGAAGAACAAATATGGAGGTGCCACTCCTTCTGACTTCTAATTATATAATATACAATTTTAATTCAATTAATACATATAGCTTTGAAAGTAGATGTCTTTGAAAATGGAACAAGACAGAAAGCCTGGACACAAAGCTACATTTGTTTATTGTTAACTTCTTTCTGATGAAGCTCCTACAAAGTACACACTGAGTAAAAGATTACCTACTGAGGTAATAACCCTGACAAACTACATACATATAACATCACATGTATAGAAACTTTAAATTTGACTGGTATCCTTTGCATTAAGGTCATATTAAGACATATCAGCTACTTATATGTAAGCCATGAAATTGTAAACTTACTTGTATATACTTAGAGGGTAATCTCCATGGTATTAATATGAACTGAACTGTTTTTGCTTCTCACTTAAAAAAAATAAAGATACCAAAACAGAAATAGGCAAGTGGGAATTCATCAAATTAAAACCATCTTCACTGTAAAAGAAACAATTAACAAGTATATCAGATATTACAGAAAATGTGATTTGGATCATACTAAAATATAAAGAAATAAGGAAAACCAGTATTTCTAAATAAATGCTTTGGACAATTGGTTTTTATAGAAAAACAAATAAAATCATTTACTTAAGAACATATGAAAGTGGGCAAATGGCGACTCCCGCTTGTGCTCCAGAGTCTGGGCCTGCCGTGGCCCCGCTGGGGAACCCTGCCCGCCGCGCCAGCCGCAGCCCTTGTGCAATGTGCTCGCTGCCCCGCGGCTCAGCTCCCGAGGACTTGGGGCGGCAGAGTTCGGCGGAGCTGCGGGAGAGGTTGAGGCGCCAGGAGAGACTTTTGCACAACGAAAAATTCATTTGCAAATTGCCCGACAAAGGTAAAAAGATCTCAGACTTCACTGCCAAACTGAAAGCTGCCATTTCAGAAGGTGAAGAGGTTAGAGGGAGAAGTGAACCGTTTCGTCCTGTTAGTGTAGACTGTAAGCTAAAGCAAAACGCAACCACGAGAGTTGATACCGACATAGACAAGGCCCAGAATTCTGGCCTGATGCTTGATAATTCTTCATTAGTTCCTGAATGTTCCTCAGTAGATAGTAAATCATCTAAAACAACCTCAGAAACACAGAGACCTACACATCTCACTCACAGAGGCAATGGAGAGACTTTGGAGGCTGGCTGCAGTGAACACCAGCCCAGCTGCCCACAGGAGAGCCCGGGCACCCTCATCTGAAGTTAGTGAGTATCTCCCCCAGCACTCAAGTCACGTGGAAGAGATTTCCAGCAACGTCGACAGTCTGTTTATCGATAAGTTGCAAAGGATCACAATTGCAGACCAGAGTGAACCCTCAGAAGAAAACACCAGCACTGAGAGCTCTGCGGGACTGCAGAGTGAGACTCCCAAGAAGCCTCATTACATGAAAGTGCTAGAGATGCGAGCCAGGAACCCAGTGCCCCCTTCTCGTAAGTTTAAGACCAATGTGTTACCCACACAACAAAATGACTCACCAAGTCATTGTCTGAGAGTCAGTCTCCTGCGTCCTCAGAAGAGCAGCGACGCGGGGCTAGGCAGCATCTTGATGATGTCACAGCAGCGCGCCTCCTTCCACGTCACCACCTGCCTGCACAGCTGCTCTCCATACAAGAGTCGCTGGCCCTGCAGAAAGAGCAGAAGCAGGATTATGAGGACATTCAGGCCAAGCTCGCAGCACAGAAACTAGCCAAGAGACTGAATATTAAAATGCAGAGCTACAATCCAGAAGGGGAGTCTTCAGGGAGATACCGAGAAGTGAGGGACAAAGACGATGCCCAGTCCTCGGATGAATGCTGAAGATGATGCTGGGCGATCCCAAGAGCTACTGCTGAGTTCTCACCGTCTCATCGAACTTCCTAACAAGTATCAAGACCAGTGTCAGACCTTGTTGAGGGACAGCATTTTTAAAGTTACACAAAGGTAGCTACAAAATAAGAACCCAGTTTGTCTTTCAGAAGATGACCTTCACATGCTTGAACAGTTTAACACTGTGTTTGGCCGTACTGTGTTACAGTTTTGCAGTATATTGTACATTGGTCTGATATTTTAGTGTGAGTAGAGCACACATTTTCTTTAAGATAACTGCTTTTTCCTTATTCGTACTCTTATCAGGTAGCATTGCTTACACCCCTTCTGGTGAAACACTTTGTTATCCCAGGCACCTAACGTGACTTAGGAATGCCTGGTCCCTTCCTGATGGGAGCAGTGTAAAGAATGGTGGGCATGCTGCGTGGACATGGTCCTGAGATGCTGGGTGTGCAATACTGCGGAAGACATTCAGACAGTGCATGCTGCGTGGACATGGTCCTGAGATGCTGGGTGTGAAACACTGCGGAAGACATTCAGACAGTACAAGTGTATCTGCCGCTTCTGACTTCTCTGGGGCGGCTGCAGTCTTCCTATGGTGAGGATGAGGAGCACTGCTGCAGTCTTCCTATGGTGAGGATGAGGAGCACTGCTGCAGTCTTCCTATGGTGAGGATGAGGAGCACTGCTGCAGTCTTCCTATGGTGAGGATGAGGAGCACTGCTGCAGCCTTCCTATGGTGAGGATGAGGAGCACTGCTGCAGTCTTCCTATGGTGAGGATGAGGAGCACTGCTGCAGTCTTCCTATGGTGAGGATGAGGAGCACTGCTGCAGTCTTCCTATGGTGAGGATGAGGAGCACTGCTGCAGCCTTCCTATGGTGAGGATGAGGAGCACTGCTGCAGCCTTCCTATGGTGAGGATGAGGAGCACTGCTGCAGCCTTCCTATGGTGAGGATGAGGAGCACTGCTGCAGTCTTCCTATGGTGAGGATGAGGAGCACTGCTGCAGCCTTCCTATG
This sequence comes from Micromys minutus, assembly GCF_963924665.1. Taxonomy (NCBI): domain Eukaryota; kingdom Metazoa; phylum Chordata; class Mammalia; order Rodentia; family Muridae; genus Micromys; species Micromys minutus. The sequence continues at coordinate 105,584,975 of NC_137971.1, forward strand.
GTGAGGATGAGGAGCACTTTGAAGAGGTGCTGGGTCGGGGAGGGTCTTCTGAGCTGGTGTGGGAGCTGCTCCTGGCTCCCCTCGGCTCGAACTCATTGCTGTCTTGGTTGATAGGTCCCTGTACAGGACACTCATGTTTGGTAAGAAAACCAATGTTTTTCTTAAGAGTTACAGTTGAATTGTCAGTATATTGCTTTTTTCCTTTTTAAACTCAAAGAGGTGTTTGTAGGCTGCAGAAACCTCAGTCATGTATGTACACATTTGTGTTTTTTTAAATGATTGTTTTTAGCAAAGATAACAATGTTTTCAAAAAGCCTTTGTCTGTTATGTGGAACTTGTAAAGGAAAAATAAAATACCAATCAGAGCAGAAAAAAAAAAAGAACATATGAAAAATATCAACCTTAGATAGTTTGCAAACATAAATATAACAGAATATTAGAACACATTGAAATATATTACATTGTGTTGTTATTGGTTTTGTGCCCATATAGCCTTTTTCTGGATTCATGTTTTCTATGTAGTTCAAATTAGCCTTGACCCAATCTTCAAACTCCACATCTTTTTCTCTTCAGTGCTGGCATAAAAGGTATATATACCACATAGGCATATACCACAGGTACCAGCTCTAAAGTACAATGGTAAATAGTGAATTTTAACTAAATAAAGAACAGATTAACCTCAAGGCACATTACTGCCACATTAATAAAATGAGCTATACAAGCAGATACATACTGTAGCACAGAGTTGTGAAGGCTTGTACCCAGAACATGTTACTATGCATAATAAATAAGAAGCACAGAAAAGGAAGCGCAATAGAATATTTAGCAGAAGGCTGTACTGTCTGCACTTAAACATTTACACAACCAATCAACATTTAAAAATATTCAGTTCCACTTTTAACTTGGGGGCAAATAGAGACCAAACCAGAATAGCAAAGGGGAAAGCAAAAATAGAAAATACAACAATCCTGTTCTTAAGAATGAGTGCCTAGAAGAATAGACATTGTTTTTATTGGTGACAGTTTTTATCAAGTTGAATCAATTACAAGAAGAAAGTGTGTTGACATCCAATAAAATTGAAAATGTATGGGCTTTGTGGTTTGCTTATTCTGCTGTTGGGGAGTGTCCCAGAAAATTGATGCACATGAGCACCAACGATGCATGTTCAAGAATGGCTAAAGCAGCATTATTCATAATGACCAAATCAAAAATCCCTCAATAAGAAAATGAATAAATTAATTTTAATACAGCAATCAAAGGATCTTGTATAAAGTATTAAAAATGAACAAATTTGAGTTATACGCAAGAACACAGGTAAATCATATAAGCATCCTAATTACAAATACATGTTAAAAAATAATGCAGATAGTATGATAAAACCAGTTGAGAAGTAGTGACTGTGCCACACCCATGATAGTACACTATCTTTCATCGCTTTTCTATACACTTAGAAAACATTTATTTTTGAGAACAATGGCTTACTGTACATAGCCTATACTTACCTGGAACTTATTCTGCACTAGTCTGACCTTAAATTTAAGATCATCTTACCTCAACTTCCTAACTGCCAAACACTCACAAACAATGGTTAGAAATTACTTCTCACATCTTCTAATTTAAGGGTTTCTCTTGTTCTACTGAGACATTTTTACCACATTAAATTTAGGAATTATGTGTTATTTAGTTGAGAAATTGATGATGATTTTATTATTCACTAAGAGCCACAGAAAAATCTATCATTTCTTTATTTTTTTCAATATGGCATTTCTCTCATAGTTGACATTTATATTTCTTTGCTTCATACTGGTTAGGATGCTGTTAGATTTAATGTCTATATTTATTTTATACTAAAATATTATATGACAGATAGAGCCAGCACACCACCATCAGGACTTGCAGCCTGCCTGTAAGAGAGCTGAGCACCCAGAAGAGATGCAGATATGCTCTCCTTTCTGAGCCTACAGGTGAGCCCACATTCTTTCTCCACTGACTATCTAGGAAGACACTACCAAGTACTCTCAGGTTACAGGTATCATGGTACCACCTTTCAGTACCTAGAGATAGAACTGTCCCATTCCCATAGGAACTCACAGCCTGCCCATAGAGAACTGAGCACCCAGAACCAATCTCCCTCCAGAGCTCATGGGCCCACAGTTGCACAGTAGAGGCAAGCTCCATTCAGAAACAACAAGATCAACTAATATCAAAGATAAGAAAATGGCAAGAGGCAAACTCAAGAATCTAAGCAACAGAAACCAAGAGAAGCTGGCAACATCAGAACCCAGCTCTCCCACCACAGCAAATAGTGTATATCGCAACACACCAGAAAAAGAAGATTAGGACTTAAAATTGTGCCTCATGTTGATGATAGAGGGCCACGAGAAGAACATGAATAACTCCCTTAAAGAAATACAGGAGAACACAGATAAACAAGTGCATGTCCTTAGAGATACACAGGAAAACACAAGTAAATAGAAGAAGGAATTGAACAAAATCATTCAGGATCTAAAAATTGAAATGGAAAAAAATAAAGAAAACACAAAGAGAAACAATCCTGGAGTTAGGAAACCTAGGAAAGAGGCCAGAAGTCATAGACACAAAATTCACCAACAGAATACAAGAGCTAAAAGAGAGAATCCCAGGGGCAGAAAATAACATAGAAAGCATTGACACAATAGTCAGACAAAATGTAAAATTTAAAGAGTTCCTAACCCCAAATATCCAGAAATTCCAGGACACAATGAGAAGAGACCAAATCTAAGGATAATAGGAATAGAAGAGTGTGAAGACACCCAACTGACAGACCTAGTAAATAGCTTCAACAAAATAATAGAGAGAAAAAAAAAAAAAACTTCTGTAACCTTGAGATGTTTCTTTGAAAAAATCATCAAGATCAAGAAATTCTTAACCAGACTAACTAGAGGGTACAGAGAGAGAGTATTCAAATTAACAAAATCAGAAATGACAGGGTAGAAATAACAACAGAACCTGAGGAAATTCAAGAAATCAGCACATCCTAATACAAAAGAAATCATCACATCCTAATACTAAAAAAATATCAAAAACTGGAAAATCTAGAGGAAATAGACAAATTTCTAGACAGATACAAGGTATCAAAGTTAAATCAGGATTAGATAAACTATCTTAACAGTCCTATAACACCCAAAGAAATAGAAGCAGTCATCTAAAGTCTCACAACCAAAACAAGCCCAGGACCAGATGGGTTCAATGCAAAATTGTATTAGAATTTCATAGAAGATCTAATACAAATACTCTCCAAACATTCCACAAAATAATCAGAAGGAATACTACTCAACTCGTTCTTCGAAGTCACAGGTATGCTCATACTTAAACCACACAAAGACCCTACAAAGAAAGATAACTTCAGTCCAATTTCCCTCATAAACACTGACACAAAAAAGTCTCAAAAAATTCTAGCAAACAGAATTCAAGAACACATCAAAACAATCATTCAGAATTATCAAGTAAGATATCTAGGGATAGCTCAATATATGAAAATACATCAACTTAATCTACCATATGAACAAACTGAAAAAAATAAAAATAAAAACACCACATGACCATCTCACTAGATGGCGAGAAACCATTTGAATAAATTCAGCACCCCTTCATGTTAAAATTCTTGGAAAGATCAGGAATTTAAGGCCCATACCTAACCATAGTAAAAGCAATATAAAGGAAACCAGTAACCAGCATCAAATTAAATGATGAGAAACTTGAAGCAATTCCACAAAAATTAGTGACTAGACAAGGCTGTCCACTCTCCCCCTATCTATTCAATATAGTACTGGAAGTCTTGGCTAGAGCAATTAAACAACTAATGGAAGTCAAAGGGATACAAATTGAAAAGAAAGAAGTCAAACTCTCATTATTTGCAGATGATATAATAGTATACTTAAGTCTTCCAAAAATTTCCACCAAAGAACTCCTACAGCTGATGAACAACTTCATCAATGTGTCTGGTTATAAAATCAACTCCAAAAATCAGTAGCTTTCCTCTACTCAAATGATAAACAGACTGAGAAAGATATTAGGGAAAAGACACCATTACAATATTCACAAAATATGACATACCTTGGTGTGACTGAACTAAGCAAGTGAAAGATCTGTTTAACAAGAGCTTCAAATCTGTGATAAAGGAAATTGAAGAAGATCTCAGAAGATGAAAAGATCTCCCATGCTCATGGATTGGAAGGATCATCATTGTAAAAATGGTCATTTTGCCAAAAACAATCTACAGATTCAATGCATTTCCATCAGAATTCCAACTTAATGCTTCATTGAGTTAGAAAGAACAATTTGCAAATTCATTTGGAATAAATAAAAACCTAGGATATTTAAAACTATTTTGAACAATAAATAAACTTCCAGGAGACTAACCATCCATAACCTCAAGCTGTATTACATATCAATTGTAATTAAAACTGTGTGGTATTGGTACAGAGACATGCATATAGATCAATGAAATAGAATTGAAAACCCAGAAATGAACCCACACACCTATGATTACTTGATCTTTCACGACAAAGCAAAAAACATTCAATGAAAAAATAGCATCTTCAACAAAATTGTATTGTTTCAACTGGCACTCAGCATGCAGAAGAATGAAAACAGACCCTTTCTTATCTCCTTGTACAAAGCTCAAGTGCAAGTAGATTGAAGACCTTTATATGAAACCAGGTACACTGAAACTAATAGAAACTAAAAGGATCTTTACCAATCTTATATCTGATAGTGGGCTAATATCTAGTATATACAAAGAACTCAAAACGTTAGACTCCAGAGAATCAAATAATTCTATTAAAAAATGGGATACAGAGCTAAACAAAAAGTTCTCAGTTGAGGAATATTGAATGGCTGGGAAGCATCTAAGGAAGTGCTCGATATCATTAGCCATCAGGGATATGTAAATCAAAACAATCCTGAGATTCCACCTCACACCAGTCAGAATGGTTAAGATCAAAAATTCAGATAGCAGGAGATGCTGGTGAGGATACAACAAAAGAGAAACACTTCTCTACTGTTGGTGGGGTTGTACGCTGGTATAACCACTCTGGAAATCAGTCTGGCGATTCCTCAGAAAATTGGACATAGTTCTACCTAAAGACCCAGTTATTCCACTTCTGGGCATATACCCCAGAGAAGCTCCAACATACAACAAAGACATATGCACCACAATGTTCACAGCAGCTCTATTTATAATATCCAAAAGCTGGAAAGAACCCAGATGTCCTTCAGTAGATGAATGGATAAAAAAATTGTGGTATATTTACACAATGGAGAACTACTCAGCTATCAGAAACAATGACTTTAGAAAATTCTTACGAAAATGGATGCATCTAAATAATATCATCCTAAATGAGGTAATCCAGTCACAAAGAACAGACTTAATATGCAGTCACGGATAATTGGATACTAACCCCAGAAAGCTCTGAACGCCCCAGGAACAACTTACAGACTATATGAAGTTCATTAAAACAAAGGCCAAAAAAAAAAAAAAATGAAAAATCATTATGCTTAATTTTTACACACCAAGAAAATGTTGACTATTTCCAGGTTACATCTTGTTTTACATGTACTTTATGCTCATTGTAACTAGTAAGATTTTAAGGCATATTGTCAAACCTTTAAAAATATCAAGTACTGACAAAAATGTATTCATATACTGTTATGCAAAAATGCTTTTAAAATCTGTACATTTATCTTTGTTTTTTAAAATAAAGTTGTTCAATTAAAAAAAAAAAAATAAAAGAATTCTCAACTGAGGAATACCGAATAGCTGAGAAGCACCTAAAGAAATGTTCAACTTCCCTAGTCATCATGAAAATGCAAATCAAAACAACCCTGAGATCCCATCTCACACCAGTCACAATGGCTAAGACCAAAAACTCATATGGCAGCAGATGCTGGCGAGGATGCGGAGAAAGAGAAACACTGGTCTATTGATCGTGGGATTGTAACCTGGTACAAATACTCTGGAAATCCATCTGGCAGTTCCTCAGAAAATTGAACATAATTCTATCTGAAAACCCAGCTATTCCACTCTTGGGTATATACTTCAAAGATGCTCCAACATATAGCAAGAACACATGCTCCACCATGTTCATAGCAGCGTTATTTATAATAGCCAGAAGCTGGAAAGAACCCAGATGTCCTTCAACAAAGGAATGTTTACAGATACTGTGGTTCAATAACACAATGGAGTACTACGCAGCTATTATAAACAATGACTTTATGAAATTTCTGAGCAAATGGTTATAACAAGAAACTATCATTCAGAGTGAGGTAACCAAGTCAGAAAATAACACACATGGTATACACTCACGGATAAGCCAATACTAGCCCCAGAAAGCTCTGAATACCCAAGAAACAATTCGCAGATCTTATGGAGCTTAAAAAGAAGGAAGGCCAGAACGTAGATGCCTCAGTCCTTAGAAGGGAGAACAAAACACCCAGGCAAAGAAATGTAGGGACGAATAGAGGAACAGAAATTGAAGACAAAAAATCCAGAGACTGCCTTACCTGGGGATCCACCCCATATGCAGCCACCAAACTCAGGCACTATTGCTGATGCCAAAAATTGCTTACTGGCAGGAGCCTGATATGGATGCCTCCTAAGAGGCTCTGCCAGAGTCATACAGATACAGTTAATGATGCTTGCAGCTAACCATGGGACTGAACACGGGGATCCTAATGAGGTAGGTGGATCCAGGCCTAAAGGAGCAGAAATGTTTTGCAACCCCATGAGAAGAACAACCACCCAAATCTTCCAGGACCTAAAGCACCAGCCAATGAGCACACATGGAGAGATGCATGGCTCCAGTTGCATATGTAGCAAAGGATGCCTTTGTCAGGCATCGGTGGGGGAAGAGGCCTTTGGTCCAGCAAAGGCAAGCTCTCCCAGTTTAGGGGAAGGCCATAGAGCTGAGGTGGGAGAGGATGGTTGGAAAATAGACTACCTTTAGTGAAGCAAGTGGAAGGGGAGGTGGAATAGAGTGGGGGAAGGGAAGGAGATAACATGAAATGTAAATACAGAGAATATCCAATATAAAAAATTATCAAAAATGTTATATGCAACAAAAAATTTTTTTACATCTGTTTTTATTTACCAGTTAGCAAAATAATCTAAATCTCTGATAAATAATATTTCTATGTATATTAAAGAGGGAATATCCCCAGTGAACTCTTTTTTACCTGAATATTTACTCAGGAGCTTTCAAGGCAGGAGTAATATTTTAGATGGAGCATAACTCACAAGTCATATACAGCTATTATCTGGGCCAATTCGGTTAAAAGGGGGCGGAGGTATAAGTCACATTGCCTGCAATAATACTCTGCTCCTTTTGACTCAGGGCTGTTCTCAGAAAATTAGGATTCATAAATATACTGTGTAAAATGCTAAAAAGTAGAAAGGGGCAGGGTACACTGATGGATGTTCATTGGAAGAAAACAGAAGTGGGTGAGGTTCATAGCCTCAAAGAGGTTCCCGGACATGACGGTGGGGAACTTGGCTGACATATTTCTGAATTTTAAGTTCAGGTCACCCACCACCTGCCAGTATCTGTCAGAACCAACTGATGGTACCACTAGAACTTGGCAAGTAACTGCTGCAGTTTTTGTGTTATGAGTTTTTGCTTTTCTATAAACAAGGTCTCAAAATAGCCCAGATTGCTCTTGAATGTCTGGTCTTCCTGTCTCTACTTCTCATAGGCATGTACTATATCATGCCTAGCTGCACTTTTAGTATTTTGAATATAATTATAAATAAAAGAATACAAAAAGCAACAATATTAATTTTATTGTCCTAGATCTTATATGCACCAAATAAACTACTTTCATATGTATATGGGTGTTTTGCCTGCGTGTATTGTATGTCTATGCACCATATGCAAGCAGTACCCTTGGGGGCTCAGGAGAGTGTCAGATTTCCTGAAACTAGAGTTGCAAATAAAGGTTAAGTAGACAGGTGAGTGGTTGGAGCCAAACCTGGGTCCTCTATAACAATGGCAAGTGCTCCTACCTGCTAAGCCACCTCCCCAGGCCCCAAAGCCAGTCTCTTTACATGAAAACAGTCAATGCTTTTTACCATTCCTATGTACAATGAATTTGAACCACTCATTCTAGCATTTGGGAAGCTAAGGCAGGAGGACGTCAAATTTGAAGCCAGCATGGGCTACAGAAAACATCATGTGCCTCTAAAGGCAAGGCAAAGAAAAGAAAACAAAAACAACAATAAAAGAGCTTGAAGGAGAAGCTACATATATGAAGTAAAAATAATTCTTGGCGTGCAGCTAGTGCAACTAGTTAAACTTGAGTTGTACCAGAAATTTACCTTTCCTGACAGCAACAAGCTGTGTGAAAGGACCAAGGGAAATCCCACAAGCCAATTACAGGATCCAGAGCATACCTAGCCAGAACTTCTTTTATTCCCTCAAATCATGTTGCTATGAAGTGAGTGAGGCTTTCATTGTTTTTGTAGGACCCCCTTTCGGGGACCCCCCACTCAAGTCTCGGGACACGGGGTTACCCAATGAAACTCGAGAGACCTTCTTGCTGCAAAAGCACAAGGTAGTTTAATGGCAGAGCTCCAGGCTGTTACCTATGTCACGCAGGAGATAGAGATAAGGACCACGAGGCTCGAATGCTGGGGAATTTTATGGGGCGGGGGTTGGGAGGGTTGGGGGCTGGGAAGTACAAAGTTTAAAAAGTTTACCCAACACCCACAGCCTACGGGCAGTTAGGAAGTCAGAGACTGGTGGGGCGGATGCTTATCTAAGTCAGGATACTTGTGGTTAACACATAATTTACATTTGACTGAAGACTAAGTTGAAAAAGGGCCTGGGCTAGCTTCTGCATTCTTATCTTTAAGGTGACAACCTGCTTAGCTGGGCGTGCCTGGATTTGTTTTACAATGTTCTCAGTCCTAGAATTTCATTTCCTTTCATTATGAATCACTTCAAAATCATGAAGCACAGAATCACTGTAAAGATCATTTTCCCCCTCGTCCAGCCTTCTGTATGTATTCTGAGTCAATAGCAGTGTTTGTTATTTTGTGGGTAGGGTTTGAGTCAGAGTCTCACTACATACCCTGGCTGTCCTGGAGCTCATTACTAGGCCAGGGTGGTCTTGACCTCAAGATCCACCTGCCTCTGCTCCCCAAGTGCTGGGATTTAAGATGTGTGTCACCAGATCTGGCCAAACCCTGCTTCTTCAGTGTTTAAACACTTAGCCTGAAACAGTCAGAAGAATATTAGCAGTTTTATTAACACAGTGTTTTCTCCCCCATTCCACTAGGTTTAATAGAAGGTTCAGAGAGAAGCCTGAGTACTTGGCTTAGCATAAATACCATTCAGTACTTTCTTGACATTTGTAAACTCCTCAGAAGACAACAGCAAGACGTACATAGTAAACTTAGCCATGGAAATGTCCACATTCATGGGGAAACCCTTCAATGCAATCGCACTTAAGCTGTCTTTTTTTAAGACTCTGGTTAGAATCTTCTGAAAGGGCTTTACAATTACTATGTTATACCTGTCCCAGGCCAGAAATCCTATGGTGCACCAGTTAGGACTGAAGGTCGTAAGCTGCTCAGAATTTGATGTCTAGTTGCTTATTTTTTAACACACGAACCAAATCATAAACAAAAACACAGCCACTTCTCAATCCAAGGAATAAAATGGCCTCACAGACCCTTCTGGTAGAATGCAAGTTCTCTGCTTCCTGGTAAAGAAGGAACTGCCCCAGTTCAACACAGAGAATGATTTGGTTTGAGATTTAAGACAGAAGGCACTTTTTAACATCTCCTTTAAAATGATAAACAGAGAAACACAGTAGCCATGCTATCAGGGTTTATTCTGATCACCTCTGGGTTTCTTTTCACTGCTTCGGTCTGGCTAACCGAGTGGGGCAAAGTTTCCACATTTGTGTTGTGTTTTTTCTGAGTCAGCAAACATTTCCCCACAAATTTACAGATTTGATTTACAAATTCAGAATGTGATTCTGAAACACATACTGACAATCCTTAATGCAAGAAGAAATGACAAGGGGAAACACTATGAACCGACCTCAGAGCACTTGGCTCGTGCCTACTTTAGTCTAATACTGCCAAACTGACTGGCACCGGAATCCAGGTAACACACAAATATTGAGAGGTTCGCTACTGTTTAAGACGCTTTGCCCAGAAATGCCATAGATTTTCTCGAAAGACTACATCTACTTCCCACCATCAGTGTCCTGGGAGCCTTGGAATTAAAAGGTCTTGTCACGTGACATCCAATATAGTTAACAATCCATCCAGTTCTGATTAATCAAGCTTGACTTGGATGTTCAGACTTAGTTTCTAAGTTTCAGAGTAGGAGATGGAAGGGAACCAACTACCCTACTTTTTTCACTGCACCAGGGCTGTCAGCACATTTCCCAAGATGTTCTGTTTGTGTCTACTATCTCTACTATTCTTCAGTCACAATGAGCTGACAATTTCTTGCTACACTTTAAGTAAATTGTACAGTAAGTTCTGCAGGGTGGACCCAACATTTCTACCTTTTACAAATATCACACAAATGGACTCTAATGGAATCTACAGGTTGCAATCCATCAGCTAAAAACCATATATATATTGTAAACATGGCAATATTTAGTGCAGTATTTATTCTATTTTCATGTGCATGATCACATTTGTTATACCTGAAATTGAATTCATACACATTAAAGAATTACTAGCAATGGCTGGTTACTTTACAGCTAAGCAGAGGGCTAGAGCTACCTTTTATTATCTTAGATATATCTTCAAGGTAAAGTTAAAGCTTGTTTTTATTGGCTCGGTGTATCTTTTTTTATATCCGGATTTAAAAAGAAGACTCACACAGGAAATAGCCAGGGATCCTTCTAGTTTACAACATTTAAAACAATTAGTTTTATATTATCAGGGAAACTCTGGGGAATTTAAAAAAGAAAAAAAAAAAAACCTTGCAAAATAAACTTAATGTAAGAAGTGAGCTGGTCGGGTGGAGACCCGCTGGCCTTTAGGCTACAGCTGGCGCTTCCAGGACTCATTCAAGTAACCTAGTTCATTGTTATTGATAAGGAGGAGGAAGTTCAGCACATGTGGTGACACAGATGGTGCAAAACTCCTTCAGCACAAAGTACAGAATGTAGGCCAGGACACGACAGAGGACGTCGTGAGGACCAGAGATGCAGCTGGGCTGGCTGTCATGCCACTAATAACTGTAGTGTTAAAGTGTAATTCCTAAGACACTGGTTGGCTTGTTTAATACACCAACTTTTCCAAAAATGGAACCCAAAAGACCAAATCCTCAACCCTATTTCTCTTTAGTCCTAGCACTTCTTCCTTGGAGCTTCTCCCTTCCCATGTTCTGAGCATCCCTTAGCTTCTCCCTGAGTTCATCTACTGCTGGTTTATAACTCAGGATGCTGGTATTCTGATGGTCTATTTTGTATCTGATGTTGGGCCATCTTTACTCTCTTGGGACGATCACTATTGGAATTTAGTCACAGTACAAGAGAAGCCTAAAGCATCTATCTACATCCCAGATATTTTTTTTTTCTGAGTTTATATGCTGGCATGACTCCACAGCTGACTGACGGCAAAACCTACCAGATGTGTGAGTGAGGAAGTCTTCCATTTGTGAATCTGAATCATGCCTGGTTTCACTGCCTGAAGTTTCAGGAATCAGAGAGTGGAAATCACCTAACTTACATTGCCCTTTCTTAATCTCTATCCTCCTGAATTTACAAATGTAATCCAGTGAAGTTTGACTTATATCACTTAGCTCGAGTAACTTGTGAAGCAGCCAAAATGTGATCGGAAGATAGTTACATCCCAGAAGTTAAGGAGAACATGAAAAAAAAAAAAAAAAAAAACAAGGATATTTCCACTGATTTGGGGACTAGGCAGAATATAAAAAAACTAATGTGAACTTTTAAGAGACTAACATGAAGATATTAGGATTTTGAGGATACTCTGTGAAGCCATGAAGGAATCACACATTTTGTTGGTAGCTGGAGAATGTGGATACTTTTTTTTGGCAGCAGGGAGATGTAACAATGCTGTAACCTATGGTGTTGTGGATAATATGATCTATGCTAAAGAAAAAAATTTGAAGTAGCTGAGGCGACAACTAGAAACACTAATAGAAGAAAATATCCTTCCCACATTGCCATGACAGTGTGAGAGAAAGATTAAGGGAGGAAGTGATTACATCATAAGGACTAAGGACTTCACATTTTCAGAGTTGTAACCCTATCTCATTCCCATATTCTCTGGATGTCAAATGAATATGAATTTAAAAAATGGGTTTCTGTCAAAACTCACAGGTAGGGTAGAGAGATAAGATGCTTTGTTTAAGACCTCAAAGATTTACAAAGCAATGCTATTATCATTACAGATCTTCTCAAAATTAAAAAACTTCCTCTAAATAGATGCCTTGTAGATATTCTACAGTAGGACTTCAATGACTTATATAAATTCAATATAAGTCTAATAAGGTACCAAAGTAGAAACATCTTATCTTGACAGAATTTTTGGTATGGCCTTTATTTAATTATGAGTTTTATAAATTAATTTGTAAATGTCTGTGTAAATGGATCTGTCAAAAAAATGCTCACATCAAAGCATCAAAACCTTAATTTGATTCCCCAGCATCTACTTTAAAAAACAAAAGTCTACCATACACTTAATAGCAGCAGTGGAAAGGGAGGAACAGCTGAATCCCTGGAGCTTCTAGGCCAGCAATCTAAGCTAATTGAAGAGCTTCCAGTGAGCCAAAGTTTTGCTTTAGTCTCTACACACATATGAATACACAAGCATGCCTACCTGTAAGCACCCACAAATATGTATGCATGTTCATGCACATACATATACATATGCAAATTATAAAGCAACAAGAAGAGCTCAAAGTAATAAAGCTAAAATGTCACTAATAAATCAACGTATGAGAATCCCTCAAGGTTACTTTAATGTTGAGATATATTTGAGTGGAAGAGTACAAAATTAAAACAATGTTGAAATTCTAAATTTCAATTAGCCTTCTAAAGTTATGATAAGGAAATGCTTGAGTTACAAAGAAGCCATGTAGTATGGATACAGAGAAGACTCAGAGGTACTTCCTAGAACCAAGAAAAATTTTCCAAGTAGTAATGTAAAAATGTTGCATATCTATTGAACTTTATTTTACATGTGTGAGTATTTTTGCCTGTATGTATGCATGCATGTATGTATGTATGTATGCATGTATGTATGTATGTATGTATGTGTGTGTATGTATGTATGCATGCATGCATGTATGTATGTATGTATGTATGTATGTATGTATGTATGTATGTGTGTATGTATGTATGTATGAACACTCTGTGTGGCTGGTACCCTCATAGGTCAGAAGAAAATATTGGATCTGCTGGAACTGAGTTACAGACTGCTGAGTCACCATGTGTGAACCGGAGATGGAACCTTCGTCTTCTGGAAGAGTAGCTAGTCTCTCAGCTTCTAAGTCTTATCTCTAACCTTTTATTGCTTAGGATTAAGGGAAGAATTTTTGAGAACTTGGAACACAGAATCATATCGTTGTTGAGATGCGGCAGTACAATGTCTCCCAGAGACTGAAATTTCTGCCAAGGTTTGTGTTTCCAAATATGTTAATAGGTGTTTTCAAATAAAAGCTTCTCAGTATAACATCAGACAGTAAATCATTATAATAATCTTTTGTCATAAACTTCAAATTAATATCTACCTAACTAACAGAAGTATTAAAGAGAATTACTAATATATCTGAATTTCAACAATGAAAATTGAAAGCATGTGTGGATAGGCAAATTGGAAAAGCCTTTTAAGCTCCAGCTACTAACTTGTTTTAATATTATTATATCAATTTGAATATTCATTTTCATCAATATTATGACATGGAAATAAAATTTGAAATATGACTTACAAAATTTTAATAAAATATATATTTTTAAGTGAATCAAAAAATTTATTGTTTTTTGGTGTAGTTTGCTTTCATTTGTGCCTTTGTACCACATGCATGCAGTTAAATGGGACTCAAAATAGCCATGCTGTCCTCTGAGTCTGTAAGTACTGATGGTTGTAAGCTGTCTTGTGGATGCTGGATTCAAGCTGTGGTCCGCTGAAAGAGTGGCCAGTGCTTTCAACTACTGAGCCATCTCTGCAAATATTAAGTGGTATTTGAACAGAGGTGCCAGTGTTTTGTTGTCCATCATAAAGCAGGATTATATCAATACTATAGTTGGTACTTTAATTCAATAAATAATGTAACTATGATTTAAAACAGAAGTACAATTCAGGAAAGAAAAAAACTTAAATTTAGTGCACCTTTTGAGTTAAACTCAATAATGATTGGTTCTTTGCATGTTTAGCAAGTGAAGAGTGTCATTTAATTAAAGCAAGGGGAATGAATGATGTAATAAGGATTTCTAGCATTTCATTCTATTGAATCCTAAACATTGACCCACTGTTAGATGTAAAATTATTAATAAGAAGGGAAGAAAGCTAAGGTGTTTAGATGTTATTATCACAAAAATATCTCCTGTAGAAAAAAGAATAGTAGTTGCTTATATTAAAATCTCAGAAGGTACCTCAAGGCTTCAAAGCAGCTTGGCTGCAATTTCTTCTCAGTGGAAATCCAGAAAGAACTTATGCTGCTGACAGTATTTGTGAGGATACTCATTTTTAGCTGCTGAGAGTGTGTATTTATTGCAGATGTTTATTAAGAATATTAACATGGGCCAGTACCTGTAGCTGACCTGGTGCCAAAGCGCTCTGTACCCAAACCCTGCTGGGAAAGAGACAGTCTCACAGGAGTGCTGACACATCTGAGAGTATAGGTGGGACCACCATCTCTGCTCAAATTCCTGGTCCAACAGGAACACACCTGGAGCCCTCAGGACACAGAAACAGAGGAGCAGTCTAGAACAGGAGCCTTTTGGTTTCCACCTGTGCCTGGATCTAACCATGTGCTACAGCTCTCTACACCCAGAACCCACTGGGAGGGAGCTGGTCCCCCAGAAGTGCTGACACACGAGCCCAGGAGGGTCAAACCACTGTCAGGAATTAACAAGACCAGCTAACATCAGAGATACATAGGTGGTGAGAGGAAAGTCCAAGAACCTAAGCAACAGAAACCAAGTCAGCTTGGCATCATAACAACCCAGTCGCCACAACACAGCAAGTCCTAAATACTCCAACACACCAAAAAAAAAAAAAAAAAAAAAAAAAAAAAAAAAAAATCACAATTTGTAATGATGTTAGAGACCTTTAAAATGACATAAATTAATCCCTTAAAGAAATAGAGGACAAAACAGGTAGAAGCCCTTATAGAGGAAACACAAAGAACAAGCAAACAGGTAAAGGAATTGCACAAAACCATCCAGGATCTAAACACAGAAATAGACACAATAAAGAAATTATAAAATGAGACAACCCTGGATATACAAAACCTAGGAATAAGATCTGGACACAAAGAACCAAACATCACTAACAGAATAAAAGAAATAGAAGAGAGAATCTCACGGGCAGAAGATACCATAGAAAACAATGACACAACAGCCAAAAATGGAAAATGCAAAAATCTCCTAACCCAAAACATCCAGGGAATCCAGGACACAATGAGATGATCAAAGCTGAGAATAATAGGTATAGAAGAGAATGAAGATTCACATCTTAAAGGTCCAGTAAATATCTTCAACAATGTTATAGAAGAAAACTTGCTTAACCTAATGAAAAAGAAGCCTGCAAATGTACAAGAAGCCTACAGAACTCCAAATACATTGGACCAGAAAAGAAATTCTTCCTGTCACATATTAGTTAAAATACCAAACACACAAAACAAAAAGGGAATATTAAAAGGACTAAGGGATAAAGGTCAAGTAACCTATAAAGGCAAATCTATCAGAATCACACAGGACTTCTTACAGAGACTATGAAAGCTATATGATACTGGGCAGATGTCACAAAGATGCTAAGAGAACACAAATGCCAGCCCAGGCTAATATATCCAGCAAAACTGTCAGTACATTTAGATGGATAAACCAATATATTCTATGACAAAACCAAATTTGCACAATATCTTTTCAAAAATTTAGCCCTACAAAGAATAATAGATAGAAAATTCTAATAAAGGAGAAAAACTGCACCATAGAAAAAGCAAGAACATAATCTTACTTCAACTAACACAAAAGACAGCCACACAAACATATTTCATCTCTAAAACAAGAGTAACAGGAAACGACAATCAATGGTCACAAATATCTCTCAAAATAAATGGAGTCAATTCCATAATAAAAAGACATAGACCAACAAACCGGATATGTAAAGAGGACCCAACATTTTTCTTAATAAAGAAAAACACACCCCAGTGACAAAGACAGATACTATTTCAGAGTTAAGGCTGAGAAACAAATTCCAAGCAAATGGTCCCAAGAAAGAAGCTGGTAGACTCTTTCTAATATTGACTTGCAACCAAAATTATTAAATTGACTCACAACCAAAAATTATCAAAACAGTAAAGAAGGGCACTTCATACTCATCAAAGGAAAAATCTAACAAGATGAAATCTTAACTCTGAGTATCTTTGTCTTAAATGCATGGGCACCTACATTTATAAAACAAATATTGATAAAGCTCACAGCACACATTGTACCTCACACAATAATAGTGGGGGACTTCAAAATCCCATTCTCATTAATAGACAGATTATGGAAATAGAAACTAAACAGAGACACAGTGAAACTAACTGTAGTTATGAACCAAATGGATTTAACAGACACCTATAGAAAATTTCATCCTAACACAAAGGAATATACATTCCTCTTAGTACCTCATGATACTTCCTCTAAAATTGACCATATAATTAGTTACAAAAAAGGACTTAATATATACAAGAAGATTACAGTAATCCTATGCATTGTATCAGATCACCAATGATTAAGGCTGATTTTCAATAATAGGAAAAACAATAAGTAGCCTACATACACATGTAAGCTGAACAACACTTTACTCAATGATAACTTGATCAAGTAAGAAATAAAGAAAGACATTAAAGACTTTTTAGAGTCAAATAAAAATGAAGGCACAAATGCAACCTTATAGGCCACAATAAAAGCAGTGCTAAGAAGAAAACTCATAACTCTGAATGCCTCCAAAAAGAAATGGGAGAGAGCATTTACTAGCAGCTTGACAGCACACCTGAAAGTTCTAGAACACAAAGAATCAATGGACAATTTTTTAGACAGATACCAAAGTGAAATCAGGATCAGATAAACCATCTAAGAAGTTACATAAGCTCTAAATAAATAGAAGCAGCTATTAAAAGTGGCCTACTGCCCCCCCCAAAACGATCAGGATCAGATAAGCTTAGTGTAGAATTCTATCAGACTTTCATAAAAGACCTAATACAAGTACTCGCCAAAGTATTCCAAAAATAGGAACAAAAGAAATACAACCCAATTTCTTCTATAAAGCCACAATTATGCTTATACCTAAACCACACAAATACCGAACAAAGAACGAGAATTTCAGACCAATCCCCCTTATGAATATCTATGGAAAAATACTCAATATAATTTTGTAAACTGAATCCAAGGACACATCAAGATGATCATTCATCATGATCAAGTAGGCTTTATCCTAGGGATGCAGGGATGATTTAATATACAAAATCCATAAACTTAATCCATTATATAAACACACTCAAGAAATGATCATCTCATTAGATACTGAGAAAGCATTTGACAACTTGAACACCCCTTCATGTTAAAAGTCTTAGAAAGATCAGGTATCCAAGGCCCATACCTCAACATAGTGAAAGCAATATACAGCAAACCAGTAGCCAACATCAAAGTAAATAGAAAGAAACTTGGGAGTAATCCATGTAAAATCAGGGGCTAGATGAGGATGCCCACTCTGTTTCTCTCTATTTAATATAGTACTCAAAGTGTCAGCCAGAACAATTAAACAAACAAAAAAATAAGTTCAAGGAGATACAAATTGGAAAAGAAGAAATCAAAATATCACTATTTGCAGATGATATGTTAGTATACTTAAGTAACCCTAAAAATTCCACCAGAGAACTCTTCCAGCTGATTAAAATCTTAAACAAAATGGCTAAATATAAAGTTAACTCAAACAAATCAGTATCTTTCTTCTACTCAAAAAATAAGCAGGCTAAGAAGGAAATTAAGGAATCAACACCCTTCACAATGATTATAAAATACCTTGATGTGACTCTAACCAAGGAAGTAAAAGATCTGTATGAGAAAAACTTCAAGTCTCTTAAGAAAGAAATTGAAGAAAATCTCAGAAGGTGAAAAAATCTCTCATGCTCATGGATTGGAAGGATCAACATAGTAAAAATAGCCATCTTGCCTAAAGCAATCTACAGATTCAATGAAATACCCATCAAAATTCAAAATCAATTCTTCATAGAGTTGGAAAGAGCAATTTTCAAATTCAATTGGATTAATAAATAACCCAGGATACAAAAAAAAAAAAAAAAAAAACTATTCTCATTGATAAAAGAACTTATGGGGGAAATCACTATCCCTGAAGTCAAGCCGTATTCCAGAGCATTATTGATAAAATCTACATGATATTTGTACAGAGACAGGCAAGTAGATCAATGAAACAAAATTGAAGACCCACCAATGAACCCTCACACATATGGTCCCTTGATCTTTGACAAAGGAGCTAAATTTATCCAGTCGAAGCAAAATGGCATTTTCAACAAACTGTGCTGGTTCAAATGGCAGTTAGCAGGTAGAAGAATGAAAATCAATCCATTCTTATCACTTCATGCAAAGCCCAAGTCCAAGTGGACCACAGAACTCCACATTAAACCAGATACACTCAAACTAATAGAAGAGAAAGTGGGAAGAGCCTTGAACACATGGGCACTGGAGAAAATTTGCTGAACAGAACACAAAATGGCTTATGCTGATAAGCACTTAATCAATGCTCAACATCCCTAGTTATCAGAAAAAAATGCAATTCAAAAGAACTCTCAGAACTACTCAGCCATTAAAAAAGTGACTTCATGAAATTCTTAGGCTATTGGATGGGATTAGAAAGTATCATCCTGAGTGATGTAACCCAATCACTAAAAAACACACATGGTAAGCTCTCACATGAAACTTAAGAAGCTCAGAATGCCCAAAATACAATTCACAGACCACATGAAATTTAAGAAGAAGAAAGACCAAAGTCCTGATGCTTTAGTCCTTAGAAAGGGCAAAAAAATATTCACAAAAGGTAATATGGAGACAAAGTTTTAAACGTCATGCATTTTCATTTTTGTTCTTATATGACTTCTGGTTGTTAGTTGCATATTTTATAGTAACACTGTTTTCTTTGAAGATTTATTTGCTTATTTTAATTTTGCATGTATGGGTACTTTGCATGTTTGGACATAGATTTTGTGAGTCTAGTGCCCACAAAAGGCAGAAGATGGCAATTAAATACCCTGTAACTGGAGTTCTAGGTTGTGAGCCCTATGAGTGCTGAGAAACGAATCTAAATCAGCTCCCTCTAAGATAATATTATTAACAAGAATTTCGTCATGAACATTTTCCATAAAGAACAGAATATAATGGAATTTCAAAGTATTTGATTTTTTTAGATTACTTTATCTTTTTTATTAGATACTCTCTGTATTTACATTTGAAATGTTATCACCTTCCCTCACCAGCTCACATCTCCCTCCCCCTCCACTTGTCTTCACAAAGTTGCACTCACTCATTACTTTTTATAAATGAGAACATTGGAATTGAGGAGGGGAACTTTCTCTTGTTATCTCTGCTCATCTGCATTCCTTTCTTCCTGAGCAATAGGTCTGTTCTATCTTTGCAGAGAATCCAGTGCTCATGTCCAGAGTCTTATACATGGTTAAACACACTGGAGTCCTGGGGAAAGAACAGAGAGTTCTTGGTTGTCAGTTCTACTCTCATTGTCAAAGACATCATTGACCCACACCATGTGGTCAGGTAGAAGTAAACAGAACAGGAAACTTAAGACACTCTAAAATAATTTTCACCTGTAATTATTGTACTTAATCTTAGAAATCATGGTGGGTTAAAATCAACTGTAGTTTAGCTTTTAATAAAGAACTATAAGATCAAGAAATATAATGTTTTTAAAAAATTCACAAAGTCATTGGATTGTCCTGAAGCTGTTCTTATTTTAATGTTAATTCTACTTTTCCAAGAAGGGCTGCCTAGTCATGTTCTCATGAGATGACTTCATCTGAACCTTCCCATTTTAATTACTAATATAAAGGGAAGCCAGTAAGCCGGGTAAGGGAGGTGGAGAGAGGGCAGAGAGAAGACAGAGGAGTACTGAGAGGAAACTCCAAAATGGAGATCCAGAACATTGAACTAGATTCAGGTATGCTTAATTGGCATTTAAAAGCTATGAACATTTAAGGATTTTATAGGTCTAATATCTCATATAGAAGAAAAGTTTTATCTTTGTTTATTTGATGAAATCTTGTTGTATAGATGATTTGAAGATTGAGAATTGAACATACAAACTTGTATGAAAAACTATCGGGCATTAGAGTCGTGTTTGTATTGGAGCTTGGAGTAAAGAAACACCCAGGGACAAAGGCAATAACCAGGTGGTTAAAACCGCCAAGGGAAGAGATTCGCATAGACAAAGTGAGATTGTGGGGGCGGCTTGGACAGAGCGACAGAGGTGCTCAAGGCTCTGTACTAGAAGCGGGCCCGCGGAGTGAAACCATAGGGCAGATAAAGAGATAAGCTTTTTAATTTTTTAAAATATTTCCTGCAACAATAAAATCAGTGAAAAAAACACAAATAAAAACTTAGTTTATTTTAGCTCATTCCACCTAAGTACTCTTCTCAGGATTTCTCTGTCATTCTTTGAGAATTTGGAAACAAACCTGTGATCATGTCACACAAGAATTTTTCAGCTTTTAGAATCTGTTCTGGAAATGAAATCGTAATTGATTTATCAAGTTCGTTTAATCATCAGAGTGCAATTTGTTTATTATTTCTCTGATGATTAAATGAAAGAGAATTCTCTGATGAATTTGTGTCTTAATTGCTTTGCGGCTCATTAAGTAGAACATTTGTCATTGTTTTGTGTAGACCAGTTGGAAAATCATCATTTGGAAATTACCATAGAAAATGATTTAGTGTCAGAACCACAGTATCATCAATGTTTTATTGAAAATAATAACAGACCATGTTCAATTTATGTTAAATATTTAAGTTGTTATCCAGAGCTTAATATATAGTCCTATCATGCACAATTTAGATGCCTGTGATGTATATTTGTTTGCTGAGTAAAAATACTGCAAACCCACAATCTTTACCCCATCACATTTAAGCCTAAAGTTACTCTTAATACATTAAGCTCATAATTTCAAAATTACTACTTATCTTTCGAACTTCATATTTTATATTTTGTGTCTAATATCAGTTGTATGTTTGTTAACTTGTTGCTTTGTCTAGGAATTTCCTTTTGTACTCAGAATCTATGTAGCATTAGTCTGAAATCACCTGTGGTCTCAATGTGCAGTCTTCTACACTCTGGTTTTCAAACATTCTTTTTGATATCTTCTTTGCCTGAGCTAGGAATTTTGGGATCATAATTATTTCCTTTATCTCATTGCATTCAATCTTCATCTCATATTGACCCACTGCCTCTATCTTTGGATAATCCTGTGAATTAGTTATATTTTCACAATACATTTATCAAGCTTGTGTGGTGTTCACTATATGTGAACTATCACAGGCTTAACCATCATACACTGTCAGACTACTATCTGCTCCTCAGTGCATTTGGACTGGTGTACTCCAGTGTGCTCTCTATGGATCTAGTTCTTCTCATTCTTGGGATCACTCAGAAAAAATAAAAGAGGTGAAAGAGAGCATGATGACCATTCCTCAGTTTATGATTTTTCTTTCATCTGACTGTAAACATTAAAGTTATTGCACAGTGCTGTCTCTTTTTTCCCCATTGGTAGACTAGTTACTATCACTTTCCTGCTTTGGTACCTGTCTGTGATGCTCATTGTCATTGACATACATTTTAAAAATGTACCATAATTTGTTAATTTCTAGAAAATATTCAAAATCAAGTTTATTCTTTAAAGTTCCCTGGCCCAAGACCTTTTTTTTTTTAAATTCTACAATGCTGGGATGTCTGTCTGTCTCCATTTCTGACTTACTAATTTTTATATCTTAATGATAATTCTTTCATAGTATGTAACTTATTCAAGGATATATGGAACATATAGCCTTCAAGGACAAAAACAAAGGTTGAATGGGAAAAAAACTTGGAATGTTATTGTTAAGAAAACCCTTCAAATTCCCTATTTTATAGGTTGGAGTCTGGAGGTATTGAGAAAACCCATTGATATGCTAAGAACCTACTAAATAGGTAATAAGAAGCTTTAACATATATGCATAGAAACCAAGTATTTGTTTGAAAACTTTGTTAGAATTTTGCTGTCATGTTTTTTCTGTTATTAAAATTTTCATTGTGATGGTATTTTCTGAAAAGAGTTTCTGATCAGGTCAGAGGAGAGAACAGACTAGCTATCTGATTCTTTCAGATTCAGCCTTAGATAAATAGGTTAGTTAATTTTCTTAGTGAAGTTACTCTGTCACCAATAAAGGCGAGGGACTGGTCTTCCCTAGCGACTCATTCCTCCCAAAAATTCCCCATCATGTTAACCACTGGTGTTCAGCATCTCATCAAGCGTCTCTATTATCTGTTGGCATAACATTTGTGCTATTTTATCTGTGAAACAAATTGCCTATGTGGATCTTTCTAGCCTCTTACTTGAAATCTGAGTGCTAGAACTTCAGGTCTATAGCACCAAATCTTGTTCTTTATGACATTTTTGTAAGGCACTTAAAGGAGTGGTGAAAGGGGCATTAATGGACTGAAGGATTGACCTCTAAGTAAAGACAATCTAAAGGTTGCATTCTGACTTTATGGCATTTTGCTATGTGAAACACTATTTCTGACTTTCCCACTAAGTACATTTTAATCTCTGACTAATTTCTATTATAAGGAAATGTGGATTCTATTATAAACTAAGCATTTCAACATTTTGAGAACAGCAGACTCTTTGCCCCTGTAGGCACTTTCTTTGATGGTTTGGTTCCCCTCAGACTAGGCACACACTTCTGTCTAGCTGTAGCATCTGCTCCACCTACTTCAGAGCCTCTGCCAATCTGCTTATTGTCATGGCTCTTTGCAATTTTAATTTTGAGAGCATCTGTTATTTCACACTGTTAAGGGAGTGCCATGTGGTGACAGAGCTTGGGTCTGAAGTCATACCTAGTTTTGTGCCTTTTGTTACTTGCATTGCCAAGCAACGTGAGATAATATGTTTCACTCCTTTGACTCCCCATTTCCTCATGTGAAATTTAGTTTCTTTGCTTTTGAATCCTGGTTTTTGTGGAGAAATAGTTGATATATACACCTCTAATGTTGTAAGTCTTCTGCAATGGGTATCTGACAATGATTCCACTACAACCTCATCACATTCTATTTGAAATGACACACTGGTGCTATTCTTTGAAAACTGTGATATGAAAGTGTTTAGGAGGCTCATGATCATTTCCTTTGGCAAGTGAATCCTATATGGACTATAAAATATTTTTATACATTTCCTAAGCTTATAGTATAATGCCACAATCTTTCTGGTTCTGTGAGGTGTATATAAAAGCCATAATTTAACAAGTGAGAATAATGTTAAACTCCAACAACCCTCCATATATTGGAAGAAAGAAAGTGTTCAAAAAGGAAGTTTTATTCTCTGTGTAGCAAGAACATAGCTTCCTGCATTGGATTGGGTATTTATAGTGACTATCATCTGACTTGCTTTAGCTTGGCTGTACAAACAAAGCTACATGCTCAAAATTAAAATAGAAATGTACTTGAATTCCTACTATGTGTCAAGCATACTCTTGAATTTGTCATGAATATTATATTAATTTGTATAGTAATTTGTATAGTATCTACATGGGGTTGTTCCCTTTCCGCTGTGTACTAATGGACAATAATTTTGCATGTGGTACATGACTAATAAGGGTTATTCACCCAACCACAGTAGATTTATCTACAGTGTAACTCTTATACCTAATATTTAAGGAACATCAGAGAAGAAAAGACAGAAAGGTGGTGCTAGTAAGAGAACCATGTATCAGAGGCCAATAGTCATCTGCTAACAGATAGTATCTTCTCTATATAGAACAGCTACATCTATCTCAACAATGTAGCTACATGAATAAAAATTGAATCATGACACTACCAGTTGACATGTTAACATGAGAGGGGCATGTCTCCCAAAGTATGAACGACTCTTCTAACTTTTGAATCTACAGCATTTTTATAATTTCAGGAACTAGAAACTAAGCAAATCAAGACTTTAGAAAACTAAACAGTGACAAAAATAATTTACCTAAAAGAGCTTCACCAACACAGTTCAATTTTCTAAACAATACTAAATATTGAAACAGCCATCAACAATCTAGAATGGGGAATTATAGAGAGCAGATAATCTGGGAAATCAGGAGCTGATAGAAAGTCTGAGAAACTTTTGGATGCTGGCAACATCCATGCTCAGACTTGTGATGGTAATAACATCTTTCTGTGTTTACCAAATCTAATCTAGAAACTCATTGTTTAGCAATTAGTGTGGAGGATACTGTTTCTAGTAAAGTAGACATGCTTTAGTTTTGGGTCCTCCTTGATTGCCTTTAGAAACAGCAGACTCGGAGGGCACAAAGAGCAGACTCTGGGGTACCTGAAGATAGTGGAAATAAATGCAAGTCTGTAACACATATAGTAAAAGTACATAAGCAACAAGAATCTTTCTACAAAGGCTATGCTTGAGGAGTTTGGATGGATGAACAGTCACACAATGGAAACTAGAGGATTATCAGCAACCAACCGTCAGTAGACCCTGGGAAACGGTGAGGCTAATAGAAGGATAATAGAAGCTAAATGGTCTGGCAGGGAGTAAGAGTTCATGTGCCAGACAAACCATTTGCCACTGTTATTATTATTTATTACTACACTTATTGATTACTCAACTAAAGGAGCTTCAATAAATGTTATATTTAAAAACTACACACCATGCTCCAGCCATGTGTCGCTTTGCTGAGTTCCTCTCTTCTTTCAGGATGAATTGGGTTTTGTCATTTGTGTTTTTGTCATCATATATAAAGAAAATCATGGCATGTAATATTCTGTGCCTGTCTGCTTTATATCTATCACTCAAGTGGATGTCTAAAAAAATATATCTATCTTCTCAAAGTGATATAATTTTGTTCTTATTTGGCCTAAGATGATTTACTTACCCATTTATCTGCTGATCATCCTCTTTACTAATTCTGTACTTATGAATTTATGATAAGTTCCTCAATAGGCACAGGAATTCTGGAATTCAGTTTCCAAAGTGACTTTAATTTTCTTTGGATGCATACGGAAGGAATAGAGTTGAATTGCACAGTAACTCTAGTTTCATTTTTGAGGAAACTTCAAACTCTTTCTCCTATTAGCCAGACTGATTTATACATTCATTCACAGTATATAAGGGTGTTTTACCCTCTTCATCCTCACTATGATTTGTTTTTGTTGTATTTTATTAATAACAGCTATTCTGAGTAGGATGATATAAAATATCAATGAATTTGTGTTTACATTTTTCTGAAGTTTAAGTATATTGAATAATTTTTGTTTATTCTATCGATAAGTATACATTAAAGATTATTTTCTTATTTATTTACAGGATTTCCTGTTAATGAAGAGAGGTTTCTTCATATATTCTAGATCCTAAATAATATAGGCAGTTTGCAACAAGTTTCTTTCATTCTTGGGTTGTCTCTTTATTCTGATGATTATTTACTTTTCTGCACATAAGGTTTTTAATTTGCTATAATCTCACTTTTCAATATTTGCTTTAGTATCCTGTGATATTAGAATTCAGTTTAGAAAATTGTTGTCTGTGCCTCTGTATTGGACTGTTTCCTCTAGTAGTTTTCAACATTCAGGTATTTGATTAAGGCCTATGCTGAATTTCAGGTTAAGTTTGGACTTAGTGAGGAATTGAGGTCTAGCCGTGGACTTCAATGAGGTGAGTTCTGGTTGTTTTACCTTCATATTTTGCAGAGGATCCAACATATATGTTGGAGAAAGTCTCAATATGTTAGCTATATTGGAAATAACTAAATATTTAGAGCAAGATCTGAAGGATGTAGACTGCCTGTGGCACAAAAATGGATAAAAATGCAAAACCGATCACTGCATTCAACATGCATTTG
Organism: Micromys minutus; assembly: GCF_963924665.1. NCBI lineage: Eukaryota > Metazoa > Chordata > Mammalia > Rodentia > Muridae > Micromys > Micromys minutus. The sequence goes on from NC_137971.1 coordinate 105,611,324, forward strand.
CTCCCTTGCTGTTTACTAGGTGTTTGAAAATTTGTTGTGAACACAACATCTGTAATTATATGGGTTCATCTCATGGAACTTCAACCCAATTCTATAGATCTTCAGGTCTCTTTTTCTGCCAATAACATTCTTGTTTTGTCAGTAGAGCTATGTAGTACATATATTTCTTTAATTGAACAACTTTATTTTAAAAAAGAGAAATAAATGTTTTAAAAGCATTTTTGCCTAGAAGTATATGAATACATTTTTGTCAGTACTTGCTTTCTTTAAAAGTTTGATAGTATGCATTAAAATCTTACTAGTTACAATAAGCATAAAGTACATGTAAAACAAGTTGTAACCTGGAAATAGTGAAAGATTTATAGGTGTGTAAAGATTAAGCATAATTATTTTTCATTTTTATTTATTTAGCCTTTGTTTTTCTTAAACTTCATATAGTCTGTGACTTGTTTATGTGGTGTTCAGAGCTTTCTGGGGTTAGTATCCAATTATCACTGACTGTATATTATGTCTGTTCTTATGTGACTGGGTTACCTCACTCAGGATGATATTATCGAGATGCATCTTTTTTCTCAAGAATTTCATAAAGTCATTGATTCTGATAGCTGAGTAGCTCTCCACTGTGTAAATAAACCAAAATTTTTGTACCTATTCATCTACTGAAGGACATCTGGGTTGTTTCCAGGTTCTGGCTATTATAAGTAGAGCTGCTATGAAAATTGTGGTGTATATGTCTTTGGTGTATGTTGAAGAGTCTCTGGGGTATATACCCAGAAGTGGAATAACTGGGTCTAAAGGTAATACTATGTCCAATTTTCCGAGGAACCACTACACAGATTTCCAGAGTGGTTGTACCAGTTTATAGCCCACCAACAGTGAAGAACTGTTCCTCCTTCTCTGCATCCTCACCAGCATCTCCTGTCATCTAAATTTTTAAACCAATCCATTCTGACTGGTGTGAGGTGGAATCTCAGGGTTGTTTTGATTTGCATTTCCCTGATGGCTAAGGATGTTGAGCACTTCCTTACATGCTTCTCATCCATTAGATATTCCTCAATTAGGAAGTTTTTGTTTAACTCTGTACCTCATATTTTAATAGAATTGTTTGATTTTTGGGTATCTAACTTCTTGAGTTCTTTGTATAGCCTTGGATATGAGGTCTCTATCTGATGTGGTGTTGGTAGAGATCTTTTTCCAATCTGTTGGATGCCTTTTTGTTTCCTTGACAGTGTACTTAGCCTTACAGAAACTTTGCAATCTCATTTAGTCCCATTTGTTAATCTTTGACCTTAGAGCACAAGCCATTGGTGTTCTCTTCAGGAAATTTTCTCCTGTGCCTATGTGTTCTAAGGTTTTCCCTACTTTCTCTTCTAATAGTTTCAGTGTATCTGGTTTAATGTGGAGATCTTTCATCCACTTACACTTGAGCTTTCTACAAGGAGATAAGAAAGGGTCTATTTTTATTCTTCTGCTTGCTGAGTGCCAATTGGACCAGCACCATTTGTTGAATAGGCTGTCCTTTTTCCATTAAATGTTACAGCTCCTTTGTCAAAAATCAGGTGACCATATACATGAGGGCTCATTTCTGGGTCTTCTATTCTATTCCATTTATCCACGTGCCTATTTCTGTACCAGTACCATACAGTTTTTAACAAAATTATCTTGTAATATAGTTTAAGGACAGGGATGATGATTCAGCAGATGTTTTCTTATTGTTGAGGATAGATTTCGCTATTCTAAGTCTTATGCTATTCCAGATGAAATTACACATTGCTCTTTTCAACTCTATGTAGAATTGGGTTGGAATTTTGATGGGGATTGCATTGAATCTATATATTGCCTTTGGTAAGGTCACCATTTTTACAGTGTTGATCCATCCAATCCATGAGCATGGGAGATCTTTCCATTTTGTGAGACCTTCTTTGATTTTCTTCTTTAGAGATTTGAAGTTCTTGCCATACAGGTCCTTCACTTGCTTAGTTAGAGTCACACTAATGTATTTCATATTGTTTGTGACTATTGTGAAGGGTATCTTTTCTGTAATTTCATTCTCTGCATGTTTGAACTTTGAGTAGAGGAAGTCAACTGCTTTGTTTGAGTTAATTTTATATCCAGCCACTTTGCTGAACTTGTTTATCAGCTGTAGGAGTTCTCTGGTGGAACTTTTGGGGTCACTTAAGAACACTATCATGTGACCTGCAAATAGTGATGTTTTTACTCCTCTCTTTCCAATTTGTATCCCTTTGATTTCCTTTTGCTGTCTAATTGCTCCAGCCAGGACTTCCAGTACTCTGTTGAATAGGTAGAGGGAGAGTAGAGAGCCTTGTTGAGTCCCTGATTTTAATAGGATTACTTCAAGTTTCTTATAGTCAATTTTGATGTTGGCTATTGGTTTGCTGTATATTGCTTTTATTATGTTTATGTATAGGCCTTGGATTCCTGTTCTTTCCAAGACTTTTAACATGAAGGGGTGTTGAATTTTGTCAAATGCTTTCTCAGCATCTAGTGAGATAACCATGTGGTGGTTTTCTTTGAGTTTGTTTATATGGTGGATTACATTGTTTAATTTCTATGTATTAAACCATCCCTGCATCACAGGGATGAAACCTACTTGATCATGGTGAGTGATCATATTGATGTGTTCTTGAATTAGGTTTACAAGGATTTTGTTGAGTATTTTTGCATCAATATACATAGGTGAGATTGGTCTGAAGATCTCTTCCATGTAGGGTTTTTGTGCAGTTTAGGAACAAGGGTTATTGTGGCCTCGAACAATGAGTTAGGTAGTGTTCCATCTGACTCTATTTTGTGGAATAGTTTGAAGAGTAGTATTAGGTCATCAATCAATGTCTGATAGAATTCTGAACTGAACCCATCTGGACCTGGGCTTTTTTTGGTTGGGAGGATTTTGATTACTGCTTCTATTTCTTATGTGTTATGGGATTATTTAGATAGTTTACCTGGTCCTGGTTTAACTTTAGTATCTGGTATTTGTCTAGGAATTCATCCATTTCCTCCAGATTTTCCAGCTTTGTTGAGTATAGGCTTTTATGGTAGTATCTGATGATTTCTTGAATTTCCTCAGTTTCAGTAGTTATGTCTCCACTTTCAGTTCTGATTTTGTTAGTTTGGATACTCTTTCTTTGCCCTCTAGTTAGTGTGGCTAAGGGTTTATCAATCTTGTTAATTGTCTTAAAAAACCAGCTCTTGGTTATGTTGATTCTTTCAATAGTTCTTTTTCTTTCTATTTGTTCAACTCCTGCTCTGAGTTTGATTATTTCTTACTGTCTACTCTTCTTGTTTGTATCTGTTTTGTTCTAGAGCTTTCAACTATGCTGTAAACTTGCTAGTGTATGCTTTCTCCATTTTCTTTTTGAAAGCACTCAGAGCTATGAGTTTTCCTCTCAGTACTGCTTTCATTGCATCTCATACGTTTGGGTATGTTGTGTTTGAATTTTCATTGAATTCTAGAAAATCCTTAATTTTTTCTTTATTTCTTCTTTGACCATGATATCATTAAATAGAGCATTGTTTAGTTGCCATGTGTATATGGGCTTTTTGTTGTCTTTGTTGTTATTAAAGATCATCCTTAGACCATGATGATCTGGTAGGATGTATGGGAATATTTCAGTCTTCTTATATCTATTGAGGCTTGTTTTGTTACTGATTATATGGTCAATATTGGAAAAGGTGATGTGAGGTGCTGAGACAAAGGTATATTCCTTTGATTTAGGATGAAATGTTCTGTAGATGTCTATTAATTCCAATTTTTTCATAACCACTGCTAGTTTCCTTGCGTCCTTTTTCAGTTTCTGTGTACATGATTTGTCATTGATGAGAGTGGGGTGTTGACATCTCAGATTATTATTGTATGGGTCGAGATGTATTTTTGAGCTTTAGTAGGATTCTTTTATGAATATGGGTACTCTTGTATTTAGAGCAAATATGTTAAGGATTGAGAGTTCCTGCTGACAAATTTTTCCTGTAATGAGTAAAAAGTACCCTTCCTTATTTTTTTTTAATAACTTTTGGTTGAAAATCTACTTTATTCGATATTAGAATGGCTACTCCAGCTTGTTTCTTGGGGTCGTTTGCTTGGAAGGTTTTTTCCCAACCTTTTACTCTGAAATAGTGTCTGTCTTTGTCTCTGAGATGAGTTTCCTGTATGCAGCAAAAATGCTGGAGTCTGTTTATGTATCCAGTCTGATAGCCTATGTCTTTTTATTCGGAAATTGAGTCCATTTATGTTAACAGATATGAAGGAATAGTAGTTGCTGTTTCCTGCTATTTTTGCTTTTAGAGGTAGAATTGTTCCTGTGTGTCTTTCTTCCTTTGCTTTCTTGCTTAGGTATTTTCTTGTTTTTACTAGGATGTAGTTTCCTTCCTTCTATTGGGTTTTCCACTTATAATTTGTGGTAGTACTGGGTTTGTGGCCAGATAGTGTGTAAATTTGTTTTGTCTTGGAATATCTTGGTCTCTCCATCTATGGTGATTGAAACTTTTGCTGGGTATAGCAGCTTGGGCTGACACTTTTGTTCTCTTAGGGTCTGCATGATGTCTGCCCAGGATCTTGTTAGCTGTCATAGGTTCCATTGAGACATTAGGTTTGATTCTGATTGGTCTGCCTTTATATGTTACATAACCTTTTTCCCTTACTGCTTTTAGTATTCTTTCTTTGCTTTGGGCACTTGGCGTTTTAACTATTATGTGTCGGGAGGAATTTCTTTTATGGTCCACTCTATTTGAAGTTCTGTAGGCTTCTTTTATGTTCATGGTCATCTCATTCTTAAGGGTAGGGAAGTTTTCTTCTACAATTTTGTTGAAGATATTTACTGTGCCTTTTAGTTGATATCCTTCACCCTCTTCTAGTCCCTTATCTAGGTTTGGTCTTCTCATTGTGTCCTGGATCTCATGGACATTTTGGGTTAGGAGCTTTTTGGTTTTTGCATCTTCTCTGACTATTTTGTCTATGTTGCTAATGTTGTCTTCGGCCCCTGAGATTCTCTCTTCCATCTTTTGTAGTCTGTTGGAGATGCTTGCATCTGTGATTCCTGATTTCTTTTTTAGGTTTTCTACCTCCAGGATTGTCTCTTTTAGTGTTTTCTTTATTGTTTAAAGTTCCGTTTTAAATTCCTTATTCAATCCCTTTATCTTTTTGGTTTTGTTTTCCTCTAGTTCTTTGATATCTTTGAGTGTTTTCCGTGTTTCCTCTTTAAAAGCTTCTATTTCTTTATACTTTTCCTCCTGCTTTTGTTTAAGGATTTCCACCATCATCTTGAGGTATGATGTCAGGTCTGAGCCTTCGTTTTTTGGAGTGTTTGGCATTCTGCTGTTTGCTGTAATGGGAGAACTGGATTCTGGTGTTGCCAGGTTTTCTTGGATTCCCTGGGGTACATTCTTTTGCTTTCCTTTTGCCATCTTTTTTTCTGTGATTATAAGTGGTCTTGTTGTCAGTGATTGGTTCCCATTTTTCCCATGTACCTGACCTGTGTCCTTGGATCTCCGCTGTTTTAGTTGGCAAATGGCTTGAGCTTTTGGTCCACAAGCAAGGGCCTTCTGAAAACTGAGTCCCTATGCAGAGTTCCGACTCTCCTGAACCAATGGGGGGGGGGAACACTTTCCAAGCACTGGGCCCAGACCGCTCTGGGTCTTGGCTACTGGAATAGCAGTCTCATCAGGCCTGAGTTCCTGGATCTCTGCTGTTCCCAGTGGCCATGTAGTATATTTTGAAGTCAGTCATTGTGATACCTCAGGCACTGCTGTTTTGGTCAGAATCACTAGTTTTGTAAGACCCTAGTGACTCCATAGGGATGTTAGAATTAGATAAACTTGGTTTGAATTTTTACTTTGATGTCAGAGATTTGTTATATAAACAATGAGCATCATTTACCTTTTCTGTCAAATGGATATAAAAGTGCAAATGTTACAGTATTTTGCAAATGAAATGATTTAACCAAATTTATGAAACTAGCATAAATTTGTACATATTGAGTCTTCCTAATTTTTACCTCTAATGTTTGCATTTTGAAATAATTTGGAACAAATAAACACATGTGTTCCAGATAGGAAGAAGAACACTGTGAACTTTTTTGAAGTAGAGAGACAATATTTATTTGCAGAGAAAAGATAGATGACCCATTAAACATTTTGTTGATATAGTTGTTAGTGTCTCTTTGACAGAACACAAACTTTGTTGTTCAGGCCCTAGTGAGCTATTAGAAATTGGTAAATGACTGAATATGGAGACACTGCCATGACAAATTGCACTCATTTTATTAATAACATTGAATATAGATGAATGATGCAAAATAGTAATGCAAATATTCATTAAACTAATTTAACTTCATGAACCTGATATTCCACTTGAGATCAAATTTTAAATTTGATTTTTTAAAAATCTTTTTGTAAGGTTCATACAATACCATCAGCAATTAATTTCTCATATATTTTCCTATAGTAGTAGGTAAAGGCAGTGGGCTATTACCATCTGCTAATGTAAAAGTAGTTAATGAGATAACTTGGTACTCTCAAGGTCTGGTAAGTTTAAAAGTCAGAAAGCTGATTTTATTGATATAATGTTAATTGATATGACTCCTACAACCAACTCATAATAAATAAAAACAAAGAGGTTAATATGAAGTTATTAGGCTATTCATTTATTAATTTACACTGACAAATTATTTCTAAAGGCAAGAACATCATAAATTTCTGCTTATATGTTGTTTTGCATACAATTACATATGAATTTAAGAATTATAAGTAAATATGATGGCAAAATAAAAAGAAAAACAAAATGATGTTTTAAAGTAGAAAGCATGTTTTTTAGCTACTTCATTTTTGTTTTATGGGATGATAGCTTCATGAATTTTATATCTTATCTTTTTTCTTTATATATTTTGTTTATAATTTTAAGCTCCAATCTTCTTGATCTCAATATTAGCAATTTAAGGCTAGTTTTAACAACATTGAACTTGTAGTCAGCCTGTGATATTCTTATTTCTCAAACCAAAATTTAAAGAAATTATCAGATAAGGCAATTATTATAACATTTTTATATGAAATTACACCAAGTTGCTTGTCATGATGTATTTTGTATGATTTTCTAGGGGTTTCCAGAGACACAACATTGTGATCTGTGTATAACGTATCCTCATCATGTTTCTGGTGATGTTAATCTTTATGAAATGTTGTGGAGATCGTTGTTTTAGTCTAAGATATCCTAATTGATGAATGAATACAGTTGGAAAGTAGAACTTAAAGTTAGCAAGAAAGAGTTCGGGAGCAAGAAGAGTCTGTAGATATTTCTTGACTGGGAAATCTTTACATGTACAAAAATGCTTTGCTCTTCTTCATTCAAGCTCTTAAATTCTTTTTTAAAATTATTTTTCATTAGATATTCTCTGTATTTACAATTCAAGTGTTATCTCTGCTCCACCAATCTCATCCCCCTCCCACACTCATTGCCTCCATGAAGGTGATCCCTCTCCCAGTCTCCCTCCCTTACCTCAGCATTTTCCTATACTGGAAAAACTCTTTGCTGGACCCAAGTCCTCTCCTCTCATTGATGCCAGAGAATAATATCCTCTGCTTCACACAGGCCTGGAACCATGGGCCTTTATTTAACAACTCATTGGTTGGTGTTTTAGTTCCTGGGACCTGTGGTGAGTTTAGTTAGTTGATAATTTTGTTCTTCCCATGGAGTTTCAGAATCTTTCAGCTCCTTCAACCCTTTCTCTATCTCCTTCAAAGGGATCCCCGTATTCACTCTGATGTTTAGCTGCGAGTATCCTTTTCTGTATAAGTATGGTTCTGGAAGAGCCTCCAAAGAGGCATCCATATCAGATTTGTGCCAGGAAGCATGACTTGGCATCAGCAATAGTGCTTAGGTTTAGTGGCTGCATATGGGATGGATCCCCAGGTGAGAGAGTTTTTGGATAATCTTTTCTCCAATCTCTGATCCTCTGTTTGTTACATTATTTCCTCCAATTAATGTTTTCTTCTCTTTTCTAAGAAGGACTGAGGCATCTGCCTTCTGGCTTTTCTTCTCTTCGAGCTTCATAAGTTCTGTGAATTGTTTCTTGGGTATTCTGAGCTTTTGGAGGGGTAGTATCTATTTATCAGTGAGTTTATACTGTGAGTGTTCTTTTATGACTGGGTTACCTCACTCAGGATGTAGTTTGAAGTTCCATATATTTCCCTAGGAATTTCATAATGTCATTATTTTTAATAGCTAAATAGTTCTCCTTTATATAAATATATGACAATTTCTGTATTTATTCCTCTACTGAAGGACATCTGAGTTCTTTCCAGCATTTGGCTATTATAAGTAAAGCTGCTATAAAGATGGTTGAACATGTGTCCTTGTGAGATTTTGGAACTCCTTTTGGGTATATGCCCAGGAGTGGTATAGCTGAGTCCTCAGGTAATACTATGTCTACTTTTCTGAGGTAACTCCAGACTGATTTCTAAAGTTGTTGTAAGAACTTAAAACCACACCAACAGTGGAGTACTGTTTTTTTTTTTTTTTTTAAACACATCCTTGATAGCATCTGCTGTCACCTGAGTTTTTGAACTTAGTGTTTCTGACCGGATTTAGGTGAAATGTCAGGGTTGTTTTGGTTTGTATTTCCCTGATGACTAGAAATGTTGAGCATTTCTTTAGGTGCTGCTCAGCCATTTGATACTGCTCAGTTGATAATTATTTATTTAGCTCTGTACCCCATTTTTAATAGGATTATTTTATTCTCTAGAGTCTTATTTCTTGAATTTTTTGTATATATTGGATTCTAGCCCTCTGTCAGTTATATAATTGGTAAAGTTCTTTTCCCAATCAGCTTGTTGCTGTTTTGTCCTATTGACAGTGTCCTTTGCCTTACAGAAGCTTTGCAACTTGATGAGGTCCCATTGTTGATTCTTCATCTTACAGAATAAAGCATTGGTGTCTGTTCAGGAAACTTTACCCTGTGCCTATATGTTCTAATCTCTTCCCCACTTTTTGTTCTATTAGTTTCAGTGTACCTGGTTTTATTGATTGTTTTAACCATGATTGATTTTGTTTTTTTCATATAAAGTTGAGAATTGTTATTTCAAGACCTAAAAAATTGTGTTGGAATTTTTATCAGAATAAGATTGAATCTATAGACAATTTTTGGTAATGTGGCCATTTTCACTAAGCTAATCCTACTTATCTGTGACCATGGGAGAGCTTTCAATCTTGGGTATCTTCCTCAATTTCTTTCTTCAGAGACTTGACATTTTTGTGATACATATCTTTAATTTATTAGAGTCACACTAAAATATTTTATATTATTTGAATAGAAACAAAGAGCATTAAGTTAAACCACACAAATAGGTAGATTTTATTTTTGACAAAGAAGTAAAAAATATATAATTGAACAAAGAAAGCATCTTCAAAATTGGTATTGGTCTAACTAGATATCATTATATAGAAGAATGTAAACAGATTCATATTTATAACACTGCAGAACACTCAAATATGAACACAAGACTTATTATATTCAGAAACTAAGAACAAGCTAGATGTTGCTCAACTTAAGAATTGATAAAGAAAATGTGGAACATATACACAATAGAATATTATTCAGCTATTAAAAACAAAGACACCATGAATTTTGAAGGCAACTGGACATAACTTGAGAATATTATCCAGAGTAAGATAATCCAGAGACATAAAGATGTGTGTTGTATGTATTTATTTATAAGTGGCCATTAGCCATAAAGTGCAGTATAACCATTACTCAATCCACAGAGCCAAAAAAAAAAAAAAAAAAAAAAAAACCTGTGCAATAAGAAAGTATCAAAGAAGGATTCATGGTCCCACTCAGAAGAGTTATCTTGGGTGGGTGGAGAGAGTGAGGAATAGGAATGGAAATCATGGAAATCAGGCACTGGAAGAGGTAACAGGATAGGGATCAGAATGAAAATGGAAATCAGTAAGGAGCATCTTTGGTGACTGCAGTTCTGGGATTGGGGAGGACATGGAGAGTTTATGACAATCAGCTGAGATTCTTACTAGAGAAAGATATAGAGATTGAACTGGCCATGTTCTATAGCTAATCAGGACTTCCAGAAGAATGAAGGTGACATCTCCACCAACAAAATCTTCAAAATTTTCTTGCCTAAAGATATGCAGAAATAGAGATGGAGCAAAGACTGAGGGCAGTGCCAACCAATGACTAGCCCAAGTGGACACACAACCCATGGGAGAGAGTCAACCCCTGACACTACTAATGATATTTTGCTATGCTTGTAGATAGAAACTTAGCATAACTGTCTCCTTAGATGCTTCATTCAGCAGTGAATGGAAACAGATTCAGAGAGCAACAACCAATCATCTGGCAGAGTTGAAGAAACTTAGGGAAGTGTTAGAACATGTGGAAGAGTAGGGGACAAAAGTGAGCAGGTTGGAAAGGTCAAGGACACCACAAGGACACTACAGAGTCAACTAACCTGGGACCTTGGGACTCACAAATTTTAGGGCACCACCCAGGGAGCTTGCAGGAGCTGGATGTAGATACCTTAAACTTTCATAGGAAATGTGTAGCTTAGTCTTCATCCGGTTTCCCCAACAAATGGAGCAGGGGTTGTGGTCTCTGCAATTTGATTCCATTTCTTCTACCGGAACTTCCTAGTTGGACCTCATCAGGATAGGCTCTGCCTAATCTTGCTGGAGCTGGATGTTCAAGGGTGTGGTGGACCCAAGCGGTGCCTCTCTGAGAGGGGTAAATGGGGAAGGTGAGGGGATTCATAAGGGTGGAAATGGGAGGAGTGGGAAAAAAGGGCTGTGATCAAGATGTAATAAATAAAATTTAAAATGAATAAAAACTAAACTGGCAGGGGAATTAAAAACGATCACTTAATGACCTATGAGACCGGTGACATCTAAATGCAGATGTAAATAATGAATAGACTCTTGAAAAGTAACAACTAAGAAATTGCAGTCCAGGCAAAGAGATCAAGGTGCGCATATGTATAAAGCTTTACTGTTATAAAATACTCTTTTTGGCTTTTTTGGCTAGGAAGCTTACCATGTCTCTTCCCTTGAGTTAAGGGTCTTGTAATTTCCTTACATTTTGGAGAAGTATACCTATGTCCTTCTGTTGAAATATTGTTTTCTTAAAATTTCAAGAGCATGTTACATCTTCTAAAGTCCCAAAGGGACATCAGCAAGTAGGTAACTAGTTTTGAATTAAGTATAAGCCTTGCAGAAAGAAAGAGATTGATGTGGATGGTTTGCTATTTCTTAGGTAATTTTCAGAGACCACAAGTGGTGCTGACATTTGTAATCTGCTTCCTTAGTGAGATAACCTAAAAGAGAAAAAATCTCAATGACAATTGTACTCATATGGAATTTTTAAACTTTTATTCTTAGTAAATGTTACAGATTATTTTTAGCAAATGAGTCTGGTATCATTTGATGGTGTTTTAAAATAAACCCCCAGAAATGTATTTATAATGAGTTTGCAGCAGGACAAATAAAATAAAAATGTCCACTTGCTTTGCTGGGAGATGGCTAAATGGTTAAGAGTTTTTGCTGTTCTTCCAAAGAACCTTAGTTTGGATGGCAACAGTGCAGTTGCTCACAGTCATTGAGGACTTGAGACACTCAGTTCAGGGCATCCAACGTCCTTTGGCCTTTTCAAGGATACACATGATGCACATACAAGCAGGCAGGCAAACATTCATACAGGTAAGATAAGGAAATTCATCTGAAAATACTTTTGAAAAAAAAAAGCTATCCATGGCTGTTCATGCATGTGATTCTAGCAGTCTGGATTAGTACACAGCACACTTTATGCAAATCTGAGCACAGAATGAGATTTCATGTGTGTGTGTGAGAGAGAGAGAGAGAGAGAGAGAGAGAGAGAGAGAGAGAGAGAGAGAGAGAGAGAGAGAGAGAAGAGGAAGAGGAAGAGGAATAAAGAGAAAGTGTAAAGGTCCACTGCAATGCTAAAGTGCACACAAAAAGACAGCTTTATCCACATGGCAGGAGGCTGGTATACTTGATCAATTTTGAAGGTAGATAGTCTGAGAGTTTTAAAGGTAGGGATTACAAATTTAATCAATTGGCAATTCAGTTTGCTGAACAAGATTGAGTTGATAGAAGATTATATAAAAACATTTTGATATTGTAGGGTCTAATATAAACATTAGTGGTTTACATATTTTAAAGTTTTTATATACAGTAAAAATTTTATACACTTGAAATTCTTTTATCCTGTAAGCAATAGAGAGATGGGATATGTGAAATTGTTTCCTCTCCCATGTAGAAACAGAATCACTGACGGAAATTAAGTTACTTGGTGTCAGCTCTCAGCCAGCTGCTGAAAGGATCTGAATTTTAACTTTACACTGCTGTACTGCAGGCCATTGGCAGCCTTTTGAGCTGCTGTTAATAGAATATTTTCTCAGAGTGAAGTGTGTCTGTCACCACACTTTTTACTCACGCTCAAACTTATGTAAGGAAGGCAGCTGTTAGCCTATACTATACTATGGAGACATAGGTATAGGGTGATAGAAATGGCCAATTGTAGACATGACAGTGTTTTTCTAAGAAACTTATCTAGAAACATTTAGAAAAAAATGAGAAATGTAGTTCATGAATGTAGTATTTGTTTGAATTTGAATTGAAGAGGATCCAGTGTTACGTTTTAGTACTCTATTGTGAAAACTGCTGTAGCTTCATATACCAATCAAAGAGCTAGTGTAAATCTCATTTAGAGTGAAACTATTACTATTAAAAATGACAATCTAGCAGAAACACTCATCATAAATCATTTCTCTTGAGCCAACCTTTGTCTTGTAAAAAAAAGACAACCAACAAGTGTACACTCTGAGACTATTGGTTCTGAGGAATATGCTAAATTCATAGCTTTTAAGGAAAATCATCCTCTATTACATCTTCTAGAAAACTTGGCCAACTCCTCTATTTCATCTTTTTTAATCAAGATTTTAAGCTAACAGTCATAAACTTCACCTAGACATAGTTGTCACTTTAGTCAAGACAGGTGCATGGCAAGTAGAATTTATGTTGAGTTGTTTTTCTGGGTCAGAGAATGGTGCATGATTCTTTGAATGAAAAAGTCCCTTAGATGCTTTGAATGTTCATCCAGCACAGAGGGATGTGAAGACTAAGTTTAAACAGGTTAATCAGAGTGATCGATGGGAGGACATAAGCTTTAATCATGAAAGAGAAATTTTCTCTTCTAGATAGTATCCCATGCCTTGCCCATCTGTTGGCAGAATCAGTTTTCACCTTTTTGTTCACATGGCTGAAGTTAGTAGTGGGTACATTCTCATGGGCTGATTTTTCTCAGCCAGAAGTATGCCAGAGTCATTGGTAGACAATGCTGAAAGAAATGGTGAAACATCCTCACTCCTTTACTGAGACCATTTCCAAGTAGGTAACCACATACACATATACCATTATTATTATTTTAAGTGAGAGTTTATTTGGGACCATTCTGTATTACTCTCTCCAGGAACAATATTTAAATAGGAGAAATTTTCAATTCTAATTCTAATCTTCCAAATCATTTGGACCTGGGTGTCATGCTGACCTTGGCCTGCTGTGTTCTGTCTCTCCAGATTTTTATCTAGTTACAGGTTTTGTGCCACCTGTCAGCATAGTAGCAGCACAGAGGCTACAGAAAGAGGGTAAATTGGATATGAATGTCACTGGGATTGCTGTGTCATTAGAAAAAGCTAATGTAATTATATACTCAGTGAGCAAAGGATTCAAACCAAAGAATGTGACAGAGTAGAAAACCGCCTGGAACAGAGCTAAAAATTGTATGCTGTCTAATTCATGAGCTTTTTTTTTTTTTTGTCTCTCTTTTTTTAATTGGATAGTTTATGTATTTACATTTTAAATATTATCCTATTCCCAGGTTCTCCCCATCTTCTATGAGGATGATCCCCTTCCATTCACCTACTCCCACCTCAACACCCTGGAATTCCCCTACACTGGGGAAACAAGCCTTCACAGGACCAAGAGTTTCTCCTTCCACTGATGCCAGACAGTGCCATCTTCCACTACATATGTGACTGGAGCCATGGGTCTCCCCCGCTCCCATGTTATTTGGGATTTATGCACTACATGTGTTCTATGTGTAACTACTGGTGCATACTTCAGATTCAATCTTTTTTTTTTTTTTTTTTTTTTTACCAGCCCTGGCTCTTTTATGAACTACCTTGTTATTAGGCAAGTTAATGAGATTCTCTGAAACTACATTTATAATGAAAAGAGAACTAAATGAAAAAATATGTATTTAAGAAAGTATATTGTCAAGCACAATGCTAGGTGTTCAATTTCAATTTATATTCAGCACCTTATGCTGAATATAAATTACATACCTTACCGTAATTTATATGTATTTATTTTCTGGTTTAATGTACTGTTTTAATAGTTTTAGTCCTAGGTATATGACAGCCGAAGACATTTTACAACAATAACCTTTGATGGGTGGCCTGCTTTAATTTTAGTGCTACACAAATTTAACTTATTGTGACAATTGGGGTAACAAAGATAAACAATCCATATATGACTTTGGTTACTGTAAGCTGGGATAACTGTAACATTTGTAATGAATAGTCTCCTTAACCTGATTATGGGGCACATCATTAGAAGACTGGCTGCACATTCTTGTTTCTTATAAAAAACAAACAAACAAACAAACAAAAAAAAAAAACTGCCACAGCTGGGTAGGCAATTTTGAAGAGAATGTTGACAATCTCTTAGCTCCCATGACTGTTGCAACTTTCAAATGCCTTTTTGTCTTGGGGAAGCTCTTAACCAGGTGTTTGCCACTGTTACAAGTGACTTCTTATTGCTAGTTAGTTCCTTTATTCATACATTTGTTACAGTTCTGTCATTAATATTGTTGAAAGAAGTATTTTGGATGTGCAGCTCCCTCTCCCACTCCCTTGAGCCTGAAGACTATTATCCATTTGGCATTGGACATACTTAACTGGGCAATATGTTCAGCAGTCTCAAACTCTGCACAATCTCCAAAACGAAAAAACATCCGAAAGCTGCTGTTCTAACAACAGCAGTATTCTTCAGCGCACTGATGCTCCTGTCTGATCCGTACCAGACACCTGGGTGTGAAGATTGAGCACTCTATCCTAATCAGTGTGTGGATACACTCTCTAATTTATACCAGTTCCTTCTTTCAGAGCACCTCCCGGTTATACTTCTTCTCCATCTGTGTAGTTACAGCTCTCACTATTTCTCACAGAGATCACCATCTGCCCTAGTCTAGCTCTCTCTTACTCTTTTCACCATTTCACTCTATCTAAATACAACTTTTAAAAATGAAAAATTTCAAGAAACCTAGGCTCTTTTCCACGTGGACCAGCAGAAAACCTGGGGCACAGGGCTAGTGAGTTTGTACCAGAGTGCAGAGACTGCTTGGCAGTGCTTGTGGAAAAGGATCCTTTCTAGCCCATAGTAAGGGTCCAGCCTCTGTCAGAGGGAATCAGGATCTACCCAAAAAAGTATGTGCTTGCAGACCAGACACACAGGCTCTTTCTACCTGGACCAGCAGAGAACCTGGGGCACAGGCCTGGTAAGGTTGTGGCATTAGTACCCAGAGTGCAGAAACTGCTTGGAGGTGCTTGTGAAAAAGGATCCTTTCCAACCCACAGTAAGGGCTGGGCCTCTATCAGAGGGAATCAGAATCTACACAGAAAAGGCAGTGCTCAAAGATCAGCTACACAGGCCTTTTTACACCTGGACCAGAGGTGAGCCTGACACATAGGCCCAGGGAGGGCACACCAGGAGTTCTCAGAGAGGGTTGTGCTCTCTGGAAAAGGGTTTATTTTTGGCCTAGAGAAAGAGCCAGGTCCCTGCCAGTAGGACTCAGAACCTGTGGGGAGAAGGCTGAGCTCTCAGAGCAGGCTCAAAAGAGCTCCACACTTGAGCCCACAAAGAGAGCTGAAACACTACCACCAGAAATCCCTAATGGCCCACAAAAAGCTGAACATGCAGAAACAATCTTCTTCCTGAGCCCACAGGCCCTCAGATCCACTGGAGAGACAGGCACCAATTACTCATAACAGGAACACATATAATAACAGATAACAATATGGCAAGAAAAAAGCAAAAGAAATTAAGCAATAGAAACCAAGACAACCTGGCAACATCAGAACCTAGTTCTCTAACCACACCAAGTAGTAGATTGCCAAACACTACAAAAAACAAGACTCAGACTTGAAGTCATACTTACCAATGATGATGGAGATCTTGGAGAAGCTCATGAATAACTCTCTTAAACAATTACAGGAGAACACACATAAACAAATAAAAGCTCTTAAATAGGAAACACAAAAATTATTCAAAAAACTGCAGGAAAACACAACAAAACAGGTGAAGGATTTGAAAACAGAAATAGAAACAATAAACACACACACACACACACACACACACACACACACACACAAAGAGACAACCCTGGAGATAGAAAACCTAAAAACAAAAGATTCAAGAGTCACAGATGCAAGCATCACTAACCAGAGATGGAAGAGATAATCTCAGAAGACAAACAAAACATAGAAAACGTAGACAAAACAGTCAAGGAAGATTCAAAAACCAAAAAGCTCCTGATCCAAAAATATCCAGGAGATCAAAGAACACAATGAGAAGACCAAACCTAAGGATAATAGAAATAGAAGAGGGCAAAGAATATCAACTAAGAGGCACAGTAAATATCTTCAACAAAATCATAAAAGAAAACTTCCCTACCATTAAGAATGAGATGACCATGAGCATAAAAGAAGCCTACAGAACTCCAAATAGATTGGACCAGAAAAGAAATCCCTCCTGACACATAATAGTCAAAACACCAAGTACCCAAAGCAAAGAAAGAATACTAAAAGCAGTAAGGGAAAAAGGTCAGGTAACATATAAAGGCAGAACAATCAGTATTATACCCATACCCTATTTTTCAACAGAGACTATGAAAGCTAGAAGATCTTGGACAGACATCATACAGACTCTAAGAGAACACAAATGACAGCCAAGGTTACTATATTCAGCAAAACTCTCAATAGCCATAAATGGAAAGACCAAGATATTCCAGAACAAATTTAATTAAATTTACACAATATCTGAACTCAAATCTAGCCCTACAAAGAATAATAGATTAAAAACCCAACATAAGGAGGGAAACTGCACCATAGAAAAAGTAAGGCAATAACTAAGCAAGAAAACCAAAAAAAGAAAGACACACAGACATAATTCTACCTCCACATAATTCTACATAAATGGTCTCAATTCCCCATAAAGAGACACATACTATCAGACTGGATAGGTAAACAGAATCCAGTATTTTGATGCATACAGGAAACTCCTATCAGAGACAAAGACAGACATTATCTCAGAGTAAACAGCTGGGAGAAAGAAACCTTCCAAGCATATGGCCTGAAGAAACAAGCTGAAGTAGCCATTCTAATGTTGAATAACATAGATTCTTAACTAAAATTATCAGAAAACATAAGAAAGGATACTTTTTACTCATTACAAGAACAATTTATCAGGAGGAACTCTCAATCCTTAACATATATGCTCCAAATACAAGAACACCCATGTTCATAAAAGAAACCCTACTAAAGCTCAAAACATACATTGCACTACACATAATAACAGTGGGAGAATTCCACACACTACTCTCATCAATGGACAAATCATGGAAGAAGAAACTGAACAGAGACACAGTGAAATTAGAAAAGGTTATGAAGCAATGAGAATTAATAGACATCTACAGAACATTTCATCCTAAAACAAAAGAATACAACTTCTTTTCAGCACCTCATGACACCTTTTCCAAAATTGGCCATATACTTAGTCACAAAACAAGCCTCAATAGATATAAAAAAGATTGAAATACTCCCATGCATCCTATCAGATTACCATGAACTAAGGCTGCCTTTAATAATAACAAAGACAACAAAAAGCTCACATACACGTGGAAGCTGAACAATGCTCAACTCAATGATAGCATGGTCAAAGAAGAAATTTAAAAAAAAAATCAAGGTATTTTTAAAATTTAATGAAAAAGAAAACACAACATACCCAACGATTCAATGAAAGCAGTACTAAGAGGAAAACTCAGCTCTGAGTGCCTCAAAAAAAAAAAAAAAAAACCTGGAGAGGTCATTCACTAGCAACTTGACAGCACCGCTGAAAGCTCTACAACAAAAAGAAGCTGATATACCCAAGCTGAGTAGATGGCAGAAAATAATCAAAATCACAGCAGAAATCAATTAAGTAGAAAAAAAAAAAAGAACCATACAAAGGATCAACAAAGCTAGGAGCTAGTTCTTTGAGAAAATCTACAAGATTGATAAACCTTTAACCAGACTAACTAGAGGACAAAAAGAGAGTATCCAAATTAACAAAATCAGAAATGAAAAAAGCGACATAACCACAGAAACCAAGGAAATCATCACATCCTACTACAAAATCCTACACTCAACAATGTTGGAAGCCGTTTGTGCTGCACCCAAAGATGGCGCTGGCTTCCTGCTGATGATTCAGCAAACAGAGCTGTTGTTCAGCCTGAGGGACACAGTGCGCATGTACCACGCACAGCACAGCCTGCTCTTGGGGCATGCTAAAGAGATACTGGAGGGCGCACCAATCAGGAAGCGGCACAAGTCTCCTGGGCTTATATAAGCAGTGCACTTTGCTTCCTCGGGAGTCCCCGGCTCAAGAGTTTGTTACAATAAAGGTTGTTCGCAGAAGAAACCTGTTGCTGCACGTCATCCTTGCTGGCGAGATGTTAGGCATACGTAAGGCTCCTGTCTACAAGCATAACAGAGTACCATGGACTGGTTCTTGCCCATTGGATATATCTAAAGTTGGTTCAGTCACTGGTTGGCCATTTCCTCAATCTCTGCCATGGCATTCTCCCTGAGCTTCTTGTAGGCAGATAAATTTTGTGTCAAAAGTTTTGTGTGTAGGTTGGTGTCTTTATCCCTCTACCGGGAGTACTACCTGATTACTGGAGGTAGCCACTCCAGGGTTCATATCTTTCACTTCTAGGAGTCTGAGCTAGAGTCACCTTCATAAGACCATTCATTTGATTGGGACACTTGGGATCTCCCAGAGATGTAATTACCAGCTAGAGAACATAAATGGACTGAACCTAGCTCCTCCCATACTTTGTTCATACACAACAGATGTGCAACTTGGTCTTCAGCTAGATTCCCCATCAACTGGAGCCAGGGCTGTGTTTAAAGCTGTTGCCTGCCTGATGATACTGTTCCCTTACCTGGAATGCCTAGTCTGGACTTAGTGGTGGAGGATGTGCCAAGTCTTATAGTGATTTGATGTGCCAGGGCAGGTTGGTACCCAGGGGATATCCCCCTTCTCAGAGGAGAAGGTGAAGAAGGAACAAAAGAAAGGCTGTGTGAAGAGGAGACTGGGTAATGATGCAGTCTGCTACTGGAATGAGACGTTAATAAGTAAGTTAATGGGGAAAAAGAAGATAATTTGATTCTATCCCTAAGTTATGTTTAGATTTAAGCCTCTAACACCGTCAAAAATCATGTCTTCCACTCTATAATCTCTCTCTCAATGTGAAACAACTTGAGTTTGATTATGAGACTAAAACTAGTCATCAATCCCATTAGAAATCTGACAATGATTAAAATATTATATTGGTATATGGGAAGCACCAAAAAAAAAATAGCATCTCGAACAACTGTAAAGACAGCTGGCTACCTGGACAGACCCTTAATTTCTCAAAACTTTGGAGCATCAGTCTTTGGCCTTCGGGTCCAGGATTATCTGACAGACTTTTCCAAAGCAGAATTATTAAGGACTGTTTGCGCTGTCTTGGCAGGACAGCAGTATTCTGAATAGTGTGTCCTTTTCCTTTACAGTATTGTCTGCAGATGAAATAGTCAGTTTTGCCCAAAATAAGTAACCTTACCTCGAGGTGAAGATGCTCAGAATCTTCTTTGATCAAATAAGGGGGTGCTGTCAGAGCATATATGTCTCACTATCAAATGATTAAATAATATTAAATGTCACATTCTATGGATTTCTGATGTTTTTGAATCATACATTTTTCAGTTAGGAATCATGGTATCTAACTGACAGATATGATGAACTTGGAGTTATCTATATATCATACTGTGTAATTTACATAATTGTTATGTTTTTTCAAATTATGTCTGAGTTTTTTTTTTTTTCATTTTTTTATTGGATATTCTCTGTATTTACATTTCAGGTGCTATCCCCTTTCTGCCAATACCATCTACCCTCTTCCTTTGCCTCCATAAAGGAGCTCCCTCTTCCAACCTCCCTCTCCCACCTCAGCCCCTTGCCATTCCCCTACACTGGGAAAATCACCATCCCCCCAATCAAGACTTCTCCACTCACTGATACCAGTTTTCCATAAGAACTCATTGGGTGGTGTTTTAGTCTCTGGGAGCTGTGGAAGGTTTGTTAGTTGATAACTTTGTTCTTCCCATAGAGTTGCAGACCCTTTCAGTTCCTTCAGTCCTTTCTCTAGCTGTTTCATTTGGGGTTCCCATATTCAGTCAAAGGGTTACCTACAAGCATCCTCTTCTGTATCATTATTGTTCTGGCAGAGCCTCTGAGGAAACATCCATATCAGATGCCTGCCAGTAAGCACTACTTGGCATCAGCAATAGTACGTGGGTTTAGTGTTTGCGTATGGGGTGGATCCCCAGGTTAGGCAGTCTCTGGATGATCTTTTCTCCAATTATCACATTATTTCCTCCCATGAGTATTTTTTTCTCCCTTCACAAAAGGACTGAGACATCTACCTTCTGGCCTTTCTTCTCTTTGAGCTTCACAATTTCTGTGAATTGTTTTTTGGTAATTCCAAACTTTTTGGGCTAGTATCCACGTATCAGTAAGCACATATCATGAATGTTCTTTTGTGACTGAGTTACCTCATTCAGGATGATAGCTTCCATCAATTTGCCTAAAAATTTCATGAACTAGTTGTTTTTAAGACCTGAGTAGTATTCTACTGAGTAAATGTACCACAATTCCTCTGCTGAACCACATCTGGAGTATTTCCATCTGTTG
Organism: Micromys minutus; assembly: GCF_963924665.1. NCBI lineage: Eukaryota > Metazoa > Chordata > Mammalia > Rodentia > Muridae > Micromys > Micromys minutus. The sequence continues at coordinate 105,632,412 of NC_137971.1, forward strand.
GATATTTTAAATAAGGTTGTTGTAAACATGGTATTACATGTGTCCTTGTTAGATGCTGGAGCTTCTTTTGGGTATATGTCCAGGAGTGGTATAGCTGGGTTCTCAGGTAGTACTATGTCCAATATGCTAAGGAACCTCCAGACAGATTTCTAGAGTGGTGGTAACAGTTTACAACCCCACCAACAGTGGAGGACTGTTCTTCTTTTTTCCATATCCTTGCCAGCATCTGCTGTCACCTGAGTTTTTGATCTTACCCATTTGGACTGTTATGAGGTGAAATCTCAGGGTTGTTTTGATTAGTATTTCCCTGATGACCAGGGATGTTGAGCATTTTTTTAGGTTCTTCTCAGCCATTCGATACGGCTCAGTAGAGAATTCTTTGTTTAGTTCTGTACCCCATTTTAATAGGATTATTTGAATCTCTGAAGTCTAACTCCTTGAGTACTAAGTATATATTGTATACTAGCCCTCTATCAGAAGTAGGATTGGTAAAGATCTTTTCCCAATCTGTTGGTTGCCATTTTATCCTTTTGACAATGTATTTTGCGTTATGGAATCTGCAGTTTTATGAGATCCCATTTGTCGATTCTTGATCTTAGAGCATGAGGCATTGGTGTTCTGTTCAGGAAAATTTCCCTTGTGCCTATGTGTTCCAAGCTCTTCCCCATTTTCTGTTCTTTTAGTTTCAGTGTACCAGGTTTTATGTGGAGGTGTTTGATCCACTTGGACTTGAGCTTTGTACAAGAAGATAGGAAAGGATCGATTTGCATTCTTCTGCATGCTGATTGCCAGTTTAACCAGCACCATTTGTTGAAGAGGCTGTCCTTTTTAATTTTTTCTTTTTTTTCTTACTGTTTTATTTTAAAAAAAATAGGGATACATTTACAGATTTTAAAGGCATTTTGGCATAACATTATATGAATAATTTTATCAGTACTTAATTCTTTTAGAGGTTTGATAGTGTGCACAGAAATCCCATTAGTTACCATAAGCATGAAGTACATGTAGGACAGAACATAACATGGAAACAGATTTCTTGTTGGGTATAGATTAAGCCTAATGATCTGTGAATACCAAAAATTGCCACAAGGCTATTATTTTAGCTCTTGGATTATTAATGATTTGAGGTCCAAGTGTACCACACTCTGAGAGGGTGCTATACATTTATTTTTTTCCTAAGAAGGGCTGAGGTTTTCGTTCTTTCTTTTTTTTCTTTTTGAGCTTGAGGCAATCCTTTTTCAATTGAATGTTTTTAGCTTCTTTGTCAAATAGCAATGGCCATAGGGGTGTCGGTTCATTTCTGAGATGTAAATTCTATTCCATTGATTCACCTGCCTCTTTCTGTTCCAATACTATCCTTTTTTTTTTTTTTTTTTTTTTTTTTTTTTTTTTTTTTTTTAATCACAACCAATCTGCAATACACCTTGAGGTCAGGGATGGTGATTTCCCCAGACGTTTTTTAAAAATGTTGAGAATAGTTTTTCTATCTTAGGTTTTTTATTATTCCAAATTAATTCAAACTCTATGGAGAATTGAGTTGTTATTTTGATGGGGACTGCATTGTATCTGTAGATTGCTTTTGGAAAGATGGCCATTTTTACTATGTTGATCCTTCCAGTTCATGAGCATGGAAGATCTTTCCACATTCTGAGGTCTTTATTTTGCTTCTTCAGAGACTTGAAGTTTTTATGATACATTTCCTTCACTTGCTTGGGTAGGGACACACCGAGGTGTTTTATGAAGCGAGCCATTTGTGCTGCACCCAAACATGGTGCCAGCTTCCCGCCAAGAACTCAGCAAACAGAGCTGTTGCCCAGCCAAAAGACTTAATGCGCATGCACCACATAAGTCACAGCCCACTCTTGGGGCACGTGATTGAGCTACAGGAGGATGCACCAATCAGGTAGCAACACGAGTCTCCTAGGCATGTATAGCAGTGCATTTTCTCCCCCACGTGAGGAGAAGAGGAGGACAGTGGGGAGATTGCGGGAGACCCCACGTGGAGGGATGGCGGAGAGGCACCACGTGGAGAGAGACTCGGTAAAAGAGACTGCGGGAGATCCCGCGTGGACAGAGACTGGACAGAGAGATCACACGTGGGGGACTGCGCGTGAGAGGCCATCTAGACAGTAGAACTCGGTAGGGAGTCCCCGGCTCAGAGAGAAGTTTCCTGCTCAAGAAGTCCCCTGCTCAAAGTGCTGTTCAATAAAGGTTATCCGCAGAAGAAGCTGTTTGTTTTGTTGCACACCTGTTCCTAGCGGCGGGAAGCGTGGGCGCGTGACAGTTTTATATAGTTTTTCACTATTTTGAAGGGTTTCTATTCACTAATTTCATTCTCAACCTGTTTGTCCTTTGAGTAGAGGAAGGCTACTGAATTGTTTGAGTTAATTTTATATCCAACCACTATGCTGAAGTTGTTTATCAGCTGTAGGAGTTCTCTGGTCAAATTTTTGCAATCACTTAACTATACTATCATATTCCTGGAATGAAGCCTACTTGATTATGATGGATGATTCTTTTGATGTATTCTTAAATTCTGTTTGCAAAAATTTTATTGCTATATTTGTATCAATATTCATGAAGGAAATTGGTATGTAGTTCACTTTCTTGTAGGGTCTTTGTTTGGTTCAGGAATGAATGTACTTGTGGCTTCGAAAAATGAGTTGGATAGTGTTCCCTCTGTTTCTATTTTGTGGAATAATTTGGAGAGTATTAGTATTAGGTCTTCTATGAAAAAATTCAACACTAAACCTATCTGTTTTGAGTGGGGTTTTTTTTTTTTTTTTCATTTGGTTGGGAGGCTTGGGAGGCTTTTGATGACTGCTTTTATTTTTTTTTTTTAGGGGTAATGGGGCTGCTTAGATGGTTTATCTAATTTAACTTTGGTACCTGGTATCTGTCTAGAATGTTGTCCATTTTATCTATATTTTCCAGTTTTGTTGAATATATGATTTTGTAGTAGGATCTGATGACGTCTTGAATTTCTTTACTTTTTGTTGTTGTCTTCCCTTTCATTTCTGATTTTCGTAATTTGGATCCCCCCTCTCTCTCTACCCTCTTGTTAGTCTGGCTAAGGTTTGATCAACCTTGTTGATTTTCTCAAGGAACCATTTTCTGGTTTGCTGATTCTTTGTATAGTACTTCTTGTTTCTATTTGGTTGATTTTAGCTCTGAGTTTGCTTAATTCCTGCTTTCTACTCCTCTTGGGTTAGCTTCTTCTCCTTCTTCTTCTTTTTTATAGAGGTCTTTGGTGTACTGTCAAGTTGCTAATGTATGCTCTCTCCAGTTTATTTTTGGAGGTGTACAGAGTTATGAGTTTTCCTCTTTGCACAGCTTTCATTGTGTTGCATAAGTTTTGGTATGTTGTACCTCTATTTTTATTAAATTCTAAAATGTCTTTGATTTCTTTTTTAATTTCTTCTTTAATCAAACTCTAGATGAGTAGAACATTGTTACTGAAGACTAGTCTCAGTCCATGATGATCTGATAGGATGCATGGAATTACTTTCATGTTCTTGTGTCTGTTCAGGCCTCTTTTATGGCAGACTATATGGTCAGTTTTGGAGAAGGTGCTATCAGTTACTGAGAAGAAGCTATATTCTTTTGTTTTAGGATGAAATAGTCTGTAGATATCTCAATTTCAGTCATTACTTCTTTTAGTTTCGGTGTGTCTCTCTTCAGTTTCTGCTTCCATGATTTATTCATTGATGAGAGTGAGGTGTTGAAGTTTCTCACTATTCTTGTGTGGGATTTAGTATAAGCTTTGACTTTTTTTAATGAACGTGGGTCCCCTTGTATTTGAAGCAAAAATGTTCAGGATTGAGAATTCATCTTGACTGATTTTTCCTTTGATGAGTACAAAGTGTCATTTCTTATCTTTTTTGATGACTTTTGCTTTAAAAATTATTTTATTAATATTAGAATGGCTACTCCAGTTTGTTTCTTGGGATCATTTGCTTGCAACATTTTTTTCTGAACCTTCCACTCTGATGTGGTGCCTGGGTTTGTTGCTGAGATGAGTTTCCTGTATGCAGCAAAATGCTGTGCTCTATTTATGTATCAAGTCTGACAGCCTATGTCTTTTTATTGGGGAATTGAGTCTATTGATGTTAAGATTAAAGATAATGATTGTTGTTTCCTGTTAATTTTGTTGTTAGAGGCAAAATTATGTTTTTGTGCCTTTCTTCTTTCAATCTTTTGCAAAATGATTATTTTTCTGGTTTTCCTATGCTGTAGCTTCCCTCTTTATGTTCATCTATTATCTGTTTTAGGGCTAGATTTGCAGACAGATAGTGTGTAATTCTTTTCTCATCGTGGAATGTCTTGGTTTCTCCATTTATAGTAACTGAGAAATTTGCTGGATATAGTAACCTGGCCTGACATTTGTGTTCCCTTAGAATCTGTTTGATGTCTGTCTAGGATCTTGTAGCTCTCATAGTTTCTGTTAAGGAGTCTTGTAAGATTCTGATTGGTCTGCCTTTATATGTTACTTGTCCTCTTTCCCTTACTGCTTTTAGTATTCTTTCTTTGTTTGGAACATTTGGTGTTGTGGCTATTATGTGTCCGTAGGTATTTATTTTTTCTGGTCCAATCTATTTTGTGTTCTGTATGTTTCTTTTATGTCCATGATTATTTCTTTCTTTTGGTAAGGGAAGTCTTTTTCTATAATTTTGTTGAAGATACTTATTGGGTCTCCCAATTGGGAGTCTTTTCTCTCGGCTGCACCTATTAACTTTAGGTTTGTTCTTTCATTGTATCTTAGATGTCCTGGATGGTTTTGGTTAGGAGCCTTTTAATTTTCCCATTTTCTCTGACTGTTCTGTCAGTGTTTTCTATGTTATTGTCTGACCCTGAGGTTCTCTCTCCCATCTCTTGTATTCTCTTTATGATGCTTGCATTTATGACTCATTACCACTTTTCTGGGTTTTCTATCTCCATGTTTGTCTCTCTTTGTGTTTTCTTTCTTGGTTTCATTTCTGTTTTTAAATCCTGGATGGTTTTGTTCAATTCCATCATCTGTTTATTTGTGTTTTCCTATGTTTTTCTGAGGGCTTGTACTTGGTTTTGTGTGTGTTTGTGTGTGTGTGTGTGTGTGTGTGTTCTCCTGTATTTCTTTAAGAGAATTATGTGCTTTTTGAGGCCATCTATCATCATCTTGAGGCAGGATTTTAAGTCCAAATCTTGTTTGTTTTGGTTTTCTGGGTAGGAGAGCTGGGTTCTTATGTTGCCCTGATGTCTTGGTTTTTGTTGCTTAGATTCTTGTGCTTGTCTCTTGCCATCTTCTTATCTTTGATGTTACTTCTTCTTGTTTTCTCTGAATGGAGCTTTTCTTTTCTTTCGTCTGTGGGCTGTGAGCTTCAGAGGGAGATTGGTCCTGGGTGTTCAGCCTTCTATAGGCAGGCTGTGAATTCCAACGGTAGTGGCTTGGCTCTAGCTCTGGGTGCAAATGGAGCCAAGCAGCAGCATGATTCCTGCACCCTAAGAGTTCCTGGAGGTCTCTCCTCAGACAATCAATAGAGTGAGAGTGTGGGCTCATCCGTGAGCTCAGTAGGGAGAATGCTTCTACATCTCCTCTGAGTGCTCACTTCTCTGAGTACAGGCCACTAGTACTGATGGCAGTGTGCCTGGTCTGCCTGTAGCTCTGGGCTCAGATGGAGGCCTGACCAGTGTGATCCCAGACTGCATTTCAGTACCTGCACCCTAATAGTTTACAGAGCTCTCTCCCCAGATAATCAGTAAAGAGCCAGTGTGAGCTCACCTGTGGGATCAGTAGGGAGAGCACTCTTCCATCCCCTCTGGGTGCTCAGTTCTCTGTGGACAGGCCTCAAGTCCTGATGGCAGTGTGCCTGATCTGCCTTTGACTCCTTTATGTTATTTTTTTATTGGACAAAAATGGTGAGGTTTAAAGAGTGATTCTGGTGCTAAGGTCTTGCTTTCCAATTGGTTCTTGATCTGTCAATAACAAAAGCCACGGGGCAATTGCTGGATGGAAGGGACAGGTGGGACTTCCAGGTCTCTGATGTAAAAACCAGAGGCAAGGAAGGAGACAAGAGAGTTTTTTGCCATGCTTTGGAGGAAGAAAAAAAAAAAAAAACAGCAATCATGTTAGGTCTTTGGAGGAACTGAGGTCTGTGGACACCACTACAGATGGGTTATCACAGATGTTTGTTAGGGACTAAATGGGACGAGCTACTGAAGTTTAGGTCAAATGGGAGGATCAGAGTTAAAAAAAAAAGAATTTAAGGGCATGTGTTTCCAGGCAGTTGATAACACCCAGCAATTGTGCTTTAATATTAATGGAAAATAAAAATAAAAAGAGCTAATCTTACCATAGTGGCAATTCATTGGAGAGATATTGTGAGTGAAATAAGATTGACACAGGAGGACAAAAATTACATGACAATATATACTCAAAGGGCCTGGAAGGCAAACTCATAGAAGTAGACTACTAGATAGATGTTGTCATGAAAAGGAAGGAGGAAATGAAGATTTAATATTCTGTAGCTATGAAGGTACAGTTTTAGAGTAGAATAAACTAACAGAATAAGCCACTCTGTTAGCAAAACTCTATTAAAGAACAAAAATTTTCAGAAGGAAAATCATTGCATGTTAAATATTCTTAGAACACAGACTAATAAAAAGAGGGCTCAGCCTATCTGCCACCTGGACCAGCAGTTCCCAGAGATAAAGACCTGGTGAGAAGGGGATCCGAGTTGCCAGGATGCAGAGAGATCTCTGCCGAGTGCACACGGAAAGCACGCCCCTGCCCTGCCTGATCCAGGGACCAGGAACCCAGCTTTGGGACCTCTGTTCCCACCCAGCGGCTTTTGGGTACAGAACAGGGCTCGGACCATCTGCCACCTGGACCAGCAGAGAGGCAGGGACACAGACCAGGTACAAGGGAAAGGTAAAAACATATCACTGACAACAAGATGGCAAGAGGAAAGCGAAATACCATATTTCAAGGACACAAAGAAAACCTGGCAACACCAGTACCCAGCTCTCCCATCACAGCAAACAGCGGAATGCCAAACACTCCAGAGAAAGAAGACACAGACCTAAAATCATACCTCAAGACGATGATAGAGATTCTTAAACAAGAACAGGAAGAAAAGCAAAAAGAATCAGAAGCTTTAAAAGAGGAAACAAGAAAAACACTCAACTCAAAGAACTAGAGAAAAACAGAACCAAAGAGATGAAGGAATGGAAGAAGTAATTTAAAACGGAAATTGACACAATTAAGAAAACACTAAAAGAGATAACCCTAGAGGTAGAACACCTCAAAAAGAAATCAGGAGTCATGGATGCAAGCATTTCCAATAGACTACAAGAGATGGAAGAGAGAATCTTGGGGGCCAAAGACAACACTGTAAACATAGACAAAACAGTCAGAGAAGATGCAAAACCAAAAAGCTCCTAACCAAAAATGTCCAGGAGATCTAGGACACAATGAGAAGACCAACCCTAAGGAAAATAGGAATAGAAAAGGGCAAAGAATATAACTAAGAGGCACAGTAAATATCTATAACAAAATTGTAGAAGAAAACTTCCCTACCCTCAAGAATGAGATGACCACAAGCATAAAAAAAGCCTTCACTACTCCAAGTAGGTTGGACCAGAAAAGAAATTCCTCCTGACACATAATAATCAAAACACTAAGTGCCCAAAGCAAAGAAAGAATACTAAAAGCAGTAAAGGAAAAAGGTCAGGTAACATATAAAGGCAAACCAATCAGAATCACACCCGATTTCTCAACAGAGACTATGAAAGCTAGAAGAGCCTGGACAGACATCATGCAAACCCTAAGAGAGCACAAGTGTCAGCCCAAGGTGCTATATCCAGCAAAACTATCAATCACCATAGATGGAGAGGTGAAGATATTTCAAGACAAATCTAAATTTACACAATATCTGACCACAAACACAGCACCACACTGAATTATAGGTAGAAAACCCAATACAATGAGGGGAACTACATCCTATTAAAAACAAGAAAACTCATAAGCAAGAAAACCAAAAGAAGAAAGAGACACAGACACAACTCAACCTAAAGAAGCAATAATAGCAGAAAACAGCAACAACTATTTCTTACTATCTATTAACATAAATGGACTCAACTCCCCAATAAAGAGACATAGGCTATCAGACTGGATACATGAACAAAATGCAGGATTTTGCTGCATACAGGAAACTCATCTCAGAGACAAAGACAGACACTATCTCAGAATAAAAGGATGGGAAAAAAAACTTCCAAGCAAACAGCCCCAAGAAGCAAGCTGGAGTGGCTATTCTAATATCGAATAAAGTAAATTTCCAACCAAAAGTTATCAAAAAAGATAAGGAAGTACACTTTTTACAGGGGAAATCTGTCAGGACGAACTGTCAATCATTAACATATATGCTCCAAATTAAAAAGCACCCACATTCATAAAAGAAACCCTACTAAAGCTCAAAAAATACATTTCACCCCACACAATAATAATGGGAGACTTTAACACCCCACTCTCACCAATGGACAGATCATGGAAACAGAAACTGAACAAGGACACTGTAAAACTAGCAGAGACTATGAACCAACTGGAATTAATAGATATCTACAGAACATATCATCCTAAAGTAAAAGAATACACCTTCTTCTCGGCACTCCATGGCAACTTCTCAAAAACTGACCATATAATTGGACACAGAATGAACCTCAATCAACATAAGAAGATTGAAATACTCCCATGCATCCTTTCAGATCACCATGGTCTATGGCTGTTCTTTAACAATAACAAAGACAACAAAAAGCCCACATACACGTGGAAACTAATCAATGCTCTATTGAACAAATGCAGGGTCAAAAAAGAAATAAAGAAAGAAATTAAGGATTTTCTAGAATTCAATGAAAACAAAAACACAGCATACCTAAACCTATGGGATGCAATGAAAGCAGTACTGAGGGGGAAAACTCATAGGTCTGAGTGTTTCCAAAAAGGAACTGGAGAGAGCATACATCAGCAACTTGACAGCACAGCTAAAAGCTCTAGAATTAAAGGAGGCAGATACACTCAAGCGGAATAGATGGCAAGAAATAATCAAACCTAAGGCAGAAATAGACCAAATAGAAACAGAGAACCATTGAAAGAATCAACAAAACCAAGAGCTGGTTCTTTGAGAAAATCAACAAGATTGATAAACCCCTAGCCAGAGGTTTAACTACAGGGCAAAGAGAGAGTATACAAATTAACAAAATCAGAAAGAAAGTGGAGAAATAACAACTGAAACTGAGGAAATTCAAGAAATCATCAGATCCTACTACAAAAGCCTATACTCCAGAAAGTTGGAAAATCTGGAGGAAATGTATGAATTCCTAGACAGATACAAGATCCTAAAGTTAAACCAGGACCAGGTAAACCATCTAAATAATCCCAAAACACCCAAAAAAATAGATAAAGTCATCAAAAGCCTCCCAACCCAAAAAAGCCCAGGTCCAGACGGGTTCAGTGCAGAATTTTATCAGGCATTTATTGGGGACATAACACCAATAATCTCCAAACTATTCCACAAGATAGAATCAGATGGAATACTACCTAACTCATTTTTTGAGGTTAAAATAACCCTCTTTCCTAAACCACACAAAGACCCTACAAGGAAAGAGAACTTCAGACCAATCTCACTTATGAACATTGATGCAAAAATACTCAACAAAATCCTTGCAAACCTAAGCAAGTGAAGGACCTGTATGACAATACCTTTAAACCTTTAAAGAAGGAAATCGAGGAAGATCTCAGAAAATAGAAAGATCTCCCTTGCTCCTGAATTGGAAGGATCAACATTTTAAAAATGGCCATCCTACCAAAAACAATCAACAGATTCAATGCAATCCCCATCAAAATTCCAACCCAGTTCTTCGTTGAGTTGGAAAGATCAATGTGCAATTTCATCTGGAATAATAAAAGACCTAGAATAGCGAAATCCATCCTCAACAATAAGAAAACATCTGCGGGAATCATTATCCCTGACCTCAAGCTATATTACAAGGCAATTGTGCTGAAAACTGAATGGTACTGGTACAGAAATAGGCACATGGATCAATGGAATAGAATAGAAGATCCAGAAATGAGCCCTCATGTATATGGTCACCTGATTTTTGACAAAGGAGCCGTAAACATTCAATGGAAAAAGGACAGCCTATTCAACAAATGGTGCTGGTCCAATTGGCACTCAGCATGCAGAAGAATGAAAATAGACCCTTTCTTATCTCCTTGTACAAAGCTCAAGTTTAAGTGGATAAAAGATCTCCACATTAAACCAGATACACTGAAACTATTAGATGAGAAAGTAGGGAAAACCTTAGAACACATAGGAACAGTAGAAATTTTCCTGAACAAAACACCAATGGCTCAAGCTCTAAGGTCAAAAATTAACAAATGGGACTTAATGAGATTGCAAAGTTTCTGTAAGGCTAAGGACATTTTCAAGAAAGCAATATGGCATCCAACAGAATGGGAAAAGATGTTTACCAACTCCACATCAGAAAGAGGCCTAATATCCAAGGTATACAAGGAACTCAAAAAGCTAGACACCAGAGAATCAAACAACCCTATTAAAAATGGGGTACAGAGCTAATCAAAACGTTCTCAGTTGAGGAATGTGCAATGGCTGAGAAACATCTAAGGAAGTGCTCGACATCCTTAGCCATCAGGGAAATGCAAATCAAAACAACCCTGAGATTCCACCTCACACCAGTCAGATAGGCCAAGATCCAAAACTCAGATGACAGCAGATGCTGGTGAGGATGTGGAGAAAGAGGAATACTTCTCCACTGTTGGTGGGGTTGTAACCACTCTGGAAATTAGTCTGGCGGTTCCTCAGATAAATGGACATAATACTACCTGAAAACCCAGTTATTCCACTTCTGGGCATTTACCCCAGAGATGCTCCAACATACAACAAAGACCACAATGTTCATTGCAGCTTTATTTATAATAACCAAAAGCTGGAAAGAATCCAGACATCCTTCAGTAGATGAATGGATACAAAAATTGTGGTACATTTACACAATGGAGTACTACTCAGCTACCAAAAACAATGACTAACGAAATTCTTAAGAAAATGGTTGCATCTAGAGAATATCATCCTTAGTGAGATAACCCAGTCACAAAAGAACTGACATAATATGCAGTCACTCATATTGGGATGCTAACCCCAGAGACTCGGACTGCCCTGAAACAACTCACAGACTGTGTGAAGTTCAAGAAAAAAAAAAAAAAAAAAAAAAAAAAAACAGAACAAAAAAAATTGTCATCCTCAATCCTTACACACCAAGAAAATGTTTACTGATTCCGGGTTACATCCTGTTTTACATGTACTTTTTGCTCATTGTAACTAGTAAGACCTTAATGCAGAGTATCAAACCTTAAAAAAAAAAAAAAAAAAAAAAAAAAAAAAAAAAGCCAAGCACTGACAAAAATGTATTTGTGTACATTTATGCAAAAATGTTTAAAATTTTTTTCTTTTTCTTTGTTCTTTTAAAATAAAGTTTTTTTTTTTAAAAGAACACAGACTAATAGAAGAGAATAAAAAAGGATGTTTCTTTTGCCCTAACAGAATAAAGGTCTTTGCATAATTTGAAATTGTTAGAAACATTGATGATGATCCCAAATGGAGGAGTTAGAGAAAGTACTGAAGTAGCTGAAGGGGTTTGCAATCCATAGGAAGAACAGCAATATCAACCAAACTCCCCACTGCGAGCTCCCAGGGACTAAACCACCAATCAAAGAGTTCACATAGAGGGACTCATGGCTCCAGCAGTATATGCAGTCGAGGATGGCCTTGTTAAACATCAATGGGATGAGAGGCCCTTGGTCCTGGGAAGGCTCGACGTCCCAGTGTAAGGTAATGACTTTTGGGTTGGTGAGGTGGGGAGCAAGCTCATAGAAGCAGGGGGAGGTAGAATGGGATAGAAGGAGAAACTGGGAAAGGAGACAATATTTGAAATGTAAATTTTAAAATATCTAATAAAAATTACAAAATGAGAAAGAAACATTGATGAAGTAAAACAACTATATCAGCATAGAGAAGAAGAAATTGTATAGAAAAGAATTTTCCTGAGTAGACGAATGTACATTTAGGTTTGAATATCCAAATGTCCCTGTGCCTGTCTTGACTGGGAAGTCATCAAGAACTTCATAACTGCCACTGTTAAGCAGGTCATTAAATTATCAACAGAATCTTTAGTAAATTTAAGGAATGGCACTTTTTAGAACATTCTGTGGACTTGCTTGTGTCAATGGTGTGAAGTTTCTTTATTTTATTGGATATTCTCTGTATTTACATTTCAGATGTTATCCCCTTTCCACCAATCCCATCTCCCCTCTCACTCCCATTGCCTCCATAATAGTGATCCCTCTCCCAATCTCCCTCTCCTACCATAGCATTCCCCTACACTGGACAAACGAGCCTTCACTGGAGCCTCTCCTGTCATTGATGTCAAAGAATGATATCCTCTGCTGCATATGCACCTGGAGTCATGGGTCTCTCCATAACAAGTCATTGGTTAGTGTTCTTATGCTTGAACAAGCCTCTACTTTTATCTATTTGGTCTGCTCAGAGTACTCCTTTGAAATTTTGCTGTTTAGAATTTTTTCTGGGTAGTGATGTGAAATATTTTTCTCAACAATATTTGTGACTGTGTTTTTTTCTCTTGAATCTTTATTTAAATGAAGATTGTTCATTTTTCCTATTTACTGAAAATAGGTATTTTCTCTCAAATCATACATCCTAATTATAGTTTTCCCTCCCTTTATGCCACCCAGTTCCTCCAAAGCTCATCTCATGTGGATCCAATCTTTTGTGTCTCATATTAGAAAACAAACAGTCTTCTAAGGAAATAAAATAGAATAGAAAGTAATGAAATGAACAAACAAAAGTTCAAGAGATGAAGAAAAAGGTTCAAGCTATAGAGATCCATTTTTCTGTACTCAGGGAACTTTAAATACACTAAACCAGAAGCCATAGTATTTATTTATTTAATTAATTAATTTATTTTTTAGTACAGAATAGAGTTTATTCGGGTCATGGGAGAGTTAAGAGGGTAGTAGAGGCAGAGAGAGACAGGGGGCGAGAGATAGAGATAGGTAGATAGATAGATAAATAGAGAGAGAGAGAGAGAGAGAGAGAGAGAGAGAGAGAGAGAGAGAGAGAGAGAGAGAGAGAGAGAAGGAGAGGAATAGAGAAGTAGAGGCCGGCCATGAGCACGTGGAGGGAGAGGGGGGAAGGGAAGGGAAAGAAGAGGTGTAGGAGTGGGAGAGCAAGGCTGTAAGAGAGCAAGAGCAAGAGAGGCAAGAGAGGCAAGAGCAAGACATAGTATTTAACTTCAGGACCACGAATAAGCTAAAGCAGCCTCTCTACATGCTGGTTCAGTATCTTTGACTTCATATGAGCTTTGGTCATGTTGACATAGAAGGTCTTGCTTCCTTCCTGTCATCCTCCATACCTTCTGGCTCTTATCCCCTTTCTTCCTTTATCAGGGTTTCTTAAACCATGAGGGGATGGATTTGGTGGGAATATTCCATTTAGATCTGAGTGTTCGATGGTCTCTCATTCTCTGTATAATGTTTGGCTGTGGGTCTCTGTATTTGTTTCCATTTACCGTAGCAGAAAGTTTCTCTGAGTAAAATGTTATTAGCAGTCATTTATTGCTACATTAAATGTAGTTTTAAAATTGTAGTATTTTATTTTATTTCCCTAGTTACTGGTCTATGTAGCCTCAGGTTCTTGGTCTCCCAAGCATTGTTAAGTATGGCTTCCATCTTAATAGTCCTTAACACAAATCAGTTGAATACTCCCACAAGCTTTGGGCCACAATTGCCTTAGAGTATCTTGCAGGCAGGACAGCATTGTGTATCAGAGCATTTGTGGTTGACTTGGTGTTTATGTTTCTTCTTTGGTAGGTTGTCAAGTATCTCCCTGTAATCAAGCTTCTAGAATGTAAGAATGAAGGCTCTATGTAGGTATCATATAGAGTACTCCATGTTCAGTGAGTTATGCATGTGTTATTTCCAGCAATGGCGCCTGGCTGTCATACTGTGGAGACCAACCTATAGGCACCAGCCTAGGTTTGTTGATTCCCAGAAGAACCTTTTAGTTAATATTTCAATGAGATGTTAACCTACTTTAACTTTACCTACAGATTGTCAGCAAGATTTACACTGGTAACAAAGACAATACTGATTGTTCAACATCACATAGCTGTTGCTTGCTTGTGTTTTTTATTTTTTCCTTTGTTTGTTTGTTTCTACCTCTCTTTTGTCTTTCCTTTCCTTCCTTCTTTCTTCCTTGCTTGCTTCCTTTTTCGCCTTTTTTACTTCTTTCTTCTCTTCCTTTCCTCCTCTCTTCCCCTTTCCCTTTCTCCCTCTTTTCTTTCTTTCTTTCTTTCTTTCTTTTTTTGTTTCTTTCTTTTTTCACCCTAGTATGTATGCATTATTAAGGTTAACATTTTATATTGCTCAACTTTTCTAGACTTTATGAATTTGCTTATAGATTTGTTGTAATGAAGGATTTATCCATTTTACTTCTATTTGTTGCAGTTTTGCCTAGATGGTTAACTACTACATTAAATATTTCTGTTTTAAAGTAGGTTCAAGTCATGGTTTGTTCAGAGCAGTGCAGAAGTAAATAATCTAAATATGTGAACATTAAATATAAGTCAGTACCACTCAACTCTAAGAATTGTCTGTTTATGTAAAAGTTTCAAACTATGAAAATAAAATATACTCCCTGTACTTTTAAATGGATGGAATTCTAATAATGTGTTATATCAGCTTTGTCCTAGGATTCTAGTATTTTTTTTCCCTTTCTGTAGAAAATTTCCTTTTGTTTTAGTTGCTAATTTTTTGTCATAATTGAAGATTTCTGTTATTTTTCAGTGTTCTAAAATTGTTTTACACAAATCATGTTTTTTAAAATGCCAATGATGTATACATTGATAGATTTCTAATAATGACTATTTAAACTCCTAGGACAAACTACATAGTTTGATGAAATGTTGGTAGTTGATTTAATCTCACAATTTGAGAGACTAAATGCAGGTAATAAACATGAATTGTGAATAAGATAAAAAGCTAGTTTTTCTAATTCTAATTCTTTCAGGGATATTTTACGTTTGGTAATAGTACATGAAGTATATCTGATATTGAACATGTAAAATTTGTTGTAAAGTTTCACAGTTTTTGTTCTAAGTGCCCATTATAACTATAGAGAAGTTCATTGAATTGAATAGACTGAGGTTCTAACTATCTTCAGGATATGACATTTTATACATTTGCGAGTTTTTACAATAAATTCTGTTCAAATTTTTATATTTGGACATGCAAATACTTGCCATTTAAAATTAATCTGTGTTCATGAAACTCTATATTTTTTCTTTTCATCTTGCTTTATCTTCATATCAAAGTTGTGAAAGCTTCAGAAAGATGAGTAGATGTCTCCACGTTGTCACAACTTTGCATTTGTATCTTATGCTAAATTTTACTTTTACCACAATAGGATTTTTTTTTTAATGTAAGGTAATTGTAAATTACTTCTTAAGAGATTTTACTTCTATTGTTCTATGTTTTATATGTCTTTCTCTCATTTCTGTAATTTATGTTTTTCTTGCCTACTATTCAATTCATCTGCATTTTCAAATTCATTAACATAAACATTTACCTATTATTTTCTTCTCTCCCTCTCCTCTTTCTGCCTCTTTTGTTCATTGTGGCTTGATTCTCTTACTTCTTTAGATCCAAAGTTGTTCTTTGTTGTATTTAGTTTTTGTAAACAAAAAGACTAGTGTTAATATTACCTTTAAGTGGTTTCTGGAAGAAAAGAGTGTTTTTGTTTTGCCTTATTTTTTTTACGAGTTATCGTATTGTATGGTTATCATTCATTGTCTTGAATTAAATGATTGAGTTTTGAAAATACATTTAGATAAAAATGACATCTAACCATTTCTTTTTGGGGAACGTTCTTCAGGTATTCTGCAATACTCAAGTTTATCATAGAAAGTTTTTATTTATTTAACTTTTATGTTTGAGATAGTTTCTCACTAAGTAACCTAAGTTGGTCTCAACCTTCATTTCTTCCCTCTTTAGCTTCCAGGGACACTCAGGCGGGCGCCACCAGGACCAGCCAGGCAGTGTTCGTTTCTCAGTAGTTTTCAGTTAGAAATTTACACATAAAGTATTTTTCTTGTGCATATATCTTTTTGTTTTTCTTTAGTTTTTTTCTCAAAGTAGTGTCTTCACTTAAGCATTTTTGGTTAATCCTGTTGTTTTGATTATTTGATTTTTCCTATTTTTACTTCATTTTTTACGTTTGGCTTTTGTTACATTTGTTAGTAATTAAAGAGTGTAATTACATAATTGTTTTTCATCTCTTTTCTTTCTTTTTCACAGTTTGAAGCACAGTGATAACCACATGCTGGTCGCTAGCTGCTTTATCCTCTAAGTATTTTACCATGAAAACATTCGTTCTGACTATTTTAATGTCTTCATGCTTTTATTATGTCTTGTTAGAAGTTATAATTCATGCGTCTGTCTGTGTTTTTTAATTGCTCTTCATGTATCAAGGCTGTATCACCAAAGGACAGTTGCTCTTTGCAGACATTGTAAGTGTTGCATCTAGATTGTTCTTTATTTTGGGTTTTACAATTTGCCTTCTGACCTTGTTCTCAGCAACACTTCCTTTAAAGTACTGATGTATATTTAGTTATGCAGGAGTGGCCTGCAGCCCCTTCCTTTTCTTAGAAATTCAGTTTAGTCCTTTCTAAATTAAAATAATAGGTATTATATTGACTTCTTTCATTCTGCTGAACCAGGACTAGCCAGGTGATCCACTGATTTTGTTTCTGATTTTCTTGGGATACTAGGTTTTACACTTTTCTTCTAGAAATGAGAAATTTATCTTTTGACATATTCAGATGACTTGACAGTTCTTTGGTTGTAAGGTATTATACTTGGGTCATAATTGGACATAATCTGTTAGAAGAGAATTTAACTATATGAAATTTATTCATAAATAAATACAGGCTGACATCATTACCTTGTCCACCTATGATTGCAGATGCATCTTATAACTTTTCTCATTTAAGAAAATTAATAGGAACCTGAATTCGTCTTGTAAACCCAGATTCTGGTTATCCTTCTGCTATCTATGGAATATACTTCACTGTTGAGTTGACATCCATTTGTGTTGTGGCCTGGGTATGGCTTCATCTCATGCTAAAAGAGTTAAAGCCTGACAAAAATATCTGAGTAAAATAAAATGATAAAATGAATCAAAGTGAAATAAAATAATATGTTACAGAAAATTCTCTTCTTGGCCCGTGAAAGCCAAGAAAACCAACTAGTGCTGCTGTGTGAAGTCATAAAATGGGAAGACAGTAAACATTACTGACCAAGACCACCCAGAATTCAAGATGATGACCCCTGGAGAACAGGTCAAACCATTTCAGTCTTCACTGTAAATGTCTGAGAAGATCCTTAGAAAATGACCGAGCAAATTATTTTGCATTCTAATTGTAAAAGAGTCCACAATTTAACATTTTGTATTATAGCATTTTCAAAATGTGTTCTAGGAACATGTGTTCTCTAGAGACAAATCTCATTTTTTTACAGAAGTGTATATTTTCATATCAATGACTGGTTGAATAGAAACGACTGAGGTGAATAGAGTAAATTATTTAGAATTATTCTGTTTTTGATGCTTTTAAATTATAAAAATTTTATGAATTGACTCTAGCTGGCCAAAAGCTCAGAAAAAAAGCATTAAATATGTACTTCTTGGAACATATCCTGATGTAATTTATAATATAACATTTCCACATTAGTGAGGTACATTAATATATAAAGTTCATTTTAACATTAATTTGTAAGAATATAAGCTAAATGAGCCAAATACGTATCCTATGCATGTATATGAAATAACTAGATTGCTTAACATTGTGTATGATTCAAAAAGACTGATAAAAAAACAGGGCTGTGCCTTTGGCTGGAGGAAAATCTAATTTAAAATATTTAGTTATGTGAAAGTTTAGTTTTCCTGTACCAATTGCAAGAATGTCGGAAGGCTGGAGAGAGTAATTTTAAATTTCTCCCATGTGGAGTTTATTGACTAAAAGTAAAAAAAAAAAAAAAAAAAAAGTTTCTTGATGAAAAGTAAACAATGGGAAAAAGAAAAAAAGGAAAGAATGGTAAATGCATCTGAATTTCAAAATATCTTGTGCGAAACAAAAAGAATTAAGTTCATGTTCAAGAAGATAGCTTTGTTAATACATTTATATTTATATACTTAACCATCTCCCTTACTGCCAAAAAAAGTAAATGTTTTTAGAATATTTTTTCCTATGGCTAATCATTAAGTAGAAATCTATGGAAAAAACCACTCTTTTCATGACATTCAATATCAAACAACTAAGTTGTCCTTAGGAGATAATTTCAGAGTTTCATAATAGCTCATTCAGTAGGTTTTCTTGATATATATTATAACTTTAAAAACAACCGGTTTTGTTTCCACACAAGATTGAGCATCATAGATTTAAAGTGTCTGTTGGAATATTACCTGTATGCTAAGTGTATTGATACTAATTCCACAAAGTACAGCTGCTACGCTACTATAGACCAAACACTCATCCATGAACCAGGAATGTGAGAAATTAAAGAATCATTATGTCTTCCCTTTGCTTTTCTTGTTTTTTGTTTTGTTTTGTTTAAAGGATCTGAGTTGAAGAGGAATGAAAGTAATCTATCTAAAGTGTGATGTTTGGGTGATAAATCTGGCTTTGTGTTTCTTGTTCTGTTTGCTTCAACTGTACTTTTATAATGTTCTATGATTCTGTTGAAGTAAGTGTCCCTTAAATTTTAGAAGGTGAGTTTTTCCTCTAACCTCACTGTAAGGCCAATTGTATGAATGGCTTCAAACAATGTAATGAAGCGTGGAGGATGACATTGTTTGAAAAAATGGCTACCTTGGTTAGGAGTTGCACACCAAAGTAAGTTCATTAATTCATATCTTTCATAGAGATTATGTCTGACCATGAATTTCAAAAGACTGGAAGCATAAAGAGGATATATTTTTTAAATCTGCATTGTCATTTGTAAATTAAGTCAAGAATATGTCTGCTTTTACATTTTTACTACCTGGTATTAAAAAATGTGTTCAGGAGTCAAAATTAAAAGGTTATTTGACAGTGTTTTTCTTGAAAAGTTTTATATACACATGCAAACAAACAGAATAACATACAAAAACATGTGTAAATGGTCCCATAAGTAAATATACCTATGAATTTACACACACACACACACACACACACACACACACACACTGCTTGTCAATTTTACATGTGTAACATTTACAGCAATCAAACACACAAGGTAAAAAATACTCATGTAATTTGTATGCCTAGCTAAAAAAAAAAACAAAACAAAAACAAAACAAAACAAAAAACCCCAATGGTCCCTGTATTATTTTGTAAAAGTAAAAACTTATGTCTTAACAGGTATATGTAGAGGTTCTTCGAAGGTACAGCACCTCTACTTAGGTTGTGGTTGATTTAATTTATTATTCAGTGATTATAATTCAAATGTTTATATGATTCAGAGTTTAAGGTCAAGTTATAACAACTATTACATTCTTATGAAATACCACTAAGACAACAATGTAAGCATTTGAGGGGGAATAAGATTAAAGTCATATCATAGTTTGTTTTTTAATGTGTTTCAAAAAGTAACTGGCTTCACAAACACCAACTATAATGTGATTTAGACAACTGAGAAGCAGGCAAGGATATTTTAAAATGCTAAAATAAAACACATTTATACAAGTACAAAGCAAAGCAATGCTGTTAAAAATGTTAAAATTTATGAAAAAATCATTTGCAATTCACATCAAAAGAATTTGACATTCTCTATTATTTTAATAGTACAAGCTGCAACAACAAAAAAGAACAGGTTGTGCACACAGTTTAAAAACCAAATCAAAGTTCTGAGTGCAAAATAATTAAGTACAAGCACTTGTAGCCCACACAAGTATTTTAGTATTGGCACCATCTCTCTAAACATCTATATTCTATATAGATTTCTAATTACAACATCACCAGCAGCTGCCACTGAATCCTAGAAACACACACAATATACATAGTATATTTGTTCACATTGGGAAGATCAGTGAATCCAGCCAACCGTTTAATACATGCCCCATTCTTCAACAGACATCATTGGGAAGATCAGTGAATCCCGCCAACCGTTTTATACATGCCCCATTCTTCAACAGACATCAGAGATGCTCCCAGGCCGCAGACCCTCTTCAAAGCAAATTCTGAACTGTCTTTATGCTTCCACTGATCTGTATTTATTCACAGTATAAAATTGTAAATGGTAGCTATGGAGATCCTGACAGCTTGAGGGTTATTAATAAGCTGTTGCTAAATGTGAACTCATATAGTAACTTTGAAGTCTCCAGACAATGTACATTTTTCTGGGAGACTAGCACAGGATTTTTTTTTTTTTCATTTTTTTTCTTTTCTTAAAAACAGTGTTTAATTCCCGGTTTGGAAGTCACAGACTGCAGCAGAGCCATTATACAATGCATTTACAGTCATAAGTAGCTCCAAGTCTTTCTGAACACTTGTTGGTATATCCAGTCATTAAAAAAAAAAAAAAAAAAAAAAAACTATTACGTTTGAAGATTAGCACATTTTGAGATTTTCTCTGTCTTTCCCTTTGTGTCTGTTAATTTTCTTAGGCGTTTCCTCTCTAGATTCCCTTCCTGTTCCCTATGTATAGACACAGCCGAACACAGCCTCTCACAGTGACTTCGCTCTGCAACAGGAAGGTCAGTGGATTTTTTTCCTTGATAAACTTAATCGAACCAGGTCTTTTCTTCATTCCCAGGACCAAATTCTCCTTTTAGGCCACTTTCCTGGTCTCTAACATCCTCACTCTTCCTTTAAGTTATACATATTCCAACTGTTGATCATTGGGTACCAGGAACAGATTGTTATCAAGGAAACTCAGTAAGAATAGGTACCCAATAAATTGGGAAGTTTGTATCCTAGCCCTAAAATAAATATTCATTTCTTTTATTTTATAGTTATTACTTGGAACCTGGTGTTAGAACTGGCAAAGAAAAAGTTAGCATCATTCCAAATTAAAAGATTTCAAAACTGTATTTCTGGCATGTGCAATATACAGTATATTCAATGGGATGGCAAACGTCATGGTAACAGACAGTAAAAATTTTATTTCCCTCTAACTGAATAAATTTTTATTACTGTTAACTATGATATCACAAGGGAATTATAGATGGGAACTGCATCAAACTTAAATTCCTAGGGCAATTCCTCATAAGGTGGCAATTTCTGTAAACAAAATTGTTACGGAAATCTTAGAAATAGGATTTATTCTTGAAAACAATCAAAGAAATAAAACACACACAAGAAGAAAACAAACAACCAACATTAATAAAACAAAATCTACAATTCAGAAAGCAGAGCATATCCAGAAAGATATTAACATCTAAGAAATAAGATATGAACCACAGGTGAATGCCACCTTTTTTCTTTTTTATGGATACCAAGGGATGTTGACGTTTCAGAATATTTCCTTGGAGTTTCCGGTAGAGGCAGGCATCTTCTTTTAATGAAGCTATGCAAATTGTCTAGATTTCTTTTCTGTGTCAAGAATGTCCTGATTATTGAGGATCATATTGTTCTCAGTGTTATTTTCACGTCTGATTTAGGAAGTGTGATTTATTCTAAGATAATATCTGTGTGAGTTATTGTTAGCTTTTAATGCATTAATGGGAAAGATTTGATTTAAATTTTCAAAAAAACAATGTCAAATATTAAACATTTAAATTTAATAACCTTAGATATTTAAAACTGGAGAATGTCAAATTATGCCAATTAACAAACTCACTGTTTCAATTTGTTTTCAAATCAAATAGTAAACAAACAAACAAAAACCAACCAAGAAAACACTCCAATCCTAATAACAACAATAAAAAACAAACCCAAAATAGCCAGAGGGGGGCGTAATATCAAGGATATTGAAAGAATTTTAAAGTTCTATTTAATTTTCTCTCTGCCAAAAATATACTTCTGTCTCGTGGCAAATCTTTCTCATAAGGCTATCTTTAGTATAAGGCTGGGTCAACTGAACTGTAAATTTATAGAATACCTTCTCCTTTTATTACTATATTTATAAATCAAAAACATTTGGTACCTGAGGATAGCTGCAATGTGACTAATTTAAAAAATGACCGTAGATTCAGGTCTTGAGTTGCAGTTTCTGCCTATATGAGTCCACCACATCCTGGATGTTTTTATTGTAACTCTAAAACTCTTTTCTGCAGTATTTAAAAAGTGACAGTATGAACTGCACAAAACCACACTATTAACTATTTTAAAAAGTAAAGGATTCATAATTGCTTTGCCTTTTTTTGGAATGGCTGAGTAAAACTGTGGTTGGTATTAAGGTTCCTCTATTTTAGTTTTTTGTATTGCTTTGAAAAAAATCTACGTTTGTCATAGTTCATAGCTGCCCCATGTAAGCAGCCAAGAAAGGATAAAATCACTACTTAGGGGCACAGCAAAAGTCTTGCTATGCGCACGTTCCTGTATTGAGATTCTGTTCTATTATTTTCCACATCAGTCCCTCCAGCTGTAACATCTTCATCAGTTTTATGGACCACACTTTCAGAGGTGGGACTGGGGGCAAAACAGCCACCAACAACAGAGAATTTCTTTGTATATCAAGTTCTCAAAGAAAGAAACAAGGAAGCTTGTGTCTTACTATTTCAGCTGGCAACACTAACACAGGGTATTTATAAGGAGGAGTGCCTGTGTATCAGGAAAGAGAGCCAGGCCAGAGCTCACAAATTATTATTACAAAGAGAATTTCCAGCTACACATTGCACCCCAGTGAGGAAATTAAAAAACAGTGTTCCAGAAAATATTTTTTTTTGTTTTTGTTTTTTTGTTTTTTTTGTTTATTTTTTTTTTTTTTTTGCTACTCCAGTATTGATTGGCAACATGGTGAAATAGTCCAGAAATCTTGCACTGGTTTTCTTGGTTAATGGTATCAAGGATGCAGCCTTTTGGAAGAGTGTCTCACAGCCCATTTGGAAAGTCTCTGCTAGAAACTCTCTGTACATTAACACAACACTCACTTCCCGTTCGTGTTACTCAGCAGACTCAAAAGCTCAGTAAATATTGAGGCCTAGTTACTGTTAGCTTCTCAAGGTCTACTACATAGAGGGACCAGGGAAGAAGAAGAAGAAGAAAGAAGAAAAAGAAGAAGAAAAAGAAGAAGAAGAAGAAGAAGAAGAAGAAGAAGAAGAAGAAGAAGAAGAAGAAGAAGAAGAAGAAGAAGAAGAAGAAGAAGAAGAAGAAGAAGAAGAAGAAGAAGAAGAAGAAGAAGAAGAAGGGAAAAAAAAAACCAAAACACAGAAATATTAACTTTTGGTCCCATATTTTTAGTTAGTTAGAAAATGTACATTCAGTGTTTGGTGAATCGAAGACTCTTCTGGGGAAATGAAGTAAACAAACAAGTCTGTCCACAGTTGCTCATTAACCCGCTTTGCACTGTTAAGGATGTTGCTTCACACGCTTGCTGCTTCAGAGCAAAGCATTTGGTATTGAAACTGCTTGACCTGGTCAGCACTCCAAAAATAGAAGCAGTGTTTCTTAAAAGCCCGTATTTTCTAAGGCCACTAGAAGATAATCTGCCAGAAAATGTGTAGTTGGTGTCGTCATCGGCTGTCATGAAATAGCACTATTGATCTCATGTCTCCACTGTGTGCCCTTGACTTTTTTCACCTCAGGTTCTCTGCTGGGTTGACTATGGGTGTGGCTGCGCCCATCTGTGAACACCGAGGTCTTCTGCTCAGGCCTATTCCAGGGAAGTGTCCAGTCGCTCAGAGCGATGAAGAACTCTGCGTGTAATCTCTGATAATCAGAGTGTCGTATTTGGGAGAGGATGGGATGCAGAGGGCCGATTCGGAGACTGGAGAGTTTGGGGTGGTACTCCCCGAGTCCACCGAGTCCCTGAAGGGCGATGGCGGAGTGAGGGCCACCAGCTCCTCCAGATCTGGTTTGCCGGGGGCCGCTTCAACTCCTGTGGGCGCCTCCTGGATAGGTGATGCCCCTGTTGCTGGCTGAGCTCCTCCGGTCACCTCAATGGCAGGCAGGGGCTGGATCTCTGCGAAGGTCGTCATAGTCGTGGGCAGCTGGATCTCTTTGGGGATCAGGTAGGAGGAGCAGATAGGCGTCCCAGGGGGTCCAGGCGTGGCCGCAGTGGACAACATCATGGAGTTGAGCTCGGAAATGTTGGCGGTGAAGCGTGTCACCACGCTGCTGATCTGCTCCATGAGCGAACCCTGGGATGCGCTGCTGCGCGCAGCGGTCTCCGAATGCAGCGAGGGCGCGTCATCTTCGGTGGGGCCTGCTGAGCCTGCGAGGTGGCTTAGCGTGCTGATGGGCGATGGCGAGCGCGGCCTGGCAGCCGTGGGGAAGCGCTCTTCTGCCTCTGCAACATCATAAAGCGCTTTAGGGCCGGCGTCAGGTGGCTCTGTGCCACCTGTCCCTGTGCATCCCGCGCTACCAGCACCAGCTGCACCCGGGCCGGAGCCACCGCCTGCCCCCGCACCGGGCCCGCGGCTCTCTATGCTCTTGGAAAAGGGTTTGATGACCGCTGTTTGGTTGGGGTTCTCCTTCTTGTTGATGTGGACAGACAATCGCTGCCATAGGTGTTGCCCCCGGGTACTCTTCTCATTCTGGGCCCAAGTCACAGATTTTCCATTGGAGCTGTGGAGAGAAAAGAGCGGAAAGGTGACTCAGCGTGTGCCTTAGAAGCTTTCCAAGTCGCTTCCCCAATGGTGGGAGGTGAAGGGGACTTGAGCAGGAAAGTCATTCTGTAGTCCTAGAAGGAATGAGCCACCAGGACAGGCGGATCATCTGTATTATTACAGCAAGGGGATCAAGTACGAGGACGCAGGACCACTCGTCAGGGCCCTGCAGGCATTTAGAGCTCACCATGAGCACAGCTGCACTTGGTCTGCAAATGCAAATGTGGAGGTTGTGGAAAGAAAAGTTTGGCACAGAGCCACAGGTTTCTTAGACCTAGCAGCCTCCAGATGGAAACATTAATTAAACCAAGACCTCAACTCACCAGCAGCTACAAAGGGGCAGGGTGTGAAAGAGGCGAGATTACCAGGTAGTGGGCAGGAGCTCCAGCTCCGCTTTTATTCTGCAGATGGGCACATATACTTAGGGACTGCTGTGAACTCCTGGTTTTGAACGTGGCTTTATTTAGTCTGCCTTTTCTGATGGAAAATATGAATTTAATGAACACACATTTCTAATTAATTAAAATTTTCTACACCACGGGAGTTCTTCTAGTAACTTTGATTTTAGGTCTGTAACTTCAATAATTCCACTAGAGAAACTATCATGTATTGCCTTGAACACCTAGTACAGCAATCTAAGGTTAAGGTCTGATAAGTGCTGCCTTGCCGACAGAAATTCTAAAGGTCTTCATGCTTTCTTTTTCCAGGTAGCCATTGTGCTCCGAAGGCTGCTCTGATGAGGATGTACGTCATTCCTCAACTTCAGCATCTATGTTCTTCTTTATGCCCAAATGACTGGTAACCACCAGAACATAGACGCTCCTGTCAGAAACGTTATGGTGGCAAGAGGATATGGTTGTCTTACAGGAATAGCTCATGGAGATATCATTTTGTTAATCCCCATGAAGATACATGAAGATGAGAGGGTGCCTGCTACCTTTGGTTCAGAAGCTATTGTTCTACCCAGTACAAACAGGACATTAAAGAATGAAAACTTCTCTCTCAAGCAGTGGTTACTAAGCTTAGTTTGAGTAACTAAAGTTAATAGTTTATAAGACTCATTCAAGGAATATACGCCAAATACCACATGTGTCCTTAGAAGATTCCAATATTCTGGGCTGGGGCTGAAGTATCAATGCATTTTTAAAATAAAATTTTATTCTCGTCCTTTCCCATTAATGTGTCTCTGCAGCATGTATTTGATAATTTTAGAACTTCTGATGAGAAGTTGTTCTTGCTTTTGGGTTCCACTTGCTTCCCTGGTCTCCTTGTTCCGGAGCATGCCTTAATTTGTCCGGCAGAGGCCTCAATCCACACATGCTGAGGTTTGCTGCTTGCATCTACCAGAGCACCTGAGCTAAGATGCTTTCCCGACAACAGATCATCCTTGCCACAGCTCTTTCTCACTCTGCTTAATGCTCCTTTATCACACACTTGCATTTACAGTTCTCCTTTCTTGGCTCCCTCGAGTTCTGTGTAATCATATTACTATACTGCAACCTAGCATCCTCCAGAACTCAGAGTATGAAGTGACACGCCCACCGTGCAACACTTGTCTGTCACATGGATGCATCATCTCCGAGTTTGCAGAGAGCTGCACATCTGTAGTAGCAGAATGTTCTTTCCTTCTAATAGTTTCAGTACTTGTCCCCCACTTGGAATGATCTTCCCTGGGAGTTTATAATTCATTACTCTTCTCTTCCAAGTGCCCACTGACTTCTGCAGCACAGCCCAGAATTGCCCAGGTTATTTATGGGATTTGATTGAGAGGATGATTTCCAACTAGTCACTTTCTGTTACCAGCAGCGTAAGAAACAGGCATCTGGAGAGAGGTAATTAGACTTTCAGGTCATTGCACCCCTTTCAATACAAAGAATGGGCTAGAAACCAAAAGCATCCCTGGATCATCTCTTCCAAGTTTTATCCCAAGGATGCTTCAGTTTCTAGTAGGAAGGTTTTGAAAACATCTGCTTTTTAAAGTATATCTGATCTTTTCTCCCTCTCTTCTATCGCTATCTCTCTTTCTTTCTCTCTTTCCTACCTCCCCTTCTCTTTTAAAGTCTCTCAATTTACTGTGACTTACATAACTTCTATGTAAAGATGGACAGCCTGTAGTTCATACATAGATACACTGGAAGATGCTTTGGAAAACATTTGTGTAAGTGTGTAAGGAAATCATCTTAAGTAAAAAGAGAAGGAGCAGGAGAAGGATGGGAAAGAGGAGGCATTGAGGGACAGACAGAGAGAGAGAGAGAGAGACAGAGAGAGACAGGGAGACAGAGAGAGAGAAGGAGAGAGAGAGAAAGAGATACAGAGAGAGACACACAGAGAGACAG